>NC_134535.1:163703242-164024700 GCF_050624435.1 Tenrec ecaudatus | reverse complement strand
GGGCAGACTCAAAACCTCCAACCTCTTGGTTAGCAGCCAAGAGTGTCAACCATTGTACCACGACGGGACTCCAATGGGAAGGAAAGAGGAGATGAAATGCAAATAAGACTGAGGGCTATGGGACAAGGCCACAGCTGTAAAAGTGAGCCACCAGTGTGCCAGCAGTCCCCATCACAGGGAGGCTCACCTGTATCCATTAGAGACCTTGGTCCATGTTGGTATCAAACTGTTAACACATCTACCCTCTGGTCAGGCAAATCCATCTCTAGGAATCATCACGTGCTTTAAATGGGAGGGACAAAGCTATCGACTGCCTACTTGTTTGTGATCATAAAAGACTAAATAAAAGTCCTTCCGTAGGGAGCCAGTAAAAAATATTTATATCATCTCTCTATGTACTGGATATTGTGCAGGCATATAAATGAATGCACAATCCAGGCGATCACCTAGCAGCCAAAAGGCAGAGAGACACATCAAATAAATAGTAGCACGCATTAGTACTGTGCTTCTCTAAATAAATGATACCAAATGGACATACTTTACCTTAGCACCAAAGATGGGAGGGTCAGAGGCAGACAAGGAAGCTAGATTAAAGGCAGCAGGACAACCAGAATGGGAATCGTGAGAATAGAGACATTGTGAGAACTGTAACCATTAGCGCCAAATATGACTTATAGAAATAGATAAGTGACACTCAACACCTTATCCTGTGTTCTCCCTTTTGACTCATTTAAAATTTGTTCTAGTTTTTAATATTTTTGTTTTATTTTCAATTGAGGTTTTACTCTGCTCTATTTTATTACTGTTGTTGGGTTGTTGTTTTTGTTTTCTTTTGTTCTGTATATTCTTTACATGAAATCCAGGGTAGGTAAATCTATAGAGACAGTAACTAGATTACTGTCCAGTTATATACTCGAGTATAAACTGACCTGACTATCAGCTGAGGCACCTAATTTTACCACAAAAACTGCATTAAAAATGTGCTGAAAAACTTGGCTTTTATACATGAGTATATACTGTAATGGTTTCTAGTATCGTGGCAGGAGAGGTTGTGGGAAAATGGGGAGGTAATTGTACAATACTTCTTGGTATAATACTATTGAATGGTATGATGTTTGGATTATGTCCTAATAAAACTATTTGAAAAATGAATAAATGAAAAGCCAAAACAATAGGGAAAATAATGTGGTTTCACACTGTTTTTTAATATGCTTAAACTATTGGATTGTATAATATGTGAATTATATGTCAATAAATCTGTTAACTTAAAGAAAAAATATCAATTAAAAGTCCTTCTTCAATTAAAAAAAAAGATCTTGCTGAAGAAGAACTAATTTCCTATGTAAATTTTTGCAAAATCACCATTAAACATTTTTAAAGGAATGCAGAAGTAATTTATGGACCGACATGAAATGATACCAAAACTGTTGTCAAGTGAAAAATAAAAGATGGTAAGTATGTATAATATGCTAAAATTTTATAGAACATTAAAAACTATAATAAACCTGTCTGTTTATGTATACATAGACTAACTCTGTAAGGATTTATAGACATCTAGGAAGAAATATTCTCCAAAGTGGGAAATTGAGTGGCTAGAAAGATGGGGTGGCAGGAAAATATTATTAATTATCAGTTAGTCCCATTGGATTTTTTAGTATTTTAATGATCCTTGTATTTTAAATGTAGTTTTAAAGTCACATAGAAAATGTCAAAGATGCACACTGCCATTTTCCCAAGGAAAGTAACATTAAGCAATTCTGTATTTCTCCAAAAGACAGTGATGGAAAGCAAGATATAGCTTGTTTGTTTTTAGTATATGTGAAGAAGGTATGTATTTATTCTTGCCTTATTACAGTAGCATAACTCTTTTGTACAATTATATTGGAGACTGTAGAACATTACTGGATTTTTTTTTTTCCTGGAGTCTAGCTTAACACTAAAATTCAGTTGCTTCTCAGGATATTGTTTATTCAACTCCCTTGAAAATGTCAGTGGAAGACATTCAATAGCATTGTGACCCAATTGGACCCTTAAAGAGTAAGGACATAAGAAAAACATCCGTTTACTTTTATTTCCTCACTTGAATTGCACGTCTGTTATTTGTGCAAGGTTTACATCTTCCCCGAATATCTGTTTCCTTTCTGTAATGTGTGAAGAATAAATACCTGTCTCACTGGAAGAAAACCACGATTTATGCCAGGGATCTCAAAGCCTGGCGCCATGCCTGAGCATCACAGCACACTCGGGAAATCCAGTGGCCTGCAGCTGTTACCACCACAGAGAAGATCTGGAGGAAGGTCATTATGTCCACCCCATCATCACGGACAGAGCCGGCGGAACCATTTCAAGTGTTTACGCCTTGAGGCTGTTAATTGTGCGCATCTTCAGAGTCACACGTTTTACGTACGTGCTCTAGTCCAAGTGGATCACTTACCTGAGGGAATGATAAACGGATTCAAAGTACTGTTGCCCTTTTTGCAAATATAGCCTAGTTTCTGGACACACTCCAAGTTCTCCCATTTAGCATTTTTCCCGGGATTGAGTGACACACAGCTTTTTCCAGGTTCACCTGATGGGCTTCCTTTAAGGAAAGAAAAAAGAAAATTAAATGGGATTATCATCAGTGTGACATGTACAAATCATCAGGGCCTCGTGTCTTGAGCACTGTGATTGAATGGTTATCAGTCTACTGGCGACTACAGAGAGAGAGACAGACAGAGAGAGAGAGAGAGAGAGAGAGAGAGAGAGAGAGAGAGAGAGAGAGAGAGAGAGAGAGAGAGAGAGTGTGTGTGTGTGTGTGTGTGTGTGTGTGTGTGTGTGATGAACAGCAACAGACAAGATGGTGTCCTTCTGTTCTCTTGGAATTGCATCATCTCAATACCTAGAAGTTGGTTATACAAGTAGAATTTTTGGAAGAATTCCTCCCGCTACAGTATCTATTAAAAAAGAAGGCCTTGAACTTGAACCATCTTCACACTGGCTTATCTTAGGGGTCCTAAAGAGGACCCTAACCCAAAGAGGGCATGCTGTTATAAACCAGCCATCTGAGACATTGTTAATAACGAACACCAGTGCAAGGCAGCCAACTATGGGCGGCAAGCAACAGAATCTCGACATGGGACAACATTCTCCACTGACAGGGGTCAGAGAAGAAACACAAAGGAGAGGAGACACTGGAAGCGGGCTCATCCCGTGCACTACATGATGAGCCTGGTTCCCAGAACTAAGAACTCTTTTCAGAATAATGGTCTCAATGCACCCTGCTGAAGAGTATGTTTAATGGCTACACTCCTATCCCATTTCTTACTGAAAGTGAATTAAAGACGCAAACGGAGTCATCGTTGATACCATACTGTTATCACAGCTCTCTTGCTTTGCAACAGGCTGGCGATCCTGCTGATGGGGCCACTGATTTGATTCGGGCTCCTACCAACCCCCCTGGGACAGAGTAGGACCAGCTGTTATCTGTAGAGGAGCAGGTCTGTAGGTCTTTCCCCTGTGCAGCTACTCGGTGAGTTCCAATCACCAAACGTTAGGTTAGCTACCAATCATTTAAGCATTATATCATGGGGCTCCTTCCTGGACTGAGACATCATGTTAAACCCAGTGTTCTGAAACAGCCTCAGCCCACACCTGAAGACCGGCGGGGCGAGTGAGTCTCTTAGTAAGCCCGCCTTGTGATTTTTAACATCTGTGGAACCTGTGCCTGAACTTCCCATTAACTCTGTGAAAAATGGAAGCCAGGTTACCTGCTCCATCGAGTTTTTCATCGGGAATTTTGGAAAGTCATTGAAATAGCACGCAAAGAAAAGGAATTATTAGTGCTGAGGGTAAAATGGTTTTTAGAACATGTTTACTAACACAATCTGGTGTTGTGAACAAACATTGATCAGGATAAGGGAACTTGCAGATATGTAAAGCAGTACTAAAACAAAAATGTCCAGAAATCAGAATACATTTACAGCTCAGCTATTAATGTATTTACTGCTACATTTATTGAATTACCAATAGAAAACCTCCACCAACTTCAACATGTCAGTTGGCGATCATTTTAAATGCTCACCATAGTTTCGGTAATTTGATTTTGCAGTCTACCTACTGCATATAAAACCTCTCTTCAAATGAGCATGAATTTTAATAGCTGCACCATTGTTAAGCAATCAGTTGAATGCTTGACTAAATCTCGAATATTCCAAATGGTTTATAATATTTGATTGAAGAAGTTCTCACTCTACTTCCAAAGATATTTAATCTTGCACATGCTTCCTGGGAACTCTGTTTAATCAGGAAGGGCCTTTCTTTTCCTTTCTCGTTAACATTCCAATTTCATTCCTTACCTTCAGACTAATCTCCCAAATTTTCTCGCTGGACTCTCAGACTGCGTGTGGTTTGATACCAAAATCGTTTTGAGTACGGAATTAACTGACCTTCCTAGTAGTTTATAAATCTCTAGCAACAGAGAAGACACTCTCGCCATTTCACTGACTGATTGAACCCAGCTGGTAGTCTTTAACTTCATTTCAATATCGTGTTGTACATTTACAGTAGACAGATAAATGACAGTCCCACCCTTAAGAAGAACATCCTATATTCCCTTGCAGCGATCTTTACTCCCCACAGTATAGGGGAAAATAGAAATGTTTATGATTATAACACTCTGGTGGAAGCAGTGCGACTATCATGCATAGAAGGAATTCATTGAAAGTGGAATTTCATAGAAAATCTACTCCATTTAAGCCAAATGGCATCCCTTAAAATGCTCTCCCATGGTTTAATATCTACTCTAAATATTATATCCTCAGATCTTTAAATAGTATGCACATGTCTGCAGAAATTGCAAGGGAAAGGGGAAAAAATTCTATGGTCTGGCCATATGAAAGAATGCTATTATCATAATGGTTCATACACAACGGCCAAATAAATACATAACGCACAGCAGATATGAGTAACAGGTTAATTTCACTCTTTCCTATTAAGTCAGAATTGGAGGTGAAGGATGTCTTATTCACAGCAAAGAACCCGAAGGAGCGATTCATAATGGTGAAACAGTTCACCATCATTGCTTGTTTGGTTCCTCTGATGAGTTGCTTTAGGGAAGACTTCTATTGTCTTCTTGGATATGACCTTGGTTGTATCTGATGACAATTTAGAAAGAGTTCAGAGCACTCTATGCCCTCCCCACCTCTAAAAAACACACCAAAAAAAGAGCATCGAGGTGGAAAGTAGACCATATTAGATGATAGCTTCCAATTGTCCTCTTCGAAATCTCGATGTGAGATCCCAGAAACCTCCAGGATGGTCAACGGAACTACATTTGTATTCATTCAGTCACCGAAGGGCTCACCCCTACCTGGTAGCCAGTTCAAATAGCGGAATGGACTGCCATTACTCCACTGCCAGCCGGTGTTGAAACTCAGGCTGTTAAGTCCAGTCCAGAGTCCTGAAGTCAAGGCATGGGTTAATCCTAGAAGATAATGACAAAAACAAAAACAAAACAAAAAATGACATTCAAAAAAGATGCAACCCAACTCAGAATTATGTGCTGAAACAAACTGCAAAAATCTAAGTAGAAGCATTGCCTCTGTGGAATTGATAAAAGACACAGAGGCTCAACAGCATAGATAAACTATGAGTCTTGTTGAAGTTCCAACCCAGGCTGACTGGTTTCAATGTCCATGAGCCATACGACTGCTGTATGCGTTCTCAAAGGTACTATGTGTGTGTCTGTTATTTGGAGAAGGTGTTTATGATGCATCAAACAATGGCCTGTTGACTTCATTTTAAAGTAAAAATAAAATTTCATTGGTATAAAAGTAAACATTTCTTTTCATAAAAAAGTTAAATGAGCTTTTCATCATCCAGAGCTAATTCGAAGAATTTTAGTTCATGGTATTTTTCCAAAGTGAATTTTCCTTTCTACTCAAATGATAAGATATTTTAAATATTAAATGTTCATGCTACCATGAGTAGCTCATTACTTAGGTAGCTAATCTATGGTAATTATATTGTCTCAAACTTGGTGCTAAGTCGAATGTGAAAGTTAAAAAATAATAATAAAAATCAGTCATAGACAATGTTGACCTCAGTCCATCTATGTTAAACATTCTACTATGTCATTACCTATATCTTATAAAAACTTTTTATAAGCAATACATTTTTTCTGTTGTCTGTACAAACTTCTAGTTGATAAAAGAGAGCTAATTAAAAGATACATTTTGCTTAGGCCTTAATACAATATACCCCTCAAGTATCTGTATATGCTGATAAATATAAGCAGACTAGTATTTATTTACTGTTATCAATCTCACCAACCAAATCTTTGAAATAATACTTGCCATTTATGATGCATGAACTTTAGTCTAAGCACTTTATCTGCTCATTTAATCCTCACAAACAATTAATTAAAATACTCTCATCATCATGACAGAGATCAAGTCAAACTGAGACTCCAAGAATTTAAATGGCATGTGCAATTAACAAGTGGCAGATCTGACATTTGTACCTAGTTCTGTATGATAACAGACTCTATTGTTCTACAGCTCTGATGGGTTATCTCCAAGTCACTAACATGTGCCCCTATGGATCATTGCCTTGCAAATAGGAACACACACATTATACACAAATGTTGTAGATTCGTGTCACAATTCAAATGAGTAAGGGTAGGGTGACTCAATGCCAAAAATCAGCCCTAACATTAATTGCATTTCAATCCCATAAGAGAGCTGATTATTCTCTTGGGAATCATGTAACCTAAATGCTGTGCTCTGTTTCCAAGAGAGTACCATTTGAAGTCACTGATTAAGTTTCTATTGATTAGGTCCAGTGATGCTCAGTGACGAAACTGAATTCAACACTGGAGTTTCTCGCTGAATTTCGAAAAATAGAACAATAAAATATAAATGAGATTAAATACTGGCATGTGAAAACTCAACAAAAATGTACTCAAATGCACCTATTTTCATCGAGGGTTCTAGAAAAAGAATGCTCAACAACTGGCAGAATGTTTACACAGACAGGGTGCTTTGTGTTCCCTGGGAGGTCAACTTGTCCAGTTCCTTCATTTCACAGATGGGAGAATTGAGCACCCAAACCTGCTGCCAGCTGAGTCTATGCCAACTCAGAGGCAGCCCTTTAGGACCGAGTAGAACTGCAAAACGGAACTCTTTATGGAAGCAGACTGCCACATCTTTCTCCCAGGAAGTGCTGGTCACTTCAACCACCTACACCAGTTGGTAACAAAGCATTTAAGCACAGAGCTACCCGGCTCCTTGGACTGGGGGAGGAGGAGGGGAAGGGTGAAAATGAATGATACCTGTGTCCAGAGACAAGGAGGGAAGTAGTAGATAGACCATGAATGAAGCCCAGGGATTCATGGGGCTTTCTAATATATTAAATCCCTATTTAAAGGAAATATGCCTGTGATTGCTATTGTAAAATAAGCAATAATACAGACAAGGAACTCGGCAACTATCTCTCCTAAGTATCTTTGCTCTTTAAATATTAGTCTTTGCAAGGCTCCATGTGAGAACCCACTCCTCCCATCTGACACTGAAGACTCAGTATCTGATTTGCCCAAGTTGGAACATATATATATTTTAAACCAATGGCGAGGAAATGACATTTTCAAAATAAGAAGTGTTTGTATTTGTTTCAGTTCGCTACGATGAGTATCATCAAGCATGGCTGCATCCTTTTTTTAATGTCTTTTTTTGACTGCATCCCTTAAAAAGCAACACTTTCTTCTAATGAGGTGATTTGAAAAAGATCATCCTATATGAAATTATTTTATAGTCGCTTGTCTGATCATTGATTTCCTTTTATTTCACTAGTCATTTAACACATGCATTAACATGAGAACTACCGTATATACTTGTGTATAAGCCGAGTTTTTCAGCACAAAAAATGTGCTGAAAAACTGGGGTTTGGCTTGTACAGGGGCCAGTGGTACCCCAGTGAGCTGTAACGGGAGGAGTGCCCGTTATCTCACGGGTGATTGCCGTTTCTCTGCGTTTATTCAAAGCCCCCCTGACACTGCAGGGCTTTGAATGTTTGTTTACTCACATCTAACCAATCAGAGCCGTCCTATGATGTGTATCTTTGAATAAGCCTTTTAAAGACCGTGTGCGAAGGATGTGGCATGAATGGATGTCATCTGGTCAAGCCCGACTGACAAAAGGAGGAAATCTCATGAAGCCTGACATAGAGTTAATAGCAAAGTGGGTTCGAGATGCATGGGAAGACATTCCAGAAGACATGGTGCGACGTGCCTTCCAGAAATGTAGTATTAGTAATGCTATGGATGGCAGTGAAGACTGCGCTTTGTGTGAAAATGACAGCAGTGATGGTGATGGGGTTTGTCTGCTGTTGCTTAATTAAATTATTATGGTTTGTCATGATAGGGAAATATAATAGCTCATTAAGAGAATTATAGATATTTTGAGATCATTCATCTGCTCTCGGTCCTTACCGTCTTCTTTTGAGGAACTGAAGCAATTAAAAGACATTATGAAGTACTTAAGTCAGGGCCCCGCCCATAGCGTGTGCTGGTCAATGTAAACTTTTTCCACTGCTGGAGGCTGTGAGTGGGGCGAATGGTCAATGCAACGCACTAGGCTGTTCAACAAAAGGTTGGGGGTTCACCTCTTCCCAGGGTGAGAAAAAGGCCTCAGAAAAAGGCCTGGTGAGCTGCTGCCGAAAAAAATCAGCCTCTGAAAACCCTATGGGACATCGTTCTTCTCTGATACACACGAACCAGAACCAGCTCAACAGGAACTAGGCGTTTTCATTCCTATTATTATTTTTATTATTATTTATTGTTAATAAAGTAGAAAGAGGAGGCTTTCTATTCCCATAAACAGTTACGGTCTTGGAACCCAACAGGGACATTCAAACTTGTTCTATACGATTTGTCCTGTGTCAGGACTGACTCGCTGGCAGTGAGTTTGGTGTGGTTATATTATTAAATGAAACTCCATATTGAATTAAAGTTAGCCAAAAAAAATTATTCCTACTCATAGCACCCTATAAGGAGCCTCCAGAACTATAAATCTTTATGGGAGCAGACAGCCTCATTCTTCTCGAGTAACAGAGGTGGGTTTGAACCACCAGCCTTGAAGTAAACAGCCCAAACCCTAACCTCCAATGCCACGAGCATTCCTTTTTAATCAAAGGGCAGGCCCCGTGTTTAGAAATTGAATACAAAATGCTAAATTACTGTTTACCTTTTCTGAATCTAAGATACTCGGAGACTTTACTTTTGAAGTTAGTATGACCAGAAGTCACATTAATGTTGAGAATTGTGTGGGGTCTTTTGATTTCTTTGAGACATGGAGGTCCTCCCCACCCCCACGCCCCCCACCCCCACCCCCACCCCACGCCCCAGTCAACACTAAAGGAAACTGGTAGGAACAATCAGTGTAGGAAGCCAAGTTTCACTTCCTCCATCTTATTTCAGTTCTGTAAAACAGACCCCTGCACATACGTAGCTGTAGATCTGATTTCTGAGAATGACACGGAGTGGGCCAACAGTTTTCGGGGTGGAAGCAGAAGTGAAGATGATGATGGCCAGCAGGTGATGGGACAGTGGTCTGCTGGACAGCCCCAGTTAGCTCTGGCCCCAAACAATAACAACAACAAAAACCAAACCCACTGTGCTTGGCTACTAAGAGAAAAATTAGAGGTGGCAGTTCGCTCAGGGGTGCCTTGTCAAAAAAAAAAAAAGCCATATCCCAAACTACGCTAGTCTATGCTGACACACCTGGGGTCACAGAGTGGCTGAAGGTGAGTTAGTGCTCTACGGGCCTCCGTGTCTTCTGAATGAGACACAGCAGCCGCACAACTTGTTCTGGCTATTGTGAGTTGCCGTGGATGCTGAGCCCCTGTGTGCAGAGCAGAGTTGCTGTACAGCCTTTCTGCCAAGGCTCTGACCTTCCACCTACAGATGGTGAGTCCGAGTCTAGCCAATGTCTCTGGTACTTTTGAAGGAACCTTTGAGCTAGCACCTGAGCACATCACTATTGGCACCACCCAAGCCCCCACCCCGGAAAGACAGTGCTGGTATCCCATGCAGCCCACGTATGGCACATGAGGCTTTACGTGAGTGTCCTGACTTCTGCCTCCAAGTCTGTTGTCTCATCCATAAAGGGGGGTCATAAGCTTGGGGTCGAGGTTCTGAGCTTTCAGCAAAACCTCCTGTCTCACACATCACAGCTGCTCAATTAACGACAGTGAGTTTGCTCTCTGAGTGAAAACTGGCTTATGCGTGTTTCCAAAATGAGAACTTCTCCACCAATCCGCACCCAGAAGAAATCTGACTTTAAGAGTATGATTATGCGGGAGTCTTCCTCCTCTTCTTCATTGTAGTGGTTTTTATAGAGTCGGCATGAGTAGAAATCGACTCAACCGATGGCAGTAGGTTTGGGGTTTTATTGCCTCAAAAGGAGTGGTTTACATTCCCCCCACCATCCCGCGATTCAATCTACCCTTCTCTAATACAAGAGAGCTTCAAACAGTTCAGGGACCAAGAACTTATAAGGTAATGGGATTTTTTGATGAAAGGTAATTTTTTGATGAACTTTTTCAAACACCTCACACACCACCCACACCCACATTACAGAGCTGAGTAAAATACCCAGTTATCTGAATACCTTCCCACCACAAAGCACAAAATTCTTTCTGATTTTTAATTTCCTGTCAGACAACATTTTTCCTTCCAATCTGTGATATTTTAGACTTACGGAAAAGCAGGAACAACTACATTATCTCTTAGAGAAGTCAGTCTTATCGAGATTGGATTTAAATTCCGCTGACTAAAATCCCGGAGGTTTGGATAAGATTCAACTGAGTCTCAGAGGTGACGGGGTGTCTGACTCCCTGGGGGCTTGTTTGCTCGGCGATGGAGGGACACAATAATAGCACTTGCTGATTAGGGAAGTATTTCCTGCCTTGGGAGACTGATAACCGAAGGGGCTGCCACCTGACCAGGCAATTAGCGGCTGGCCTGCTCCTCTCTCCCTTCTGCTATGCAGTTGGTAAAGAGGGTAAAGGAACCTGCGCTCTGTCCCTGGGCTTCCACACAGTCCCAAACAGGTGCATTTCACCAGAGGCAAGATAACACAAACACAAACCAAAATTCCTTTTAAAAAAAGAAAAAAGCCAACCGAAACCACACAAGTGTGGATGGTCTGGGAAAAAAAACAAAAAGTCTTTTCTCTTCCTTCATGATGTGTGCTTGTCTTTGTCTTGTTGTAGTCTCTTTCGATTCCGCCTAACGATTGTGTTATACATGGTCATGAGTCTTGCCAACGGTTCAGACGCTCAGAGGCTAGACGAGAGGCTGGGGGTTCCAGTCCAACTCTGGGGAGGTGCCTTGGAAGAAAGGCCTGGCAATCCACTTCTGCATATTCAGTCACAGAAAACTTTGTGGCACAGAGTTCTACTCTGACACAGATGATAGAGAAGTCAAGCCCCTAACAACTAGGAACTGGCAACTCTGAGTGGCTCTGGTCCTTTGTCCCAATATTCAAAAGGCTCTAAATATTTCAGGAGGCTGTGACCCCATCAATTTCTGAAGGAGGTGTGGATGCGCACAGTGAAGTCATACTACTTTTCTTTCCTTGGTCTCCATCCTAAGGTAGGGGAAATGTATGTCAGCTAGGAGCTCTGGTGGCGTAGTGGTGATGAACTGGGATGCTAACCCCAAGGTCTGCAGTTCAAAGCCACCAGCCATGCCACAGGGGGAAAATGAGGCTTTCTATTCTCCTTAGAATGTTACAGTCTCAGAAATGAAGAGGGGCAGTTCTACCCTGTCCTGTCGGTTCATGATGAGTTGGCATCGGTTTAATGTTTTTGTTTCTTTGATCTTAATGTGTAAGCTACTTGGAGCTCTGGTGGCAGGCTGGCTTTCGACCCCCACCAAAAATGACAGCCTCCAGGCCCCACAGGGCCAGGTGTACTCAGTCCCATGGGGTCGCGATGAGTAAGCATAAACTCGAAGGCAAGTTTCTTTAACGTGCCAACTGATGAGAAGTATTATTTGAAAACAGGAAAATGAGGCATGGCTGAGAGCAGACTCTATTCCTTCCATTGTATTCCAGATCCCAGAGAACCTATATTTGGTTTTTATGGGAAGAACTGTGCAGGCACAGCCTCTTTGGGTAGCACCCTCAGAATATCGTCTTCACTGAGCTGAGACCCAGCCTGGCTGCAGAGTCCCTGCCTGAGCAAGCACCCTGTCCTCAGTCCCTGGAAGCAGTCAGAGCAACATGCAGACATTGGCAATGCAGTAACTATGCGAACAGCCTTGGATCTCCGAATCTCCGGGATGCTGTTAAAAAAGGCCATGTGCTGATCTAGACTGCCGACGATTTTCATTTTGCCGCAACATCATGGGCCGGACAGGGACCTTTTCTGGGAGCTTCTGTGCTAATCTCCGTGAGCAGGGCCTCAATATTCACACAGCAGACCTCATTTTTTTTCAGCCATTTCTTCTTCTCATCCATTCTCCATGCAGCTTCCCATTTGCTTTCTCCACGGTGCTGGCTCTGAACTGTTTGCACATCTTTCTTTAATTGTTGATGTCTGTTTTCCCCTTTGGCATTTAAACTCCAGGTGGGCAGAACCAACCCATTTTGGTGACATTCGAGACCCAGGACTTAGCATGTCAGATACCTATATGTCTTGTTGAATGAATGAATGGCTCTGTAGATGAATACAACAGCGACAACAATGAAGGCATGTATCGCCTCCTAAGGGAAGGAGGACATGTCAGTGACAATAATGAAGATGAGGAGCCAGAGCCAAGGTGGAAGTAGAGAGGAGAACTTTGTGGAGATCACATGTCAACCAAAAGAACCTCTGGGAATTTAAAAAAAAGTGGGGCTGGTGGAGGGGAAACCCCACATAAAGTATGAGAGAGCTTCCAAGAGCTAGACAAATGAAGTATGTTTTCATTTTATTTCTGCATGAGCTTTTTGAAGTCCCATCATAAGTGGGGTGAGTAAAGATGGGGGGCATGGAGGAATTACGAGACACAAATCTCATTGATTTTTATTTTGTGAATCGTGCAAACTGCAAGCAGGGGAACGGAGTAGATGGACAACGAGAGAGAGCCTTTGAATGACCAGCAAGGCATGTGCAAACTATGTGGTAGTAAATGAGAAGCCACAAGAGTTTTGGGATCGATCGTGGTGCTCCTACAATCGGTGTGAGAGGGATGTGATAGCCGTGTCAGAACAACTGGAGGAAAGGGATTCTGGGGTCAGGAAACTGGCAGTGGTTGGCTTTGAGACTGATTTCTGGTCCTAATTGCTCAGTTTCCCCAAGCATGGATTTTAGATCCCAAAGCAGATACACTCTTCCCACCCAAGCACTAGCTCTTTCCAGGTAGACAACATGATGGGTCCATTTGTTTACTTATTTATTTTTACTTTGTGAAAAGAGGAGCAATCGGATCTAAAAATCATCGAGTTGCCGAGCACCTGGTACACTAAGTTCTGGATATGCAATGCCACCAAAGCTGATTGGTCCTGCCCACATCGTGCCTAAGTTCCACCGTCGGAAACAGCCACAGAGACAGGAGGCCAAGAAGAGTCCGGGTTTCAACCCAGCCCTTGACCGCATGTGCTAGTAGAATTTCATTTGATCAGTTTGAGCTCTATGATGCTGAGACTGAGGTTCAGGCCAGCCCTGTGAGGTAGCCCTACACTGTGCCCAAGAGGAACATGAGTTGTTGATTGTGACGTCTTTCCTCTGAGTTCAGGTTCAACGTCAGAATCCTTCTCAGCACTCAGGGCTCTAGAGAGGGTCACCACCAATGGAACAAAGTTAGCTCATGAGATGGAACTCATTTGCCATGTGTCCTTTCTAGTTGCAGATTTCTCACCCTGTCTGCTCCGTCTTGGCCAGCCTCTGTCACGTCTATATTCACTGGGCTGCCTCCTTTTGAGATAAACTATACAGAAATCAAACAATCATGATCCCACTTACAACTTTCTTCCCTTTTCATGTCATTACCTGTCAGGTATGTTTGCTCGTGTACCTCTGTTATGCTCAGGAGCTCGGCATTCTGCTGTTGGCAGCTCTTCCTCGCCTGGTGCCAAGTTAAGGCGGACTTGGAGTTTATCTGGTAGGAAATGCTCGTCAGCGGATCTTTATTCCATAATCTTTCGCTGTCCTCAACTGCAAACGAAACCAAATGGAAATTTGCTGCATGCTGCGTAAAAAAGACTTTCAGGGAACAGTATGTTTTCAAACAATCCAAGCAACATCATTGCCTGAAGCATCATAATTTTTATAAATTTTTTAAGCGTCTTTGAGCTGTTCTTTACTCCGGAAATGGAGAGAGCATTTGCGAAGGATCCACCACATCCAATCTCTTTCAAGCCCCAACAGCAAGAAAAGGAGGCATGCCTCCCTTTTTTTCCAGGGGGGCATTTCAGGATCAGATCAGTTGGAAAGAAAGGCAGATGCACACATTGACTAAGAAGAGAAACAACAGCCCAGAGTCAAGTCAAGATACAAGTGAGGAAGAGAATAAATACATTTCTTCTCTCAGCAAAAAAAAAAAAAAAAGGGATGTGTTTCCTGCAGAGTCGACTTTAGTCCTTTTAGCAACACAAAGCCTCAGAGGGAGGAGTAGACCCCACACAAAGACCTGCCACTCACCCCTGACTGGGCCCTGGTTACATGACTAGCTTTTACAGTCTTGCTTTCTCCTCTCTAGACTATATCCAATATGCATGAGACCTCTCGCACCTAATGGATGCTGATGGTTAGTTGTTCTAGCTTATCTGTCTCCTGCCCTATTATGATGATTCTCAATAGCCTCCATAAATGAGGATGTGCTCTATAAGAACCCAATTCTGTCGATAGACACCTATGGATTTTACATATTGTTTAGGAACTTTTAAAAAATGTTTCAACATGCTTAAATGGTGTGGGAGTTTCTTTTTTGCCTTTTTTTAAACGTTTTTTTTAATTTAATTTAATTTAATTTTTTTTAACAATTTATTGGGGCTCGTACAATTCTTATCACAGTTCATACATATACATACATCAGTTGTATAAAGCACATCTGTACAGTCATTTTCTTTTCTTTTTTTACATTTTATTAGGGACTCATACAACTCTTATCACAATCCATACATATACATACATCAATTGTATAAAGCACATCCATACATTTACTGCCCCAATCATTCTCAAAGCATTTGCTCTCCATTTAAGCCCTTTGCATCAGGTCCTCTTTTTTTTATCCCCTCCCTCCCCACTCCCGGCTCCCTCATGTGCCCTTGGTAATTTATACATAGTTATTTTGTCATATCTTGCCCTATCCGGAGTCTCCCTTCCCCCCCTTCTCTGCCGTCCCTCTCCCAGGGAGGAGGTCACATGTGGATCCTTGAAATCAGTTCCCCCTTTCCAACCCACTTACCCTACACTCTCCCAGCATCGCCCCTCACACCCTTGGTCCTGAATGTATCGTCCACCCTGGATTCCCTGTGCCTCCAGCCCTCATATGTACCAGTGTACAACCTCTGCCCTATCCAGCCCTGCAAGGTAGAATTCGGATGATGGTAGTTGGGGGGAGGAAGCATCCAGGGTCTGGGGGAAAGCTGTGTTCTTCATCGGTACTACCTCGCACCCTGACTGACCCATCTCCTCTCCTAAACCCCTCTATGAGGGGATCTCCAGTGGCCTTTTTAAGGGAAAAAATTCGACTTACAATTTTTGCTCCACGTGAAGATGTAATCCTTTTGTTTACTTTATGGGGAAGAGGGAAAGAAGCGAAGGGTGTAACTTGCTAAGAAGTTAGTCTAGTCCGGACCCTTAACTCTGTGCCCAGTTGTGGTTTGTAACTGATGAGGAAGTGATCAGAGAAGTATGTCATCCCCTCTACATACACACCCTATGATGTGAAACTGGAGGTCCCCAGAACTCATGGAGGAAGGAAATGATATCAAAATCTCATTCAGTCAACAATGTACATGTCTATGATATTTTAACTATAAAATTGCTACATAAATAAATATATAAAAAGGAATCTTAACTAGCAATGAGAAGCTAAAGTACAGCCACCTTAAGCCTTATTTATTTATTGTCCAAATGGACAATTTCCCATGGCTATGGAGATCATTGCAATGAGGCCAGTTCAGGGTTTATTCAAAGATGGCACCATTGTAAACAAATCTTTTTACTTCCTGATAAGGATGTCTTGGGATTTTTGAAGTGTAGATTATCATATGATAGAAAATATAGGTTTTGGTTTTTAAGGCGGAGGGATACTTTCTTATCCAGAGAAGAAAGACAGGGATATTAATGACCAAAGAAGGAAATGGAATGAGACAATCCATTAAAGAAGGAGTGTTTTACACTGTAAGTCAAGTAAGGAAAAAAATTCTCAATGAATATATAGGTAGGCAGAGTACTCAACATTTCTCCATAGAGCTTAAACTTCCATGGTCAGCCAGCCCAGCTGATATTGAAAGTTACAGTTGTGAGCTATGGAGAATTGAGAAAATGACATTTTCCTTTTCCTGGTCTGGTGATTCTTGGAAATAAATGCAAAGTACAAGGAGAACATTGCAATGAACAACACAAAAGACCACGAAGAGCGTATAGTAAGTGTCACCAGGTCCAAAGCTGGCACCTGACTGTCCTGTATTGAACCTGCTTATTTAAGGACAGTAAAAAAATAAAACGTTCTTTTGAAAGGAAACAAAGCAAGGAACATGAAATAGTTTGGAAAATTATAAAATTATAAACTATTCTAAAAATACAAGGCACATTAAAATTAAACTATTTTTTACCCTCTACAGTTATTTTACTTTTACATTTAGCAGATACCCACATGTGCGAGTGGATATATGTCGTCAGACACAGCCCGGGGCTGGGCTTAGGGCTGTGTGAAGCATAACGTGTCCTGTGTGCCTGTGTGTGTGCATATAGAGAGACACAAACACACACACATAGTTCCGTTGGAACACAAAACTAACATGTTTGACTGAGCATGTTATTCGAGAGACTGCAACACATACCATCAAAGGTTATGAGTTTTGTATGTGATGAATGACTTGATATTTGTTTCCCACATTTCATTCATTAAATCATAAAATGCTTCATCCAGCCCTGGTTTTGTCAACACATCTAAAGGCAGTACAGTACAAATGTGTGCATGACATATTCATCCTTACGGAATGCTGTAATATTTTGGAAGTTCTATTCCTACAAAAGACATGTTGGAGAAATGATTCCTTAAATATTACAGAAAAATAACATTACTTTATCTTGTTGGGGAGGGCTATTCTACTTTTTGTTTGTTTGTTTGTTTCTTTTGTCTCAGACAAAAAGACTTCCAATAGAGTTCAGGCATTTTATAAACCTTCAAACCAATACATTTCTAAATGTAATAGTAAAGCAAATACATTTCCAAGAATGGGTAGGCAGGCTGCATCTGATGACCTGGCTCTACCCTGCCCATTTGAAGGGCAGTAGGTATGAGTAATGAGTAAAGCCACAAAGCAGAAGTGGCTGTGGTCTGCAGAGTCTGCAGAGGCAGGTGAGAGGCAAGGGGTGAGAAGTTTAGAGGGAAGAAGAAGCCAGGGAAGCTCGCAGCAGCAACTGGAGGGAGATGTGGACGGACAGGAGCCTAAGTACCGAACTCTTCCTTTCTCTGCTTCCGTAGCTCCAGCTGCCATCCAGCTCTGGTGCCCACCTCCACCCCCTCCCCAAGTCTGCCTTATAGATTCATAAATGGAGAAAGGATCCTAAGAATTTATCTAGGCTGGCCTCTTCCCATCAATATACTCCAATATCGCAAGATTGCAGTAATACTTTGATTTTTATTTTAGAACCTTCTAGCCTATAAATAACTGATTTTCATGAATTCAAAGCTGTGTACATGAAATCTGAGAAGAGTATCACTTACATGAGGGTAGGGGGAAAGCGGGGGAAGAAGGGGGAGAAAGGAGGAACCGATCGCAATGATCAACATACACCACCCCGAACCCAGGGGGACAAACAACAGAAACGTGGGTGAAAGGAGACAGCAAATGGTGCGAAATATGAAAATAATTTATAAATTATCAAGAATCCACAAGAGGGGGAGGGTAGGAAAGGGAGGATCAAAAAGAGGAGCTCATACCAAGGGCTCAAGTAGAAGTAAAATGTTTTGGAAGTGATGATGGCAACATATGTGCAAATGTGCTTGATACAATGGATGCATGGATTGTTATAAGAGCCTCCAATAAAATGATTTATTAAAATTTTAAAAAGAGTATTACTAATCTCATTTTCATGATCCATTCCATTCCATGATTCATGACTGATTACATTGACACAAAATCTAAGCCCCTCTTCTCTTGGAGCCCTCTTATCTATGTCTCCCTGCATCAAAGCCCATGCTGTGGTATCATTTATATTCTGTGGTTGAGCTACTGTTTAGTCAATCATCTGGGGCATGGAACACAGCAAGGAAATACAAATATGATGTACTTTTTACAGGCTGGTTTGCCCTAAAATCTTATAAATAACTGACCATTAAAGAAAGAGTTGGATAAAAGAAGAATTTGGTGAAAAGTAAAAGCTATTTTGATGCAGAAAATGATGGGATGTGGATCTCTTAGGGTGTGGTTCTCTTCTCTATAAAGCCGACAGGGGAGAGTCTGAAGACCCTGTTCTGGAGGACTGCAGGAGGGGAACTCCAACCGCATTGCCAGGCTCAGTGTGCCCAGACTTTCTTGCTAATCAATAGATACTTACACTTTATGGGGCAAAATCCGAAGAGTTTGTCTTTGTCGTAGTCTGTAGTGGTTCCACACCAGAGCCATCCGTCCGACCGCCCGGCACTTGTGCAATCCGCGTACCACTTGTTCTCAAACTTGAAAGGAAACGCGCACGTCGCTCCATTGGAGTTGCCCAGCAGAGTAAACATGGCTGAAGAAACAAGAGCGACTTCTGTTTAGAATGCGAACAATGCTCCTGAACGTTGGCTTTTCCATTAGAAAGCGAATGACATCAACCATCTTTTAGAAGCCTGCTGAAATGTCTTTCACTTCTGCTCACACTCAATGGCTTCACACCCAAGAATCACCTCCTCTTCTTCCCCACACTTTAGTTGGCCTGTTTTTCCTTTTCTCCCCTGGCCAGTGTTTTGCTGGGTACCTAGAGCACCCTGGACTTGGGAACTACTCCAGCCCTGCGTTTCTACTGTCTTGTGGAATGCATTTTCCTCTTCCCTCTTAAGAGGAAAGAGTCTCACTCTCACTGCCATCGAGTCAATGCTGACTCATAACAAGCCCCAGGGAGTTTCGGAGACTGTCACTGTTTATGGGAGTAGAAAGTCCAGCCTCTCTCTCAGGGAGCTGCTGGTGGCTTTAAACTGCCGACCACGAAGATTGCACCCCAATGCGTAACCACGACACCACCAAGGAACAGTAGTCAGCTATCTTGAAACCGGTTTTGATTTCTGAATTTTCTCCAAAACAGAGAATCGGCCACCTTTCTCATTGGTTGGATTCAAATGATTGAATCTCTAAACTGAAGCGAACCTTGAAGCTGTGTAGCACAATCCACTTTGAAGAATTAAATTCTTTTCAATGATTTTCAGCCAAGTCATTGATCATGGACACCCTCATCCAGGATCACCAGGAAGGGTAAAAGGTTGGCCACATAATCTCATCAATAAGACCACTCAAAGCCATTTCATGCCACGTGTTCCCCCGTATCTATCTTTTTAAAAACTGCATCCAGACAGCCCAAATGAGAAGGTCTGGGTTCAACTAGAAAGGAGAATTGAAACAAATCAAAGATTATTGATTATGGGTTGACTTTAGCCAACAGGCCTTGGAGAGGCTTGGATACCCTTTGAAAACGAAATAACCCCGAGTTAATGCGAGTTAATTTTTTTTTAAAAAAAGATCCGCTTCACTATGGTGCTGACATCTAGGAACGTTCTGGTTATAAAATTCCAGTTCTATAACTCTGAAATAATCTCTGGCGTCAGCCAGTCTTGTTCCTCAAGCTTCCGTTAGAGACCATGACTCTGGTCCCTGTTCTCTAGCTTGCCTTTAGTTCTGCTGTCTGTTCCAGGTCCCGGACTCCAGACCTTTGAGATCTCTACAGCCTTCCCAAGCAAGATTACCTTACATATTGGCAGAGAATTGGAGGGTACCCAAAGTCTAGTCAATATATGGTCTGCCTCAGTATCACCCAGGTCCTTATAAAAAGAATGAAATCGATTTCTTAGCCCTCTCCTCTCCCTCCCACCCCCACCCCACCCCCCAAAATTGGGGGGGGGGAAATAAAGCCCAAACTAACTGCCATCAGGTTGATTCTTACTCATAGCAACCCTATAGGGCAAGGTGGCAACAACCTTGTGTGTTTCTCAGACTGTAAATCTATATGGGAGCAGAAAGCCTCATCTTTCACCAGCAGAGCAGCTAGTAGCTTCAAACTGCTAACCTTGCAGTTATCAGCCTAACACATAACACACTAGGCCACAAGGGCTTCTGAGGGCCCCCCTGGATACACTAATTCAGAATACGTGTGGGCAAGGGAGCTTGGGATTTTTATTTTTAACAAGATTTCTAGGTGATTTTTATGAATGTTAAAGTTAGGAAACCACTATCCTACACATTTCTTCTCAAAACAAACAGGAAAAAGTGCCATATTTTACAACAAAATACAATGTCCCCTGTCTTAGCATCATCTTCAGCATATTGAATTCTTCAGCTAGGACTACTGTCTCACTTGTGTAATTTAACTCAGTCAAGATTGCCTCACCCTTACCTGCCCTATAATTTTCTATCAATTTTACTCCTTGAAGGATGAGTTATTTGAGTTGCCATCCATATGGCTTCTAAACTTACTCTATGTTCCATAAATCCCAACTCTTCCCTCCTCTTTAGATGGAAGGATAAATGGAAAGCAACCAAGTATTTCCTTACAGAGAACTGAAGTCTTATGCGCGGTCTGTCTTAGCTGCAATAAATGGGTTTCCTAATCTGAGCAGGGCCGGCAATATAGAAGTGGCAGAAACACACAAGCTCTTGTTCCAAAAGGCGGTTCCTGTGACTTTAAGGATCTGCTGGATAACCGTTCACAAGGATCTCCTATCTCATCGTGCGGCATAACCGCAAAGTCGCGACTCTTGAGCCTTTCTAAAAGACTTCAAGTTCTTTTCTTTCCATCTAGCTGACAGAGAAGGATGTTTGACTGAGAAAAAAGAAGAGAAAATATTCTGTCTTATGGATTCAGTTATGCCCCCCAAAATATGGGTCATAGATCCTAACCTCCATGCCTGGGGTTATAATCCCATTGGGAGAGGGGGGCAGTCTTGCTTATTTTAGTAAGGCAAAATTAGTATCACGTGTGTCTTGAGTCTTTTGAGGTTAAACAAGCAAGATGGGATGTGACAGGTGACAGGACACATGGAGATGGCCAAGGAACCAAGAAGTAGGAACTGAAGAACCATGGCCCTTCCTCCAGATTCAACATGGAGCGCAAGACTTCCCTTTGCTCGGGGTGCTGAGATCGGACCAACCGCTCCCTAAATGAGAAGACAAGTGTGTGTTTGTGAAGGCCGCCCATGTGTGCGATGTCTCACATAGAATCGTTAGGTAAGTAAGACTCATCTTGGCACTGGAAGAGCGAGGTGTTGCTCTAACACGTGCCTAAAACGTGGAAATGATTTTGGAATTAAGAAATGGAATTAGGTCGTGGGTAGAGGTTGGAAATATTTTTTAAGATGTTTCACAGTTAAAGCCTACATTTTCCTTGAAGAGGCTACAGGGAAAATTATGTACATAAAGGGCATTTCTGGTAAGGGTTCAGAAGGAAGTGGGGGAAGCTATAGAAAACAACATTGTCTCAGAGAATACAGAAGAGATCAGCAACAGGATGTTGCCAGGAAGGTGGATGGCACACATGTTCCTGGTAATGCTTTAAAAGATAATAATGGACATGGGATTTGACATTAGCTTCTAGTGGTTCTCTACCTTCCTAATGCTGTGACTCTTTAATACAGTTCCTCATAAAATTATTTTGTCACTACTTCATAACTGCAATTTTGCTACTGCTATGAATCGGGTGACCCCTGTGAAAGGGTCGTTTGACACCCTCCCCCCAAGAGGTCGTGACCCACACGTTGAGAACCTCTGCATGACAAGAAGAGGGACGTATTTTTTATGCAGTGGCAAAGAATGTGTTGAGTGGTTGTTAACTGTTTGGTGGAAGGTTGTGGTGAACTTACATGTGAAGAACTTGGATAGATGACTGATGGGATTTCTAACCAAGATCTGAAATGGAGTATGTCGTTTGGTAGACTGAAAACCAACTACACAACATGAAAACCAAACAGAAGGATTTGTAACCTTCTCATGCACAAACGAAGAATACATGTCCAAGAGTTTTCACCAAGAATCTGTCTATGCAAAAGTTTGCTAAAGGAAACTAAGCCTGTGCCCACCGGATCTAATCAACTACCATAGCTGAAAAACTATCAGTTTAGGCTGAAAGAGTCAGAGAAAGAATGGAAGGGAACAATCACTGTTTGCCTCTTAAAATTCTACAGGCAGGAAATAGGCCAAAGTATATTTGTTGTGCCCAAGAAAAGAAACAGAGCATCCCAAAGCAAAGCGGCCTTCTCGGTTTCAAAGGGCGGGGCTGTGGTTTCCTAGATCTCCAAAGGTGGATTCATAGCCTCCTAGACTTCCAAAAATGGGTTCTACGTCATGTTGCTTCCCAAGCCTCAGACTGCCATTAAGGTACGCCTGTAAGTTGGAGCCACTACTCAAGACCAAAGACTTGAACATGAAACAACCATGTTCAAGGGGCACAAGAATGTGAGCTGCCAAGGCTGAAGGGATGGGGCTACCCACTAGGCTAAAAGGGCCTTCCAAAGCTAAAGAAGTTGAGTTGCCATCCCAGTGGGCTTGGAAGGTGCACCTGATGGGCCTCTACCCAACATCCAGGGAGCACAGCCAACAGCCAGACTGTTGAGGCAGAGCCATTGCCCACAGATGGTCTCAGAGAACAGAGAATTGTGTTTAAGCCTTGAGACCTGACGGATGCCATGTGCTTTGTTGGGTTTCTATTGGCTTAGTACCCGCTATCCCTTCTTTTCCTCCAATGCCTCCCATGTGTTCGGAAATGTCTGCTTTGTATCTATTCCACTGCTGCACTTTTTGTTTTGTTTTAAGTTTCTGTTGTGAATCAGGCGAGCGTTTATGGAGCAGATCATCCGTTTTATTGATGGTAAACAATCGCTATCCAATTTGCTTCAACGCATCCATGGCCATACCTGCGATGGAACCTCATTTATCCTACTTCCCCTTTCTTGTGCTTCCTGTTTCCATGGATCCTTCTTTCCTAATCCTCTGAAACTTGTCCTTGAGTTTGGATCTGAAAGAGTTGATTCTTTTAACACAGTGGGTGGGTTGAGGCCCCAGCCCTGAAGGCTAACGGGCCATAGTTTTAGCGGGTGCTACGATTCTCTACTCTGACCAGTAAGCCTAATCTCTTTCATGAAGTTGACTTTTCTTTCACCTGTTCTTCCCAATGAGATCCTTTCAGAGCAGTCGTCTGCAGCTGCACTTTGGGAAGAGGTTCACAGGTTCCCCAGTGAAGAGGCATTTTCACCCAGGATGGAATCCCCCTAACACATCATACATCTTTGATTTAGATTTTCAGAAGATCAGATTTGGGACTGGAAACGGATTTAGGACTTTGGAGATGAGGTGATGGTGTGTGTGTTTTGTATATCACATATCACGATGACATGAGTTTTGTTGGGCCAAAGGGTGAAATGTTAAGGATTGAATTCTGTCCTCCCAAAATAAGGGTTGTAAATCGTAACCTCTATGCCTGTTATGAAAGCCCCATCTGTAAATGGGGGTGTCTTTGTGATGATAATGAAGCAGGATTAATGTGGCTGTATCTCCAATCAACCTCTTTTGAGATCTTAAAAGAGATTTAACAAACAATCGAGAGAAGCAGAGATGGGGTAAACTAGATGACAAAAATAAATAAATAAGGATCGCCAAGGAACCAGAAATAAGGGCCTTCCTCCAGAGCTGACAGAGAAGAACTTTCCCTAGAGCAGGTTCTCTGTCTTAGGACTTCCAGACTCCTAAACTGTGAGGAAATAAATGTCTGTTTGTTAGAGTCACCCCCTTGTGATATATCTGTTATAGTAGGACTAGATAACTAAGACGTTCTGGTTTTATTTGGACTTCAAGAATCCTAGGAATCAATTGTATATAAAATGATTTTTTTCCTTGTGGGAGATATATATATATATATATATCCCACAAGGAGATATATATATGTATACATACATATATATCAAAGTGCTATTTCAACATCTCTTTGCATGTATACTCCAGTGCCGTTATTCATAGTCATCATGTTGTGTAATTTATTTGAGGGGGTTGGAGAGGACAATGGTACTACAGTTTTCTAAAATAATTAACAAAATATGCCACGTTTTTATTTATCTACTAAAATCCCAGCCACTTTTAGTCTTCTGCTTCTGAGTGTTTTTAAGTACCTGCAAGGTGATTACATAGAAGACCCAAACTGTGAAGGCATTTGCCAAGATGTCATTTCAGACCATCTGAATCTGTAGGGAGTACTGTTACCATTTCTCCAGGAGTACCTTAAACCAAAGGGAAAGAACTGTTTAACTCATTTCCCTTACTCCTTACAAACCTGATCATAACACAAGGCAGGCATTGGATCAAAAGCTAGAGTGTAAACTACTTTCCAAAAATTGCAATCCATAGAATAAACTTTAGTTAATGAATTAATCTTGGAAAAGTGCAAAGCGATAGCTTGTCGTGGCTCACAAATTGCTAAGGTATAGTTCGGGCATTTTTGTCGCGTTTATTCACGAACATGTTCTCATCGTTTATGATGCAAAGGGGTGATCGCTCTTTCTAGCACACTCTCTCTGGTGGCGTAGCGGGTAACATGTTGGACTGCAAGCCCCTAGGTCAGCAGTTTGAATCCCCTAGCTACTCCGTGACAGAAAGATGAGGCGTTCTGCTCCGGTACAGATTTACACCCTCAGAAAACCCAGGGGAAGTTCTACCACGTCCTGGAGGACTGACTCCGAGTCACGATCAACTTGATGGCAATGGATTTTGAGTTTCTGAGCACAGTCCCCACAAGAACATGCTCTCTTGAATTTGACACCCTCTAAGAAGAGGAGAAAAAGTGATCACAAAGATCAACAGTTGAGCTGCTTACCTTCATAGCCTCTAGAGCATAAATCATCGGTGGTTCCGTAGATCTTCCATCGGCTCCACAAACCAGATGTTTTGTAAAGCATGATATTCTTTTCTTGCTTGTTGCCATAGTTAAAATACAATTCTTCTCCCTGGAGCCCAAATAGCGTGTCATTTTTGCACTCCCATTTCTGGTTGTCTTTGCTGTTGTTGCAGGCATAGAGTGTGACTTTAACCCAATCCGTTTTGGATGGCACGCCCAGGCATAATTTTAAGGCAACGCTCATGAGGTGGTAATCAGACACCCATCGGAATTTCTGGGATTCACTGTCCGGGTTGCAAACTGCAGTTTGGACGGCATTCGCATCGACTACTTCCACACAGCGCTTGTGGTCTTCGTTATATATTAAAAACTGCCTGGTGTCTGTTCAGAAAGAAGCAAAGGAGAGAAAACATGCTTAAGTAAGTACATGCGACAAGGACCACATCTACGGCATCAATTCCCAACCTCTCCATTTCCTTAAAAACTTAGGATCGCAGGAAGAAGTGAGGGAGATCTGCTTGGCCCAGGTCAGCTTCCCCTTGGAGAGCGGTCACCTGAAAGAGATGAACTGGATTGAGGAAGGGTGCTTTGGGAAGGAAGGGTGGCTGTGGCAATTGAGCGGAAATTGTCCAGATGCCCTAGCTAATTTTGACGAACTCTGTCAAACAAGGCCTGCCTCATACTCTCAAATCCTAGTGGAGTACATGCCGTCAGAAGACAGCAGATACAGTCGGAGCAAACAGGACTTAGGCAACATGAATACACTAAGGTACAAACTGAAAAGAATGCGTATCCTGGAATAAGAATTTCAAATAGGACCCATCCCTACCGCGCCTTTTGAGATCTTTGAAACCTATATAAAATGAATCAATTATAACACTGGAGTTTTGTTCTGTTTTTTTTTAATGGTTTTTTTTAATGATGTTATTGTAGACCATTTTGTCTTCACCGTATGTTTGGCGAACTTTCAAGCTCACTGATTTCTGGGTACCTCCAAGCTGAGTAGACAGGAATTAAAGTGTCGTGTGTGTCTCTCCTCGAACAATAAGTGGTTTGGAGGAAACCATAATGATTTGGGAAGTTTGCAATCGGTGAGATAAATGCAAGCCTTTGTATCACTTGAGTCGGCATTGTAAGAATAGCTTTAAACAATTTAAAATGTGTATTTAAAACTACCTCTGATGTAGTGATTTAAGAAAGCATGGGTATGTCATTTATGAATTAAGTAGTGTTACTAGCTAGCGGGACTTAGCTTCCTGTTGCCCACACAAAAAAAGACCTGGTCAACGTTTTAGGGTTTTGTTTTGTTTTATTAAGAGTTGACACAATAGTTTTTTTTTATGAATAATGAACAAATTGGAGGAACTATGTTCTCTTAATTGTGTGGCATAGATTCTAATTAGACGCTTGGGGTCCCGGATTCTTTTCAGTTCTATGGTTCTTTCCAAATGAACTGGTCATTTGCAGGATTTTTAGTGTCTGAACAAATACGCTCTCTAATCACATCATGTCAACTGCACTGTAACAAGATCCACCAAGAACCTCCAACTGGATCCTCAGTTGAATTCTTTGTTTGTGCTCCTTTGCTTTCTTAGAGACAGACCTCAATATCATTCCACCTTTGTGTGCTTCTCTCGGGTTGACATCTGCTGCTGAACCGGCGCCCGCTCCTGTCTAGTTGCCCATCTGCTCAAGTCATCTCATGTGGATGCGGTCATGTTCTCAAGTGACAAAATGCCTAGCTTTCTGTACTGCTGATGAAAATTAAAATGTAATAACATGGTCCATCAAAACTCACCGCCATTGAATTTTTTCTTTAATGATAGTATGATGTTACCCTACACAACTATCAATTTAGGCCTTCTCACCTAAGAAGATAACAAATTGAATAATTTGAATCCTAATCCCTATAAAACAAAAGAGTTCAGTGACAGGAAGGAGGCTTCAAAATATTGATGGGGAAGTGGTAAGAAAAAAGGATGGAATTCTCCCACAACCTTGTTGAAGCCTGGAAGTTCAACTATACTGAGCTTTACAATGAACATAATTGACTTTTTCTACTCATATTTGAAATGAACCTTTAGTAAGGCTAAGTTTAGTAACATTAATAATACATTATTCTTCTACTTCAAATGTCTTTTTCTATAAAAAGATAGCTTTATTAATATAAAAGTCTTCTATCATACACTTTCACAGTTGACCTGCTCTTAAAAAGAGCTGCATCTACATCATCACAAGCAGCTCTCATATTTCCATCCCCCTCCTGCATCCATTGTTTGCTCCCCAATCCCCACCAACCTCTCTGCCCCATCCCTGGTAAACCACTGCATCAGGTATTGTCTCTATGCATATGCTCCTTATGTGCTTCATAGACTGGGAAACTTAACAGACACAGAAAAAAATGAAAGAGAGAGAAGAAAATAATAATAATGTCAAGAGAAAATGAAAGTAAAACTGCCAGCAATATTATAAAAGCCAGAGAAGAAATGTATGTCTTAGAAAAAGCAAGAAATATTTACGCCTAAAACAAATTCAGGTTGGGTCAAGAGGAAGGTCGGCTGCCCGAGTGTCATAGTATACTATAGTTCCATCTACCATAATCAACTTTACAGTAATCTCTCTCTGATAGCAAAGCTTTCAGAGTCCCTCACCTGTGGCTACAGATGATCTGATGGAGGCTTAATTGGACTAGATGCTCTGCAGATGGGGTTTGGGTTCCCACTGCCCCCTACAGCCTTCTACAAATTGGGTGTCCATATGTCAAGCTCTGACACCTTCCCCTTCATCATATTTAGATTTTGTTATGAGCTTCTTCCATGTGGACTTAGTTGATGCCTCACTTAGATGGCTGCTTATTTAAATATACGCCTTTATGATCCCAGACACTCTTCCAATTGATAGTTCAGTACCATCTGCTTTCTTCAGCACACTCTGCTTTGGTACCCTTATCTTCAGTGATCTCTTCATGAAGGTGAATATCGAGCAGGACCATGTTATAAGAACTAACTTTTCTTGGATTGGGGCTAGAGTTAATTGGGATCCCAGAATTCACCTACTTGTCCACAGGTTATGCATGACTCTGTTTACTTTAGTGGTAATATCATGACCAAAACCAAAACAAAACACCAAGACAAACAAACAACAACAAAACAATTTCAATCATCCCTCCAAAGGGTCACCTGTGCTATTTTATAGCATATAGCGCCATGGGGTAGACTCAAATAGCAACCTTTATATGACTAGCTAAGAGCAAATGGTTTGGGCCAACCAGAGGCCTTAAACTTCAATCATTTTTATCTTACTGATCAAGCTGTAATAATTTATTGACTACCAAGCTCATGACTAGCCACTTAAAATAAGGTGCATGAAAGTCTTCATACATGACCAGTGTTTGGTCCTCATTCAGAGCTTGTTATACTGATAGGCTTTTAGTCTATATGCCTCTGGTGGCCCTTTCTTAGTTGTATTCTAACCATAACAACACCTCATGAACATGGTCTCTAGGTGTTACAGATGGCTTGTGCTCAACTACGAATCTAAAGACTGGAGGTTTAAGCTGACCCAATGGCTTCCTGGAAGGTCTGGTGCTATGAAGAGAGTATGGCCTAGAAAACCATATGGGCCGGTTCTACTGTGCCCTGCAGGGTCACTAGGAGTCAGAATTGACTCAATGGCAGTAGGATTATTGTCCTGGAGAGTAAGTGAACAGCAAAAGGCTCCAGGATGATTCCTAACTTGGGGGGCTGACTCGTCTCAATGAACGGTATTGCCATGAAGGAGAGAGAAGACTGATGGTTTGATGACTACCAAAGACCAAACCTGTTACCATCACGTCATTTCTGACCCATAGTGACACCATGTGTTACAGAGGAGAGCTGTCCAACATCTTTTCAGACTGCCTCATCTTGCTCCTGTGGCTGGACTTGAACCTCCAACCTTTGGGACAGCAGCTGAGTGTCTAACCACTGCTTGGCCAGGGCTGCTTTCCCTTGACAACAGCAGGACCTACTGCCTCTTCCTCAGAGGATAGCCTAGCTCATCCATGTCTCCTCATGCCCTCTGCGTTCACCCTAGGGCACCCACTTAGGTCTTGCTTTAGAACTCCAGCCCATTCTTCTCAAAGATGCCAACTTGACCCTTTAAAGATGTGACTTGGGTTATGTCCTGCCTCTGCTTTGTGTTGACTGTTCTTGTTCATTCTCCGGGTAATGCATCCAGAGCCATAGGCAGAGGCATTCTTTGTCCTTTGTTTTCTTATGCGTGTCTCTCTCCCTTTTCTGGAATATAAACTCCGTGAGGCAAAGGACTTCATCTCTCTCCTTCCCTAAGAAGGCGCTGCCTGGCCAAGTGCTCAGCTCCAGCCAAACCTGCCAGGCGTCTGAGAGCAAAGGTCTGGCGAGTCATCGATTCCCCAGAGCCCAGAGCAGTGAGAGCCCCTGGAGCACTGGTCTGTTCCTGCCCACGGGGAGTCCTCATGAGTCATCGTGGACTCAACAGCAACCGGGTGTCTGTTGGTTTTCCAACCGCACTCTCGTTTTGGGAGACTGAGAGCCCTCTCAGCAAATCATAATAATATTGAATAACTGGAAGAATGGTTATCAAGTCTGAAGCACCCTGACTAGTCAATAAGATAGATGATTTCACTTAACAATTGATGAATGGTTTGGAATTCCTTTGATATTCGCCCCCCCCACCTGCCCCCCCCCAAAGCTTACGTTTACTGGAAAGCAATGATTAATGCTTATTCTTCTGAAAGGAGCACGTGGAAACAAAAAGACTTCAATTTCGACCCACGTTTATCTATTCTAGCTAGGTTCCTTTATTTATCTTTTGGCTATGGACACATAAGGAAGTGGTGTGAGTCTGATATTGCCTTTGGCAGACAATACAAGGAAATGTAAAATGATCATGTGTGTTGGTGATACATTTATACACTGTGTTTTTCCCTGAGGTGTCAACATGTAGTTCTGCTTTCCGATTGGGCTGTGTGAAATGTCCCTGGTCTCAAATATCAGGCTTCTTCCTCTGAGATCCTGCTCCCAGACTTTGACCGAAGGAAAGACAGTGGTGTTTCGGCCAATAGTATCCACAGCCATTTTATATATTTTTTAACCTCCTGTCTTTCACCAATTCTAATTATGTCATTGTAACAAGTATCGCAAGGCTGAACAAGAGAGAGTCAGATAGCTATATTAATGGGATCTAATAGAGGAGGGTTTTTTTTTTTTTGCTTACTTGCACGTGAGAAATGTATTAGTAAAATCAGAAGATCATCATCTTAACTATATTTCGACGATCTGACATGTATTTTGTGTGCATGACCAACTACTTGGCAGAGACCTAACCTGGGCCTGACACTGCTATTCAGTGACAACATAGAGACCAGCTCTGTGCCCCACACCGTGCATGCTCACTGCTTGCCATGGTTCAGTCGAGGTCAGGTACCCCGAATGGTGCTGATGGTTACGCTCGGCTACTAACAGAGAGATTGGCAGGGCATATCCACCAGCAGGGGTCTTGGGGTGGGGGGTGGGGAGAAGGTCTGGTGATCCACTTCCAACACAATCAGCTATTGAAAACAGTCTGTTGTGACAGACACACGGGTGGCCACGAGTCTCAGCAGAATCGATGGTCAAAGGTTGGTGTCCACTGTGTGCCCCCCAAAAGAATGTGTTGACGTTGCTGGGCCATGATTCTCTGTAGTGTGGTCATTGTAGACGGATGCAATGTGGCAGTTACATAATGACATCAGCATCACTGTGAAACTATCTGACGTGTTAGGTGCAGTACATCTGTTGTAAAGGATAAATGTGGGAGAGGCAACTTCTAATACAGGACACAGCCCTCATCCCAGATGAAGGGAGTTTCCCTGGGGTGTGGCTAGCACCTCCTGCTATCTTACAGGCCAATAAAGGAGAGATGAGCAGAGCAGAGGGATCACTTCTTCTCTTACCACCAAGAATGACCATCATGGGGTGGAGCTCATTCTTTGGACCCAGTGTCCCTACGCTAAAACTCTCTAGACCCAGAAGACTGATGGCATGCTAGATGGAAATCTCCAAGAAATGCCAGGCCCACCACTGTGCAAGGGTGATGAGAGCCTTCCACCAGAGCTGACATACCGAGAGAAGCTTCCCCCAGGAGCTGGGGTGCAGAATTCAGTCCTCTTCAATAGTGAGATGCTAACTTTCTATGTGTTAAAACTCATCCACTTGTGGTATTTGTCTCATAGCAGTACTAGATCACTAAGACAGTTTGGTTTTGATTAATGCCAATGATCAGACTGTTTTGAGTGAGGAAGTCATACATTTCAACCCAAAATCCCAAGTTAAAAACAACTGGAGCCTAACTATCCAATAAGCAGCACTGGTGTTACAACGGATAAGTACTCAGCTGCCAACCAAAAGACTGGCAGCTCAAACAAGCACACCCAGTCATTCTGTAGGGCAAAGACCTGCCGATCTCCGTGCACACAGATGACAGCCCATGGGCAGTTCTCCTTTGTCACACGAGGTCGCTATGAATTGGAATTGATTCTATTATATCAGTCAGCATTGGGGTGAATTTACTTTAAGCATTTTAAATGTGTATGTTCCCTAATATCGAGTTAAACATTTTAAAAGTACATGTTCCATAATATTGAGTCAAAATGTACATGTCCAGGTCTACTAACCAAAAATTTTTTAGTTATTCCCAGTGATTCTTTAGGAATGGTTGGATTCCTAGTACTTTTGAGTAGACCTTCTTAGATTTTCTCCACCATCAAGACAGAAGAATGCTGGCACAAAAAGATAAGAGAAAACCACTACGTCTGTGAGACAGCAAAGCTGAATCCGAGAAAGCTAGAGGCAGTATTCTGCAGCACATACTGTCGACACCAATTTTCTCTCTTGGCCCTTTGCAGTGTCAGGTATGCGTGACTGTACCCCAAAGGGCAGAGTGACGTCACTTGGCCTATGGCTTTTTTTTTGGGGGGGGGGGGAGGGTGTCTTTTTTTTTGTTTTAATTTTATTGAAATTAAATATTTTATGTCTCATAATATTTTTCAAAACCATTTTATTGGGCATTCATACAGATACCATGTCATTCCAGGGTTCAATCACATTAAGCAGGACTGTACAATTGCGACCTCCATCAGTTTCAAATCATTCTTTTCTTTCTTTATTCCTTGCCATCAGCTTGCTTTTTTTTACCACCCCCGTCCCCGAACTCATGAATTTTTAAAAGGGGGGAAAAAAAAAAAGAACAACTACAAGGTTGTCTTCATGTTGAGCTAATGATTGTGAAACACCACCACCACCATGATTTCGGCTTTTCTGTCTGGGATGGAGCACGTCCATGGATACTGCACTCTGATGGCCACAGTGCTCCTATTCCAACACGTGCAAATGATCTATCACTTCAGAACTCTCTTCAAGCCTATAGTTGAACTCGGACTGTCCTAAAGAGAGTCACTTCTCCTCCCTGGCCTTTACAGGTAGGACTCTTCGAGCACAAAAAGCCACCACCGGTCACTGATTTGGAACTGCCTTCGACAGAGTCCAAGTCATACTGAGAGCTGCAGTCCTGCCTGCTTCAAAGAATTTGAATGGATTATTCATGCAAAGGGCTTATGTGGAGAGCAAATGTTTTTTTTTAAAACATTTTGTTAGGGGCTCATACAACTCTTATTACAAATCATACATATACATAAATCAATTGTATAAAGCACATCCATACATTCCCTGCCCCAATCATTCTCAAAGCATTGGAGAGCAAATGTTTTGAGAATGATGAGGGCAAAGGATGTGCAGATGTACTTTACACAATTGATGGATGTATGGATTGTGATAAGAGTTGTATGAGTCCGTAATAAAATGTTAAAAAAAAAAAGGAGAAACAACAATAGTAGTGATTCTGATAATAGTCCCTGGAGGGTGACAGATTAATTGACAGAGTAGTGAACCTTATTTTCACTCCTTTTTTCCTCTTATGGGCAAAGCTTATTTGTAGGTGCAACAAAACTTTGCTTACAGGCATTTTTTTTCTTTTCTAAATCATTTTATTGGGGGCTCGTACAACTCTTATCACAATCCATCCATCCATCATGTCAAGCACATTTGTATGTTTGTTGCCATCATCGTGTTCAAATCATTTTCTTTATTCTGGAGCCCTTGGTATCAGCTCCTCATTTTCCCCCCTCCTTGGCCATCAGAGGCTGCGATGCCCACATACTGTGTAGATTAGAACGGCCCAAGAATGAGCAAACCTAGCAGTCATCCCTCACCAGTGACAGAGGGGAACTGATCATTAAGAACCCGGCATCTTGGGTGGGATAACTCTGGAATTTTCTTTTATGCTGAGCCCTAGGGTTTCTTAGCAAGATTGCATTCCGGTTGCCCATAATGGGCCCAGGCTTATTCACATTTTTTTTATTCCTTCTCTTCGATATTTCCTAATACCACTTCCCCCTTTGCACATATACTGCTTGCACTCAAGGTCTTTGGCATGGGTCTGCTTCTTGGAGAACTCAAACTGAGAAACATGTCCACGAGGCTAAATTAGCAGATGTAGAACCTACATGTGTTCACCCAGAAAAGGGAACTCGAGGAAACGAATCATCGCAGCATCGGGATCAGCAATATTGAGCAAAAGATTCAAGGGAAAATCAAGTCACACTTTCTTTTGAACTTCACTCACTCGTCAAATCTCCCCAGAGAGACTGCTCCTTAATGCCACTGCACTTGACCCTCCAGAGAAGTCCAATTATGGAGAAACTAGAAACGTGCAGTAGAATGACTGTCTCCCTCCTGCACACTAAAGGCCCAACCGTGTCATTCACTCCCCTCTCAGTCGAAGAAGCCTCCAGCCTGCTGATCTCTCCCCTTGTGCCCTAAACTGTACCTCCCAGCTGCTTAAAGAGTCCTTCTCCATCCTCTGTCCTCTTGTGTCTTCCTCTTGTATCTTTAACTTTAAAACAAACAAACCACACCTGGGGGTGAGACGCCGACATAGCCTCCCTTTTCTTGGACTTGAACAACCATGCTAACATATGAAACCATCTCTGCGTTGGGTGACACTCTCCTGACAAAACAGCCTCTCGTATTTGGTTAACAAGGAACCAGACTCCCCAGCTCCCTGGCTGTCTGATCTGGGGGAAGTTTGATCAAATGCTCTCTGTAAAGTTTCTCAAATCCACCTCTGTAAAATCAGAGGGAAATAACTCGACCTACTCATGGTGGCGGGGATTAAACGCGATCCCCTAATCCATTCACTTGAAAGAGTTGCTTGACTGACCCATGTTAGCTATTACTCTCCTTCACCTGGGAAAGTCAGCCGGAAGAGAGTGCGAGAAAGTTGCACCCAGATCGAAATGAGAAAGAATGGAAAGCTGGTGCTCAACCCCCCAGAAAGTGCCAGGGGCCTGACAGAAAAGGAGCTCTCCGGTCCCAACCTCAGGAGGCAGGGTGCCGAGGTGGAGACAGAGATGCCCTCTGGAGCAGCAGATGCGGCGTCAGGTCTTGGTTCTAACCCTGACTGCCTGTGTTTCCTTAACCGACTCATTCTGGCTTTGATTTTCTATAAAATAGGTGTAATGAGGATATGAGTTGTTGTGATGTTCTAAATGCGGTAATTTATGGAAAGCAGCAGGTCAGTTTGCAGGTAGGAGCCCTCCAATAAATGTTCATGTTCATGAACATGAAAAAGAAAAAAATTTTAAGCATGCTCAAGAAATAGCTCTAGTCCTTCTAACGAAGTGGCTTCTTCAGCTGCTTGATCTTCTGCGCTTCCCTTTTCTCAATGGACAACATGTCCATCCTAACTCCTGGGGTCATTGTTCGAACTTAAAATGCCTCGGGGTCGAACCATGCCTGTCCAAGGCCTTCACTTAGTCTCTTGTCGGAGGTGCTAGCCTTAGGATGAGGTTTCCTACTTCAACTGTTTTCACAAGAACACTTGCCCCTTTATCTCCTTCCCTTTCACTTGCATTCCACCAAATTTCTCCTGGCCACATTGTTTGTTTTTTCCAGCCATAACAGACAAGCCGTGGCAGCCAAGAACAAGATGCTAGTGCTGTTCTTATCTGGACACCAGATTGAAACCTTCTCTGCTACGCAGATATGTGCAGTTTCAGAAGCGAATGTTCTTTTGTGCACATCCTCCACTTCCTGTGCCTCCAGAGGGCGGGTCGCAGCACGGGAGAGTGGAAGGAGTCCCTTGGGCTCCAGTTTGTTTGTTTGTTTGTTTTTCTTAAAATGGGGTTGAGCTCTTCTGACACGTTAAATTTCACCGCTTAAAAATGCTGACTCTTCCCACCCAGGAATTAGTTCGAACACCCTCAGAAAGCACTGAACTGCCATGCAACGAAGAAGGGTCTTTTTATCGCCCTTCGCATTGGTGTGTAAGCACAGGGCTCCCCCTTCTGAGGTGCAGGTGCAATTTGGAAGGGAAATCGAGAAATACGAACACAAGGAAAAAGAAATGATAAAATGTTGGTTTTACCAAGTAGCTTCAGAAAGGACATCTTGAAGCGGGTGTCTAAAACAGGACACGTGCCTAAAGGAAGCAATAAGAAGCTAACTCTAAAGAAAAGTGGAAATGCTAGCAAAAAAACGGAAGAGGATGAAACCTACGAAAGAAATAGCCGTGGTAGGTTTGCTTTAAGAAAAATTATATATGATGTGTCGGTCACCTTTATTAAAAGAAAAATAGCTGTTAAGAAAAAGGAAAGAGGATGTATGGATTGTGATGGGAGGTGTATGAGTCCCTAATAAAATGATTTTTTTAAAAAAGGAAAGAAATCTTTGACGATTACATTCATTCACCCAAATGCCTTGCTTCCATTTAACGGAAAGAAGGCTCCGCTGGGAATTAGGAATCCTGAGTATTAAAGAGTTTGTGATGGGACTTTGGAAAAAGCACATAGGTCCCCCCAAAGCTGGCTCATTGAGACATGATTAATGAGCTCCAAGAGCCAACGCTGAGCACTTCTCTCCCCTTTTCACACAAGCCCTGGTAGGGCCATGGTTGTGCCACAGGTAAATAACGGCTGCCCACAGAACGTGGCCCCAGGAACCTACCAGCGGCTCCTCGGGAGCAAAGACCTGACCATCTGCTCTGGACAAGATCGCCGCCTAGGAAAGCCCGTGGGGCCGTCCTTGGTCCCGCGGGGTCACTGAGTCGGATTCGACTGGCAGCAAGCCATAGCCACGGCAATAACAATAACGGCTTTCTGGGTCTTGAAACCATCAAACCAATATCCAGCCAAATAAAAAATCACATTCTCCATTCAGTTTCCCTTGCCTCTCACACAGGTATCCTTAAAACGCCACCCTCAAATCGTTAACACATATAAATGAAAACAAACAAACAACACGAGCAAATCCGCTTCCTAGCAATCTTGCAGGACAGTGAAGAACAGCCATCCAGAATGTCCAAAGCCATCATCTTTAGGGACGTCCATAGCCTCGTTTTCCTCTCTGGCAGCAGCTGGTGGCTTTGAAGGACAGATCTTTCAGTTAGCAGCCCAGGCTTGGCCCGCAAGCTCCACTGAGACTTCTATCATGAACCTAGCACTCGAATTTCAAGGCTGAGAACGCTAGGGGGGCGTTCACTGTTTCCAAGGAATGCCGCGATGTGAGCCACTCGGGAAACACGCAAGAAAACATGGCCAGCCCAGCACACTCCATGGGGACTTTAGCTGAGATACTGTCAAAAGGCTGAAACCACACAATTTAATAGCACACAACGTCTATGTCTTACATTGAAATCCAACCGAGTCACTAAGTTTTAAACATTGTATGAACAAGAACTATAAGCCTAGGACAAAATGATCAAAGCATTTGCTCTACTAGTAAACTTCAGTTGATATGTATGTGTGGGTGGGTGTGTGTAGAGAAAGATAGAGAGCCTTTATTTTTTTGTCAACAAGTCAGCTCTGACCCATCGGGACTCTACACACAGCCAAACAGAACCCTGCCGGTCCGGCACCATCCCTCGCCATCGTTCCTGTGCTTGAACCTATTAGGTGCGACTTTTCTCTCAAAGGACCGCTACCTTTCTGCCCTGTGCTCTGTGAATTTCAAAAGGTTGTACAGCTGTTCTGGTGATCCGAGCCTGCTGCGTGAGAATTAGGCGAGGCACTGTGTGAAAACCATGCTGCCATTCTATACAGGTGGCAGAGAGGAGCGACCGTGGAACAGAAGGCAGAGCGGCCATGCCCCTGGGAGAGGGAGAACAAGTCAGAATTATCTGGTCGGGGCGGGGCCAAGGGTGGAGGTGGAGGGGCCCAGTGAGCAATTTCAACTGAGAATCACAGAGGTGCACTGCTGCTGGGAGCCTTTGTGACATCTAGGAGAGGCAAGGTCCCCAGGAGAAGCCTGGCTATTATTGCATCTATTCTTGTAGGTTTACATCTTAGGAGTCACGATGTGCCTGTGGTCACGTGTGAAAATGGTTCAAATTCTGCTGACTTACTTGTAGAAGAGACGTGGAGAGTCCCTCCTTGGTGCAAACAATTAACATGCTTCGAGGCGAATAAAATATGTTATTAGAATTCTGAGTATACCCAGAGGTGCCTCCAAAGAAAGGCCTGGTGATGTGCATCTGATAAAAAGTAGCCATTGGAAACACTTGGAGCCCAGTTCTCCTGTGACACGCACTTGAGCCTGCCAGGCGTCAGAGCCAGGCCCATGCCACTACTTATTCTACTTTGGCTACTGCCTCCTGACCCATTGCACCCCCCTGCCCTTTTCAATCAGCCCATGTCAATAGAGCATCTGCTTTGTGTAAAGCCATGGATCCTGGAGATCGTCAGTCTCTGATCCAGGTAGTTGGATCAGATTAACCCAAAACAACGCTGAGCAGTCAAAACACGACTTGTCTCTTCTAAGGCATAAATGTTAACACGGATTTCAGATTCCAGTCAAGCTGGGAGATGGAGAACACACAAAAACAGGAAAAAAGATTGGTATGAAAAGGTTTCAAAAAGTTTGTGGGGGGGGGAAGTCTGTTACCTTTTAATCCCATTTTCCACGGACTTTTTGAAGCCCCTTCATATTTTTCTCCCACCAAAGCTGCATGAAGACTGAATATATTGAAGAATACATATTTGATGTAAGATAGGTGCATGCCACGGAGTTGCAGTTTCATAAGTCATTCTGAGACTCATTACTTTGATAATTGCATGCTAACTCTCCTTCGGGTTAAAATTGAGAATTAGGATAAATAGCAACACATCAGTGTCAGACCCCCGTGCCACTGGGAGCCAACAGGGGTAACGAGTCACATGTCTGTGATCTGTCTCACCGCGAGAAACCCCAAGTCACACAAAGTTGCCGGATGAATTCCCAGGCGTACCACACTCTATTCTATATTAAGATGATTGGTGTTGCCTGACATACCAGGGGATGAAGTCAAGTATGTGATTTCCAAGTTGCCTCACCCCAGGAATCGCTGGATTTCAACTACAGACTTTTCCTCACCGATTTACCCTCTGTGCCAGCTGCATCGTGAGACCCTAGAAAGAAGGGCTGGCTGGGTACTGCCCTGTGGAGAGATGTTTCAAGCTGCCAGGGGGCGCCCAGTAATTTATTATTATTATTTTCTGGTGAAAAGGGCCAATGTGTTGGGAATCTCTGCATGACTGAGTCTGTTTACAGAATGTAGGGCTCGATCTGTAGGCCGTACAATAAAGCGTGATGGTAGGCACTCTCTGCAGGTGGCACCAGAGCACTTGAAATGAAGCACACATGCTTTGTATGTAGGTATCACACATCGTGGTTGAAAGATCTAATTCTAAATAATTAAATGTAAAAACGCCCCTTGGTTAAATGCTAACCTGTTAACACTTTCGGCTAGATTGGGGTAGACAGAAGATAGTAATCAAGTCAATTTCACCTGCATCTCTTGACTTTTTTTTGAAATATAGCTATTGGAAATTTTGAAATGGAGTGCAATGATTCACCTTGGCGCTAGAGCCACCGTGAGGCACGTGTCTTAAACAATGCTTGAGTTGTCTGTCCAACTTCCGTTAAATAGCTTTTCACAAAAGGGAACTCCCTGCGCGTAGGCAGCCTGCGCTGTTTGAAATAGAACAGACCTTGCCACTGCTCTTGGTTGAAACAGGGGGAGGGAGGCGCGAAGAAGACTTGACTCACCTTGCACACAAAGAAGACAGCCCCTCCCTCCCAGCCACAACCTTCCCTCTTCCAGGTTAAGCAACTTTTCCTCCAGTTATTGATGATAGATATGCCCCGGACCCTGCACAAAGGTCAAATGCCACCTGAGGCCCCAAATATCTTTTCTCCGCTGTTCATTGGGAAACCTCTCAATGTGCTTTTATGCACTGTTTTCACCGGACTAAGAATTAATGCAAAAAAGGGGAAAAAAATCACAAGAGTGCTTTGAACCACTCACACCTATGAACAACTTATAATGGCTCTATTCTGTTTTAAACACTTTACATATTGTAACATTGAATCATCCCAACACCGATGAGATAATACCGTTGTCCACACTTTATAGACAGAAAACAAAGCCAAAATGAAAGCACAAAGAAATCAACCAACATGCTCAAGGTCACACAGACACAGGGGACAGCCCTCGTTGCCTTCACCTGGGTTTCGGGAAGTATACTGAAGATGCCCGCTGGGTTGTGTGGTACGCGCTGGGCCGCGAACAAGGTAGTCCCTGCCTTCTGAAGGGTAAGCTGGCCGAGTCTAGGGAAATTCACCACCACCACCACGAAAAGACCCAGTCAGGTCTCTGAGAATTTGAAAAGCACTGAATAGAAAGCTACCAGTCCCTCTCCACCCCCCCAAAAAAGACAGGTGAATAGTGGAGAGTGCCATCAGAGCTGGCCCTCCCCCTAGCAATGAGCATGACAACAGAGGAAAACAGCACTGAGAAAAAAACGTTAGCTGGGGGGGGGGGGGTTCATATCACACAGAACCCTCTTTGGAGGAAGACTCTAGGGTCTTGTCCAGACACCTGGAATGAGAAGAGAAACCAATAACACCATCTTTTGCCCCCTCTTTCCAAAGCACTCCGATGGGATGTGTGTGTGTGTGTGTGTGTGTGTGTGTGTGTGTGTGTGTGAGTTGGTGGGGGCCGATAGGTTAGGTAGAAGGAAGTACTGCACATTGGAAACTCGAAGGAAGAGACCACGGGCAGAATGAAGATGGACAGCACACGGGGCTGGAAGAAGCCTGGAGGACGAGGCAGGGCTTGTGAGGCTCAGAGCCAGGCTACACCTCAGCCGGGCAGCAGGCCCCCTCGCCCAGCCCTCAGGCTCCCAGGACACAGCAGGTGTTCCTGCTGCCCCAGAGCCTCACGTGCAGGGAATTCCACAGGTCTCCCCTCCACAGGTGTGGAAAGAAATCCAAGCATCTGACCCAGAAGAGAGAAGTTTGCCATGGGCCCCGGGCACAAAGGCCTCTCCCTCCGTGCACTCACCCAACTGCTGGGCAGCATCCTGAGCCAGAGACAGGAGAACCAGGAGCAGGGGCAGTGCTGCGGCCCAGGGTTGATTCTTCCTTTCCATGGGTGGAGAGGAGGGGGTAAAAGGGAGAGGAAACACAAGGGGTCCTCTGCTGGGCTCCCTTGTCTGAGCTGCCCTGCGGAAAAGAAGTGTGGAGGAAGCTCCCACTTTTAAAGGTCTCCTGAATGTAGGGAAACCTCCAATAAGGGACATATCCTGTCACATGAGGGTGTTTGGCAAAACAGGAATTCAAAGTTACAACTTTGCTTTGTAAGCTAACTTCTGAGAAGAGCAGAAACAGAGGAAGGAGAGAGAAGGACGCGTGTGGGAGAAGGGTGAGGACCAAGGGAGGAGAGGGCCTTGGGGAGGAGGGAGGAGGGAGGAGGGAGGCGTTGGCCTGCTAGGCTGGAGAGAAGTGAAACAGACAGACAGGCTGCCTGCAGGACTGGGATGGTGGAGGGCAGCCCGAGGGCGAAGCCTGGGACTAGAGTCCTCCTGGGAGTCAGCCTGGCCTGGGGTCCCTATTGAGATCCCCTTCAGAAACAGCAGGCTCTGCAAGGGCAGTTTGATGGAAGGAGGAAACATTTGGTTGCTGACAGTGACCCTCCTCCATGGCTTAGAGGATTCTTTATTCTCTTGGAAAGTTTCACTAGAAAGTGTGCGCACAGAGCTCTCTGCCTGTCTTGTGGGACAAAAAGGGACACCGGGAAAACCAAACCCACGGCCATCGAGCAGATCCCAGTTCACAACCACCTGTTTTCCCGAGGCTGTAATCGTTGATGGGAATAGAGAGCCTCATCCTTGTCCCTCAGAGCAGCTGCTGAGTTTGAACTGCCTACCTTGCAGTTAACAGTCGAACGTGTAGCTGGGAAGGAAAGAGAAGGTGAAACAGAGATCTTGTTTGGCATGGGCAAGAGAACCCCCTAGAACAGTGGTTCTCAACCTTCTGAATGCCGTGACCCTTTCATACAGTTCCTCATGTGGTGGTGACCCCCAACCATAAAATTATTTTCATTGCGACTTCATCATTGTCATTTGCTACTGTGATAAATCATCATGTAAATATCTGATAGGCAGGATGTATTTTCATTGATACAAATGGAACATAATTAAAGCATAGTGATTAATCACAAAGCAATATGTAATTATATATTGTCAAATATTTCTAATGACAAATAAATGAAATGTTGTCTGGAAGCATGGTGTAGCATAGGTAACAGTCTTCACGCCAGGGACTCCTATGTGGGCCTATCTGCCTGTGGGCGACCCGCTTGGAGACGGAGAGAGGAGCGGTGTCTCGGTTCCTACTAAAGGCCATCAGAAGTATGTGCTTTCCTATGGTCTTGGGTGACCCCTCTGAAAGGGTCATTCAACCCCCCTCCCCAAAGGCATCATGACCCACAGGTTGAGAACCGCTGCTCTAGATGAATACCCGAAGTAACAGTGGTGAAGATTTTCAGGAAAGCCCCACTGCCCAGTCCCAACCAGAGCAACTGTTTCCAAATTTAAAAGGGTTTTCTTGCTAGACTGAGAAAATCTAATTGTTTGGTCAGAAGATGGGTTTTAATTTGGGGGAGTCTTTCTTTGAAAATAAAATCAAAACTGTGAACAGGTTTTTAAAAATTATTGTTAGCGTTATTATTATTTCTCTGAAATAATAATAGTAACCTCCAAACATCTATGGTGTCATTTTTTAAAGTAAAAATCAAATGAAGAATAGCTCGAAGCAAATACTAATATTCAGAGGGCTGACTGAGAGCTAAAGTTTGGGAAGTGTTATCAAAATAAAATGCAGTTTCTGAAAAAATATACATCTTCTGGAATTCTGTGTGCATATTTTATCTTCAAGGGAAAAATTCCAAGAGTTACCTTAAATGTGACAAATTTAAAACTTTTATTATGTATAAGAAATGTGATATCATTGTCTTACAGAGTTGGTTGTGTATGCGCGCGTGCGTGCGTGTGTGTTCTTGTTATTTATACATTTCAAACTTCAGAATATTCTTATGAGGATAAATATAGTGAAGCTATAGAGCAAAAAACACAAATGCTTCTCTTCTACTAAGCCATTGTGTCCTTGACAAAAAACAACGCAAAAAATACAAAATCAAGTTAACTCCAAAAGAGAATGAATCAACCAAAATGTTTCTTTCTAAAACACAACGCTCTTAGATTAATCATAAAAAGAAACTTCAATAAATCATTCTGGACTGTTTAAGTATGAATTCATCTTATAAACGTCATCAAGTACTCGTCTGGATTTATATGAAATTCAGAAGAAAATTGGATTGAACTGCATGATCCAGAGGCTACATTCAGAATTGTTTCATTACCCTAATGTGTGACTCTGTCCATCAGGATCAGTGGACGGTCCCTGGCTCTGATGTAAAATGCAGTCAACTGCCCCAGGGACCATGGGACCGTGACCTCACTGAAACATAGAGTTACTCAGTTAGAGCAAGTAACCAATGCTACACAAAGAGGGCAAAGTCCAACTCTTGCCACCGGTCTATATACTTCCAAGTTTTGGTTCTTATTTTTCGTTAGCTATTGATGATGGTGACCGCTTGTAGCAGTTCCTTCCTCTAAGTTTGAGCAGTATTTTTTTAAACTCTCCTTTTTTTTTAAAAATTGACAAGCCACCAGAAGCTATAAGAAGTGCAGCATAAATTTAATCATACAATTTTTAGCTGCAAAGTAGAATCATCAATGCTTCCTTCAAAACGTTGCTGCAATAGTAAACACCGTGGACTTGAACTCTATAAACCTGTGTATATAGGAGACCTGGTGGTGCAGTGGTTCTGCACTGGGCTGCTAACCGCAGGGTCAGCAGTTCAGAGCCACCAGCTGTTCAGCAAGGGAGAAAGGCCAGGCTTTCTACTCCCGTAAAGAATTACAGTCTCAGAAAGCCTCAGGAGTGGTTCTACCCTGTCCTATGCGGGGTCGCTGTGAGTTGGAATTGGCTGCAGGGCGGTGAGTTTTTATGGCAGCGAGACGGTTTTTAAATAAAACATCAAAGTAAATGAGACACTCAATAATGTTCCCCTTGATGTAATCTTTTAGATATGCCTTCATTTATTTGAAACATGTAACAACTTTCTAAAATATCAGGCACATTGACATTCAACTATTTTAGATACAAAACGCATTCTAAGCTCAAATAATACTTCTCAGTTTCTCTGAGCACAGTTTCTAAATTTCGACAAAAATAGAGATTTATGCTTATGTCAAACATTTTCATACTTAGAAATATTACAAATTAATCATTTGATCATGTTTTTCATGATAAAAAGTTGCTCTGGCCTACTTGGAAATAAACTTTTTTTAAGCTATAACTACTGAAGGTATTGATAGGGCAGACAGGTGGAGAGCAAGGTACAGTAGTAAACCTTAGGGTTTGTTTGTTTTAAAGGATTTACAGATGAATACAGAACTCAGAAAATTAAACACAGAATATCTTAATCAAGTGCTGAGTCAATTAGACATCACAGGAGGAGCACTCAAACATCTGTTAAATGAATGCGCTCATCACCTTTTAATCAGTCTGCACCACAGAGCGCGCATGTTTGAACATAAGGGGAAACACAAGGAAAAAGTGCCGAGGCAACCTTGACATTTTAAAGATTTTTTTATCACAAATTTCACAATAATTTTTCAATTATTCTCAAAGGATGAGCAGGTACACAAAAACAAATGAGACACAAAAATGAAAGCAAGGCATTCAGCTACCTGTGGCCCTGGTACTTGGGACAATGAAACTAACTGGCATTTATCAAGGTATCCTTGGTTGCTAGACAGTGTGTTGAGGACATTCTATGTCATTTAATTCTCTCAACTCTAGTAACGTTAGTGCAAGGAGTATGTCTCTGGGTGATGAAAAGAGGTGAGTCACTCGGTCACCAACTGGAAGGTTGGAGATTTGAATCTACCTCAAAGTGCCTTGGAAGAAAGGCCTGGAGACACAGTTCTGAAAAAGCAGCCATTGACCACCTGATGGGTTGTTGCTGTAACCTGGTGCACATTAGTTCACCATTTGTTGGACCGGATTCGACGGTCACTGTCTTTGGGGTTTTTTTTCTAATTTTCTTTGTTTTTTTTCTAATTTTCTTATTGCTACTATATCGATCTTTTAAATCATGAAACTTGGGGCTCACAATGGTCAAGGAACTTGCCCAAATCATAAAGGCCCAAGTCAAGTTTTACCTGTGAGCAGATCTTCTTGAAAAGCCCAGGGAAACGCCAGGCGAGGGGATTTGGTGCGGAGTGGGGGTGGCATTGGCTGGGAACCACGGTCACATTGTGGGGCAGTGCTTGCCTGCTAACTGAAAGATCACTTGTTCGAACCTACCAGCTGCATGGTGGGGGAAAGATGTGGCAGCCTGCTTGGACAAACTTTACAGGGAGCTTGGGGGATGGCAGGGAAGGGCCCTTCTCCATATTTAAGTTCTGTGTTACCACATCCACATAAGTCATGACTCCGCACACAGAGACCTCGCATACGTCTTTCTAGCAACTGAAAAGTCGCATTTATGTACTGTAAATACCAGAGAGTATCATAACAGAGTTAAGGTGACTTATACACTTATGCTTCCAGTTTTTTTGACCATCAAGCTATTCATGAAATGTCATCGCAGAAGACACAGATGTATTTGCAATCATACCTATCAGTTGCACTTCCAATTTTATATCAGGCTTCTAAATTGATTATTTTTATAATGGTACCAAATTCCACAAGTAAAATGTTCACTTACTGTAAAGTTCATAACTTCAATGTATTGTGAAACTTTATCTATGTACTATTGTGTACTTTGACACCATTTATGATAAATAACATTCATGTTAGTACTACAGTGCTGGCTGAGCAGACAGGCCTTAAGTACATTTACATATCTGTTCAACTAATTGCTCTTTATACCATTACATAAAAGTCACTTACCATTTTTGAATGAGACTAAAAGTATAATTTTTACAACTTTACATATAGTCTAAAAGTTATTTGATAGATTAAGATGCATCTTAAAAAATCATTTTTACTTAACGCATTCATTGGGTGGTCTTTCATTTATATACATAATAAAAATCCCATTTGTGGGCAAGCATAGAAAATTTCATTCACTAACAGTAGGAAGACACGATCTCATCTGAAAAAAAAATTTAGTGACAAGTGTTTCTAGAGGAAGTTCAGTATACATAAAGATCTAAAATAAACTAATGATATTTTCTAGAGACCCAGGGAAGGCAACTTGTACAAATGCAACTCTTTAATTTAGCACCATTTGTATACATAAAAATTGATAGGATACTGTTATTAAAATACAGTTTCTCCTCTTCACAGTCTATTCTTAATTTCTTCATACAGTACAAAAGATTATCCCCAGATAATATTAATATAAATTTGTCCATATGCTTACATGAAGAGGTTTTAGTCTACTACATTATGTTTTCAGGGTGAAGACATTTCGAAGGTAGAGAACACCCTGAGCCTGGTTAAGTAATTAAAGTAAAGGTAAGAGACAGTCACAAGCACATTTTTACAAAGGCCTAAGATCGGTGTGATCGTTCCCAGGATGATAATTAAGCTTAGTCTAACAAAAATAAAGGGTAAATCCTGAAGTAGAATGCCCAGGGAATTCAGAAGGGGGTTTTTGGGTGTGAAGATAATTCGAATCAGAGAAATCAAGCTAAATATGTAGACTGGATAAAGCCAGCCAGACTTGTACACGGCCGGATGACCAGCCACTCGCACCATCTCAATCGTATCAGACCAGGACACAAAGCTGCCCAGGAAGATCTGCGCCCGAATGTCTTGCCGGGACATTGCCTTCAGAATTCCCTGGTGGAATGTAGGCTCTTCAGGCTCCGTTATCACAGGAGCCTGCCTCGCTGTTGTGGCTTCGCCTCGTGGGGACACGGCTGTGTGGGGTGTCCCAAGGTTTCCGTCTCTCTGCCCGGATTGCTCCGTCACCGTCGTTATCTGTTGCAGGGTGGTCGAATGGATGTGTCTGTCTGCGTTATCTGCAATAAATGGGTGGCAAGCACAAAACGGTGAGTATTCTCTCATTGGAGACCCTTTCGTAAAACCTCAAGGCGACAAGGTGTTAGCATACTAAAAACAAGCAAACATGGAGGAGGCTCTTCCGTGTCTTGGTATTTTTTGGATATGGATCTTCGTTTGGTTTGGTTTGGTTTCTGTTTGTAATAATAACCATTATTAGTTACCTCTCTGAGCACGTTCACAGATAATTTTATTTAATCCATAGAGCAAAGGTGAGATAAAGCAATTAGTCTCTGCAGTGGGTACAGTATAACAGTCTCCACCCCAACGTCAGAATCCATTGCCCACCAAGACCCTCAGAAAAGACTCTATTAAGGAACAGGGTTTGATGTAATTAAGGGGTCGAGACGAGATCCTACAATATTCGATGAGTTCTAAGCAGGAGTGACTGTCTAAGAGACAGAAAAACGTGCAGAGAGACCCAGAGAAGAAAGTAGTGTGAAGATGCAGGTAGAGATTGGAGTGACGGGTCTGAGGGTGGTCAGAAGCTGTGACCTCCCCCTTCTTCAGTCTCCAGAAGGAAGCCTGCCCAACAACCTGGGTTTTACACTCTGGCCTCCCCAACTGGGAGAAAATACAGTTGTTATTTTTGTCTGCCCTGCCCCCGTGGCGTTTCTTTACGACTTCCCGAGAAAACAAACACTCCATTTCATTTAACAACCAGAGACATGGGGGGGGCCAAGGGATTGTAGGACTTGCCCAATCCAAAAGCACAGTTAGTTGTGGGTGGAGCTGGAATTCCCATCCATGTTTGTTCGACTCAATCCTACGGCTGCCATTTAATCTACAGACAATATATCATGTGCCCGTAATAAAGCACCTACCATATCACCAGAGGTTCTGATAGCTACAGAAATCTAAAAGTTCACCTGGTCCAGGCTCATCATCGTTTTGTTAGTATAGTAGCAGAGCCCCCGAGGATCACAGAAACATAGGTCTCCAAACTCATAAAACTCACTGCCATTGAGTCAATTCTGACTCACAGTAACCATACATGACAGGGGAGAACCACCCCATTGGGTTTCGAAGACTCTTTTATTTTAATTATTTTATTGTGGGCTCACATAACTCTTACCCAATCCATACATCCATTGTGTCAAGCACATTTGTACATTTGTTGCCCTCATCATGCTCAAAACATTTGCTCTCCACTTAAGCCCTTGGCATCAGATCCTCATTTCCCCCCTCCTTTCCTGTTCCCCCCTCCATCTTGAACCCTTGATAATTTATAAATTATTATTTTGTCATGTCTTACATTGTCTCCCTTCACACATTTTTCTGTTGTCCGTCCCCCAGGGAGGAGGTTATATGTAGATCCCTGTAATCGGTTCCCCCTTTCCACTCTACATTCCCTCCACCCTCCTGGTATCGCCACTCTCAGCACTGGACCTGAAGGGATCATATGTCCTGGATTCCCTGTTTCCAGTTCCTATATATACCAGTGAACATACTCTGGTCTAGCCAGATTTGTAGGGTAGAATTGGGATCATGATAGTGGGCGGGGGGAAGCATTTAGGAACTAGGGAAAAATTGTATGTTTCATCATTGCTATACTGCACCCTGACTGACTCATATCCTCACCACGACCCTTCTGTAAGGGGATGTCCAGTTGCCTACGATGGGCTTTGGGTCCCCACTTGGCAGTCCCTCTCAATCACAATAATATGATTTTTTTTGTTCTTTGATGCCTGATACCTGATCCCTTTGACACCTCATGATCACACAGGCTGGTGTGCTTCTTCCATGTGGGCTTTGTTGCTTTGAGCTAGATGGCCGCTTGTTTACCTTCAAGTCTTTAAAACCCTAGATGCTATATCTTTTGATAGTCGGGTTCCATCAGCTTTCTTCACCACATTTGCTTATGCATCTGCTTTGTCTTTAGCGATCATGTCAGGAAGGTGAGCATCATGGAATGCAGTTTAATAGAACTAACTATTCTTTCATTTAGAGAGTGCTTGAGTGGAGGCCCAAGGTCCATCTGCTACCTTAATACTAAACCTATAAATATATGCACATAGATCTATTTCCCCATCCTCATATATAAATATATTTATATATGCACATGCCTTTATTGAGACCTCTATAAATGCCCTTGGCCTCCTAGCTCTTTCCTCTATTTCCTTTTATTTTTATCTTGTCCCACTATCATGCTCAGCCTTCATTTGGGTTTCAGTAATTCTCTCGGTTACATAACCCCTGATCACACCCTACCAGACTGCAACTCTTTACGGGAGTAAAAGGTCCCGTCTTTCTCCCACAGAGCAGCTGTTGGTTTCAAACTGCTGACCATGAAGTTCGCAGCCCAACCTGTAACCACCATGCTACCCGGGCTTGTCCAGATTCATAGTTTGATGCTAAATTAGGGAGTCTGCTGGACTATTAGTCATAGCAGAGAGCGGCGCTCAAGAGTCTAAGATTTTTAAGCTTTTTTTTTTCTGCCAGGTTATCCACCTGACCAACCTGGTTGATAAGCCTACAGAGTGGCACTTCTGTGGTCACACGGCTGTGCGTGGTGAACATGTCCATCATCTGAGTGGATTACATGGATTAAAACCCTCACGATCGAGCTCCCTGGGTGTATGCAGATGTGCACATGTGTGTATTCACGTGCGTGTGTCTGCATGATTGCATATCTACATGGGTGTTGAGATTGTGGGGTCCTGAACGGACCCTCAAATCTCATGGCCTACTAGCGGTGTCCATGGTATTGTTTTGGCCCATGGAAAATATCACATTGTCTCCAAGCATCTATCCTCTTGGACCCTTTGGCGCCTGCATCATATGTGCTGCTAGGATTTTATCGGACCTTGACAAAGTTTACTCAGCTAAACTGCTGAATTGCCATATGATCCGATAAGAGAGAATTAAAAGGGAGCCATTAGAATAAATAGCTCTAAAGGTTAAAGGGACAAAGCCAATAAAACGATGTTGACCTGTGTTGAACTAAAAGTGAAAACATTTTGAAATTAAAATGTCACTCTGAGGAGTGATTAATAAAACTCTTATAAATCTTTTTTTTTCTTATAAATCTTATATAGCATCAAATGTTTATTTACCGTAAGCAGCAGTTGTTGCCAGAACCTAGGACCCGTAAGCACTCTTTCAGGTCCAAGTGGTATGAGGGGGTGTCATCGGAATAAGCTATGTTCAAGAACGAGGGAAATTACAGACTGGCAATACTGAGATATTCGTAGGATCATCAACTTTTTACACTTGGATGCTCACTGGACTCCACTGCATCGCTCATTTCCCGAGCAGCCGTCCCTAGAGAAAACATGTCTCAAGGGCACCTCATGTCCTACAACACTCGCCCTCACCTCTCCGAGTAGATGAAAATGCGTGAAGGAAACTCCAAGTCCCCTTGGCCACTTTAGGAACACAGTCTGGGCTTCGGAGGAGGACTGCAAAGTCAGCCGTGCATCCCAGCCAGGAAGCAGCGCTCTCAGCAGTGACACATCCACATTTTTTCAACAGTCACCGGAAGAGGCCGGAAGAGCTGTTTGTACTAATTGACTCCTTCCCTAGAGGTTGGTTTTCGATGAAATACTAAAGCCCCGATGCCTATGGATCTGGTGAGACTGGGACAGAGAATTTCCTGATCTTGCCGTCTCCCGACCTTGCCATCTGCTGCCCTCTTTCCCCTGGGGGAAGCAAATTCGGCTGTCCTCCGGGAAGGCAGGGAAGAGTTGAGGGAAACAAATCTACTGGTCCGTAGAGCAGGCCAGCACATGTATTCCTGAGAAATGGGCACGTTCATGTGTTCGAAATAATCCTGCTTCAGGATTAGTTCCCCCTCCTTATTTTCTTTTCAATTTCCACTTTCAACTGTTATCATTCTTGTCCTCTTTTTTCCTGTTTGAGATAAAACAATATTTACTATGAAAGAGACCCGTGTCCTCACTTCCACAGAAGGTCAGATTTCCCTGTAAAAAAAAAAAAAAAGTAAAAATAGCCAGCCATTCTACGTCACCCCTGCATCTGATGCCAATTGGCTAAACAACACTTTCTCTTTATCACGAAGATTAAATTACTACAAAAATAGCATGCTGATAACTTATTCACGTTTAGGGGAGTGACTCCTACCAGATTTGTGCAAGTAGTTTCTTGGATTGATTTCTTTTTCTTTCTCTAGCTTGTCACCCTTACGTTTTGAACAACTTACCCTGAGAAAGGAAGCGACAGAATATGGCAACTCTGACCATAAATCCCTCCTGCCGAAGAGAACAGAAGTGCGACACAGGGTATTTAAATAAAAGAAAAAGGCAGCACAGGGAAACAGACAGAGGTCTCAGGAACGGTAACCTAACAAGAAACCAGGAAGGAAGGCGATACTCAAAATGCACTCTTCCGTCTCTCAGCTGCCTATCAGGAGCAGCAAGTGCTGAAGTGCCAAGCCCAGTCCTCTGCTGAACGCTGGTGACAGTGAATGAATATTGTGAAGACAGTGCTAGTCTCTTACAGGCTACTTGGAGACACAAGCATTAAAGAACTAGCCACGGCAATAAATATAGAATAACCAACGGTGACAAGGCTTTTCAAAGAAAGTAAACTGTGTGATTTGAAAATTGATGGGGGGGTCTGAATAAGATGGGGGAGTTCATACAAACTGAAGTCTGATGGTAGGTAGGCATTCATCAGGCATGAGCACCATGAGTCTGAACCCACTTGACAATAACGAACAGGAGAGGAGAAAGAACATCCCTAGGTGGTATAAGCAGTTAGCATGCTAACCCAAGGGTTGGAAGTTCAGGACCACACAGAGGTACCTCTGGAGAAAGACACTACTACCATATGAAGACCTACGACCAAAAAACAGCCATTGGAAACCTATGAAACTGTTCAATCTGATCAGAATAGAAGGTCAAAGGTAGAAGAAAAAGGTAGGACAAATTCAACACCATAATAAACCTCAGACAGACTAGTCGCACAGAAACTGATGGAACCGGCAAGAAGTTCCCACTTCAAAGCTGGAAATGAACCCACTCCTGGAGATGACCTTTCAGGCAAACAATAGATAGAGCTGCCAAGGGACGATTCCATTTGTGAAGACCTTGCTTCTCCGAACAGTCAGCCAGAGTAGACGTAGGAGCCACGTTTGCCAAGGAATTGAGTTCAGAAGGCAGGAAGGGGCAGCCAGATGGGCAAATGGAAATGGGGAGCCCAGGGAGGAAGTTGTAAGAGTGCTCTTACATGGAAGAAATTGCAAGTAAGGTCACAAAACAAAATGTGTGTGAACTGTTAAATATGAAACTAATTTCCTTGTGAGCTTTTGCTCAAACCCATAAGAAAATGTGAAAAGGAAAAAAAAAATCCCCCCAAATGCTCTGGAGTTGGGGCAGCTTTGTGGCAGATGGTCCTTTGGGGGTCAAAAGAGGAAAGGACATTCTAGGGAGCAGAGCAGCATGGTAGTGATTCCAACAGCAGAAATTGCAAGCTTTGGTGGAGGGTGCAGAGACCGAGAACGAGACCAGCTAACAAGCATTAAGTGTTTTTTGGTTTGGTTTGGTTTTTACAGCAAGCACTAAGAAGCCCTGCAGGAGCAGTGGGCGAATACTGAGCTACTTACTAACCAAAAGGTTAGTGGTTCAAACCAAACCACTGCTAGTTGGTAGTGTGTGAAGATTGGCATCCCTGGAGAACCTCAAGGCTGCTTGATTCTGTCTCTACATTGGAATCAACTTGCAGCAGCAGGTTTGATTCTGGCTTATACCCAACACTGTCCTAAGTCTTTTGTAGGCATCAATTCAAGCAATCTTTAAAGCAATTCCTTAGTGTAGAAGCACAGCGAGAGAGTAAATACTGTTTCCAAGATTATTCCACTAGCAAGCCAAAGAACCTTCATTTGAACCCCAACCACACCTCCTCAACCGCTATATCACCTTCTGCCCTGGGCATTCTGATCCGCATTTGGGGCTTTATTCTAAATTCCATAAAGTCGCTAAAGAGCTGGTAGCAAGTGAAAGACCCCACCAGACACAGGAGAAGAATGGAAGGTGGGGAACCAAGAGGACATTGAGAGATTGGCAAAGAGGCTTTTGAGGCCATCTTTAAAGCTACTGTGAGAGGAGATGGTTCCGTACGCACAGCATCCAGAAGAGAAAGCAAAGATGTATTCAGAAAGCATATGACTAGTCTGCATGAACTGCTGCTGAAATCGATCATCAGCCTGAGAAGAAATTGTCGAGAAAAAGTTAAAAGGTAACAGTAAAAAAATTTGGAGAAAGGGTGTTTTTCCCCCCCTCTGTGTAGAAAAATGAACATTTCTAGTATAATTTTCAAGAGAAACACACTACGATGATGGTTGTCATGTGTCAACATGGTTCGCAGTGGGTGGCAGACCCTGGACTTCACATTCTGCCATCATGTAATATGATGCAATCACATTCAGCCTTCTTTTTTTCACGGGTTGGCTTCCACTGTCTAAAGTGGGCTCTGGCAGAGCTCACAAGCTCTCTTAATCCTGCCCTTTTTCGTTGCCTGACCTCTGGCTCTGGGAATAGAAAGCTATGCAAGTCTCCCGTCCCCTGCCTGATACACGTCCATGGCATGAGCCATTTCCTTGAAGCAAACCTCTTTGTAGATTTCTAGATAGACATTTGGTTGGCTTTGTTCCTCGGCCGAAGATGCATGCAATGTACTTTCAGCCGGAATAATTGTGGAGTGAAGCAAAACAGTAATAAATATATATGAGGGGAGGAAAAAAGCATTGCTATGAAATCAAAGACTTTTATTAAATGAAAATATCCAAATGTGATGCCATTGTTTATCAACACATCCTCCACCTACAACTATACATGTCTGAAGGTTGTGTTTCCATCTCTCTAACCTTTCCCAAAATAATTCTATACTCTTCAATTTTCATGGATCAAAGCAGCAGTTTGGCCTCCTTGAGGGGCACAAATTATATTCCTTTTAAATGTTCTTTGAGTTGGGGTGGGGCAAAAGAAGCTTGATGGAGTGAGCTCAGGGATGTAGGGCAGGTGTAAGGCTTTCTGATGACATTCTCATAGGACAACCTTGGCCACCTTCAAAGAATGGGCAGGTATATTGTCGTGATGAGGGGGGGGGAATGTTAGCACAATGTTACTGGTCTTTTTTTTCTCGGATGTCGTTTTCAAATTTCTTAAAACTTCTTCCTAATGATTCCCTCTGATCATCCTGTGTCTTTTGAGATAATGTATCAGTACTATCCCTTGTAAATCCCAAAGGACAATCAGGATACCCTTCCGAGTTGATCTCTGTGCCTTGGATTTAATTGACCAAGAGTATCTCCTTCAACGCCACTGCTTCGATTGGACCTGTGATTTGAAGTTGCCCTAATAAGACGAATACAAGCATACCAAGTGACCTTCTCTGCAGCCATTCACTCATTGCAAACACATGTTTAAACGGCGTTTGGAATAAATGTGTGCATATGTGAGCAATAACCTTATCAGTCATACTTTTTTTTAACTTACCCTCATACCCCAAGGTATGAGGAAGGCTTATTAACAATCTTCAATATGCAGATGATGCAGCCTCAACTGCTGAAAGTAAGGAAGACATGAAGCCCTTGCTGATAAAAATCAAGGACTACAGCCTCCAATACAGATTTTAACTCAACTTAAAGAAAATCAAAATCCTCTCCACCGGGCAGGGGTTGCATCATGATAAACGGAGACAACTTTGAAGTCCAGGATTCATCTTGCTTGGGTCCACATGAATCCCATGGAAACAGCCAACACAAAATCACATGACTTATTGCGCTGGGCATATCTGCTGCACAAGACCTCTCTAAGGTATCGAAAAGCAAGGATGTCACTCTGAGGACTAAGGTGCACCTAGACCAAGCCGCGATATTTCCAATCACCTCAGAGGGAAAGGCTGACACTGAACAAGAAAGAACAAAGAAGAACGGATGCATTTAATGTATGGCGTCAAAGTGTCTGGAATACACGGCGGACTGCCAGAAGGACAAACAAATCTGTCTTCAAAGAAGAATAACTGGAATGTCCCTTGGAAGTAAAGATGGCCAGCCTTTGTCTCACACTCATTCAGGTGAAACCATGTACTCAGGAAACCAGTCCCTGTAAAAGGACATCCTGCTTGGTAAAGTAGAGGTTCCTCATGGGGGGGGGGTGGGGAGGCTGGGAGGTGGATTGATCGAGTGACTCTAGCAGCGGGCACACATATAACACTTGAGAGGATGATGCCAGGCCAGGCAGTGTTTGTTTGTACATTTGGACCCAAGGTTGCTGTAAAGCGGGACTGACTCGCGGCACGTAACAACACTGGAAGAGCACAGCATCACTCAGAGGTGGAGAAGCTAAGTGATGGGCCTGACAAGGAGGAAGGGCAGGATGCAGCTGGTCCCTCCGGGGTGTTGACCGTGAAAGAACGAATCGATATTTAGAGAGCACGTAAAATAGGGCCCGGCACACAGTTCTCAGGTCTCTTGCTTGCTGATGTTTGGTCCAAAGTGCAGCTGCCTTAGCCAGTTCCGTTTCAGTTTGCAAGGCTCATTTCCTACAAGACATTCCCAAAGAGAAGCCGCATGGACCTACCCCGATGCAGCCCGGGGTGCTGGAGCAGCCATGTGGAGACCCCTGCCAGAGCTGAAATGCTTACACATTCACTGATTCGGCTTTCCACCTGCAGTCTACATCATAGAGTGTGTTTTGTGAGATGGAGGAGGACTTTGTGGATTGGTGTTGGACATATGGGTTAGTGTTGGACTTGTGGGCTTGGGCAGCACTGAGTTGGGATGTTTTCTTCATGCGCACTTAACCTTTATCTAAAACTCTTACACATGAATTTCTGTGGATTTGTTTTCTCGAGAGTATACAGACTAACACAATACACATATACATATATAAACTTAACTGGTTTTGCTTTTCTAGAGCACCCAGCCTAAGACATCTTAGATACCCTTCTTTGGGCATACAGTCTCAGACATCTAGAAACTTCCTACGCAAAGGGCACTACATTTTTATTCAGTAAACCAAATGCCCTCAGATTTTGTTTCACTTCCCTGCCAGGATTTGCATAAATCTGACAAGTAACTGGGCATCTGCCTTCTGGATTTTGTGCAATCTGGAAATTTAAGAGTATTCTGTTTTTCAAAGACAGGTGAAAGGGCAGGTCTAAGTCACACTTAAAACCATCTTCTCACTCACTGGGTCTTTAGAAATTCAGCTGCTACTTCCTAAGCATTGCTAAAAATAATAAACCTTAAAACATTCATTTGAAATGTTTCATTTTAGAGATACTAATTCCCTGCTTGGGTTGATGAAAACTTTTAGAAATAGATCACTGAATTTACACTTAAAATGGTTAACCCGGCAACTTTTATATACTTTTGCCACCATACATTTTTGGGGCTTAAATATGTCCATGGAGACTAAGAAAATGTTCTCATCCAAACTTTCCAATCTTCACCTTTTTGCTCAGGATTTACCAGTTCTTCTCCTTAGTTGAGGTGATTCCTGGTGATGCAGTGGATACAGATGTACCTGCTAACCACAATGTCAATGGTTCAAACCCATCAGCCACTCTGCAGGAGAAAGACGAGGCAGTCTGATTCCATAAAATTCACAACCTTGTGAATCCCGTGAAGCAGTTCCTCTATGTTCTACAGGGTCTCTGAGTCAGAATCAACTTGAGGGCAACAAGTTGTTCCTGAGTTGACATGCATTTAATCATGTTATTTAATCTCGAATGTAATATGAAAATAACTTATGTAGAAAATGATATATCTAGAGATATATAAACAATGCAATATTTAATATATACATAAAATATTAAAATTAAGATAAAGTGCTGAAAAGGAATAATCATTTCATTGCTAAGCATAAATAACTCTAAACTTGAAATGTTTAATTCCTCCATTATTAGAATCAAGTCATAGCTCCTCCATGACTACATCCATTAATAGATGTAGTCATTATTAGATGTAGTCATATCTCTTCCATGATTATAAATAAGTAACTTTGAATTTCCTAGATTATAAGCCAAACCAAACTCCCTGCTCTGGAGTCGATGCTGACCCATAGAAACCCCATAGGACAGAGTAGAACTGCCTCGTGGATCTCTGAGAGGTCAACTCTTTATGGGAATAGAAAGCCTCATCTTTCTTTGCTGGAGCAGGTGGTGGTTTTGAACTGCTGACTTTGCAGTTAGAAGTCTGTTGCATAACCCACTATGGCACGTAATGCCCCTGGATAAACAGCAGAGCTAGGAAATCCAGCATCAGCCCAAGCTGGGTGACAAAATAGGCACATCTTGGAATGAGGGAGATTCCTTAACTCCAGGGCACTCACTTTGCTCTAATTAGGCAAATTTATTAAAAAACAAACTCATAGCCACCGCTGTAATGTCAATTCTGACTCCTAGAGGCCTCACAGGACAGAGTGGAACTGCTCCTTCCAGCTTCTGAGACTGCAGGTCTTTGGAGGAGCAGACTGTCTCATCTTTCTCCAGTGGAGGAGCTGGTGAACTTGAACCACTGACCTTGCAGACAGCAGTCCAATGCTTAACTGGCTGCACTTGCAGGGCTCCTTGACCTAGTTACTAGGATAACATACCTAAATCAAAATGTTGGAAGGTCAAGTTCATCTAGAGCAGTGGTTCTCAATCTTCCTCATGCCATGACTCTTTAATATAGTTCCTTATGTTGTAGTGACCCCCCCAGTCATAAAATTATTTTGTTGCTACCTCATCCCTATAGTATTATTACTGTTATGAATTGGGTGACCCCTGTGAAAGGGTCATTTGACCCCCCCCCAAACAGGTCATGACCCACAGGTTGAAAACCCCTGCCATAGAGGCCTCTTGGAAGAAAGATCTGTCAACCTGCTTTCAAGAAATCAGCCACTGAACAGGCCACAGAGCACAGTTCTCTGTGGACAGGAACGTGACTGCGACTGGTTTCATTGGTTTACGATGTAGTTGGTTAACTAATGTCTTATTATGCCCACTAAAGTACCCTGGAGGGACCACGGCGAAGTGCTTGGTTAGTAAACAGTTCAAACTCCTCAACGTCTGGCTCTGCAGAAGAGAAAAAACCCAGTGATGTGCCTCCCACGTTCCTAAAACATATGACAGGCTAGGAAACCTTCTGGTGCCATTCTATTTGAGCCAACGCAGTCACTGTGTACCCTGCACTGCCAGCCAAGCAAACACGTCTGTCTTATAGGAAGCGCAGCCAGATGTTCCTTGGAGGGGAGGATGGCAAGGGTTTGTCTCCTCTGCTGTGGAGGTCACTCCCTGGAGAAGGACCTCATGCTTGGTGAATGGAGGGGCAGCTGAAAAGAGGAGGGCTTCAACATGATGGATGGACACGTGGTTCCAACAATGGGCTCAAACACAACCACCATTGTGAGGCTGCTGCGGGGCGGAGCCGTTGTCCGTATCGGCACTGCCAGTCAGAACGGACTTTTTATCACCTAATAACAACAACAACAAAGTAGGCGTCTCAAACTACCCAAGGGCACACGGCCACAATTATGTCCACTAGACCTTGAACTCCATGAGAGCGGGACTCTGCTTGCTGCCATTTGCCATTGTGTCCCCGGCACTTAGCAGAGGGCCGGGTAAGGAATTGGTCTTCCATAAAGATTTGTTTAGTAACAAGGGGGAGGCATTGCTTTTCTGGAGTGCTTTTGGGCAAGGGGACAGTGAGCATCCTGAGGGAAACCTGAACCATGGGTAGTTGGCAAAGGTCTAGAAAGTTTGACCCAGGATCAGCCTCCCAGGTCCTGCAAAAGTTGTATCCCTCCCATTGCCCTCTGGCCCCATCTCAGAGAGAGAGAGCCCTTTAAACCAGACCCCTCAAACTGATTTCACTAACGAACCTGGAAGACAAGGGCGGCACCTGGCAGCACAGCCTGGGACCCTACGTGGCTGGTGGGTAAGGGAAGATGTAACGTGGCATGGGACCCAGCACCGCATGCCAGCACAGCTTGGCCCTTGTATGGCCCAGCAGAACTTGGGCAGACATACATGGAAGAGAGATGGCACTGCCAGCAGCACTGGCATACAAGTCGCTCCCGAGGCCTCTGCAGCCCGGGCAGCGTCAGTGGTCATCCGCAGGGGAAGGAAGGGTGGGTCTACATATCAAGAAGGCTCGCTCACTGCCATTGAGGCCGGTTGGACTCACAGCAACCCCACAGGGACAAGCAGAGCTGTGCGGGTGGGTTTCTGAGACTGTAATTCTTGATGGGAGTAGAAACGCTTCTCTTTCTCCCCCAGAGCAGCTGGTGATTTCGAACCGCTGGCCTTTCAGCTACCAGCCTAACGCGTAATCCAGTACACTACCAGGGAGCCTTCATCAAGGAGACAGTGTGTGTGAACGCCTCACAAAAGGGACCTGGGAGCACCGCTCTCCTCCAGAAGTAGGGGGTCTATATGTCCTACAATAGTAGGTGGAAAGAGAGCCTGAATAGAACATGACAATACTTTTTTTTTCTTTAATTAATAAAAGAAAGAAAGATAGTTGCCATCGAGCCGATTCTGAATCAGGGTAGCCTCACATGTCAGGTACAACTGTGCTTCACAGGATGCTGGTGGCCGAGTTTTCCATTAGCAACTCATCAGCCCTCTTCTTCAGCGGTGTGTCTGGTGAACTTGAAGCTGCAACCTTTCCATTAACAACCAAGCAGGCAGCCATCTGCGCCGCCCTGGACACGCCCTTATGACACACAGGACCCCGCTGTTAATACACATTGTGTGAACAAAACACAACAAAGACTTTGCACATCACACACACTGTCAGCACCACGACCTATGCCACTCCCTGAAATGCAAGACAAGAACGTTCAGCTGTGGAAAATCGAAGACCTACGCTTTTCATTTTAACCTAGAGTCATTCATCAGCTCATCCTAATATTGAGGAAAGGGCGTGGAACTATAAAAGAACCCAGGTGTGCTCATACGCTCTTGAAAACAGCACCACCAGAAGGCGCCTTAGAGGCTGGCCTGGTGAGGCGACATTTCTTGGACCTTGGCGATGTCATCAGCCCACAGAAGGACATGTTGCAGGTACACTCAAGCACCGCCAGACTGCGGGCACGGCTGAGGGCTCGCACCCAGTGTTTTACAGGGTCACTGTCCGTTGGGAGCCAAGTCCAATGGCGTCTAACATCCGCAGCATGCTCCCTTACGCCATCAGTCTCCTTGAAATAGTTCTTTCCTGCAACTCTCCCAACATTTCACTTTATACAGCAAAAGTACCCAGACACATGTTCCCACTTAGGAAAACATGTCCAACTTCACACCGTCTTGTAAAACGATCCCAATCAAAGGGAGCCCTCTCTCAAGCACTTGATAGCACCTGATGTTCTATGTCTGTTGGCACGGGGCGTATTCAAATATAGTTTCTGGCCCGATCCTCGCTGACCTAATCCTGACAGCTGGTGGTTCACTGGAAGGTATAAATCAGACATTCCCCCCTTCTTTCACCCGAGTCCGGCCAGTGGTGGTTATTTCTTGAGAATGAGAGAAGCGGATCATCCTAGAACGAACACGCTTTCCTGAAACGTCCTTCTTTTCAAGAGCAAAGGCAGCGTGTGAGAGGAAGTGCCCCTCCTTGCTGGCAGGGTCCCGGATGCAGTTCCTCTTACATGCCCTGAGCACATTGCAAAACATGCTGTGGAAACTAGCTCCACACCGAGCCCTGAGAGTGTATAATAAGCTTTTTTCTTAAAAAGAAAAGAGGAACTCAATGCCACTCATTTTATTCAGAGTAAAGCTGCATCCCGTCGCCTTCTTCACCCTACATGACACCTCACACCCTCTTCTTGGCTAAGGTGTGAGGAGTTCATTTTCAAAGGATCTGGAAAGCCGGCTACTTTGTGAATCTGGATTTGACCGCTCAGCTTTCAAGTTGGAATTTGTCACCGCTTCTCATGGTGCCTGTGATCAGGGTGGGCTTTGCTTGTGAAGCATTGAGCAAGGGCAGGTGCCAGGATGTATGCCCTGTACAGTAATTAGGAGGGAGAGCTCATGCAGATGCATTTTGAAGACACCTCCCCTCTGTAACCTCCACCCGACTGGCTCTAGTGGGTGTCCCTGAGGAAGAGCGGCTGGAGCTTTGAAAATTCCCTGGAAGTTTTTTGTTATCATTTCAATCCTTTTGGAAGCCCCTACAAAGACGTTAACCATTGGCCCCTGATTTGCTGGACATGGTTTCGCCAGTTACCACCTGTGTGTCCTGACGCGTGGAAGCCGAACCTGTACTGAATAGGGTTTCCCAGGGCTGGTAAGTGGTTCGCCGGGGTTCTCTTCAGAAGCATCTCTGCAGGGACACAAAAGTCTACCCTTTCTAGTGCACGAACCATTTGCACACCCAAGGACTCCAGGGCGCTATTTGATCTTAGAAAACATTACCTAACCTGAGCACAGATGTCTGCCTCTGTCTTGTTGGCGATTCATATCGTAGTGGGCTCATCCACTATTTGTCCTTTTGCGACTGACTCGTTTCGTTCAGCACCGTGGTTTCTAGGTCCATCCACGTCATGAGGGGTTTCATCCCTGGGTGTCAGGGAAGCACAGTGTGGCAGATATACAATCGTTTGTCAATTTGAGGATTAAGAGTGTAGGAGTGGAGCTTAGCCTGTCAATCAGATCATAGCCAATGAGGCCTCTGTGTGGGCCTGGCCTCCTCCTGAGAATTCTGGGAAATCCGGTACTTTCTCCTTGGAGGTGGGATACACTTCTCTCTGCCATTCCCTGGGAAACGTAGCAGGTGACAAGACACATGGGCACGCCCTGATGCATAAACCCCTGCCAACACTGAGATGTTTCCAATGCCACTGGATCCATAAGACTTCCGACCCATTGGTCTGTCATCTTCCAGCATTCGGCATCATTGCATGTGTTTCATGAGTTTGAAGAGGATTTAATAGATTGATATCAGACATATGGACTAATATTGGACTTGGGAACTTGATCTGGACTGGGCTGGGATGTTTTCTCAATGTTCAATTGCTCTTGTATATAAACCTCTTCTTTATACACTTGAATGTCTCCCTGATTTGTTTCTCTAGTCTCCCCAGATTAACACACACAGTATTCCATTATGTGTATATATCAGAGTCTCTTTAGCCATTCTTCTACTGATGGCCATTTGAGCTGATTCTGGCTTCTTGCTATTGTGAACTGTGCTGTACTATAATGAACAAAGGAGAACCGATGTCTGTCCAGGTTCTGTCTCTCTCTTACTTCTTTCGGACATAGGTCCGGGAGAGGTATTGCTAGGTTGTGTGCTGTTTCTGTTCCTAGTTGTTTTAGGTCATCTCACTGCCATCGAGTCGATGCCGATTCATAGTGACCCTACAGGACAAGGTAGAAGCGCCCCTATGAGTTTCCAAGACAGTACATTTTTATGGGAGTAGAAAGCCCCATCTTTCTTCTGTCGAGTGGCTGGTGGTTTCGAACTGCTGACCTTGTAGTTAGCAGCCCAACATGTAACCACTATGCCACCCCGGCTCTTCTCATATCGTTGTGGCAGCACCATATGAACAATCAGAATAGCCATACAGGTTTGCAGGCCCACCCGCAGTGTAGGAGTTACAATCTCTCTGTATTCCTCTGTAGCATTTGTTGTTCTTCTCCTCCCCCTTCTTTAAATTGGGCTATCATTGTGGGTATAAGGTGACATCTTACCATTGTTTTGATTTGCATCTCCTGTATGGCTACTGATTGTGAGTATATTTTTTTTCATGTGTTTGTTAGCTATTTGAAAGACTGTGTTCGTGTCTTTTGCCCACTTTTTAATTTTATTATTTGGGTTTTTTTTTTTCTTATTGGGGTCTTGCAGAATCTTAGAGATTTTAGTACTTAGTCCCTTGTCCATTGTGTCATTCCTAAATATTTTTTTCCCAATCCGGGGACTCTTGAGTTGCTCTTTTGATGAGATCTTTTGGTGTGCAAGTGTTTTGTTTTCAGTAGATCCTACTCATCTGTTTTGCCTTCCACTGTGTGTGCTTCCTCTATTATACCCTCCAACTGGGCCCTTAAGCTTGCTCGAATTTTCTCATTGATGAGCTCCATAGCTCCAGGGTTTACATTTAGGCCTCTAATCCATCTAGCGTTCGTTTTTGTGCATGGGGTAGGCATGGGTCAGTTGAATTCTTCTGTGTATGGAGGTCCAATGTTTTCAGCCCCCCTTTTTGGAAAGGGTGTCTTTTTCCATTTGTTGTCTTTGGGTCCTTTGTGAAAACTAGTCACCTATAGGTAGATGAACTCATTCCTGGATTTTCTATTCGATTCCATTGGTCTTATGTGGCTATCATTCTACCAGGCCATTTTGAGTACTGTGGCTGTGTGGTAGGTTTTGAGGTTGGGTAAAACGAGGCCTACTTCTCTTTTGTTTTCTTGTAATAATGTTTCATAGTTTTAGTTGTACAGGGTTTTGGTTATGTTGGTTAGGTTTATTCCTATATATTTCATCTTCTGTTGGTTATGTAATGAAAATAATACAAGTTACAAGCAAACTAAAACTATGGAACATTATTACAAAATAGGTGAGAGCACATAGGGAGCACAGTTAGGCGAATCCTAAAATGTAATCAAACACCTAGTTGGATTGAGCTAAAGGTTTTGAAGGCAAAGGCCCATGGTCTTCAGGACCAACGTCTAGGTCTAGTGGTGCAACACGGTACACAGATGACGTTCTACATCCTAGTTTGGTGAGTCGTGTTTGGAATCTTAAACACTTGCAAGCAGCCATCTAAGATACAACAATATCTCTTCCTTCCCAGAGTAAAGGAGAGTGAAGCAAGCTAAGATTCAAGGAAGCAATTAGTCCAAAGAACTAATGGCCCACATGAATCACAGCATCCTTTAGCCCACTGACTCAAAAAAATGAAGGGGTGCCTGGCTACCAACACTGACTGTTCTATACAGAGACACAATAAAAGTCACGGCAAACATGTGGGAGAAAAAAATGTCAAACAAAACTCAAATTTATAAGGGAGGCTAAATTTCCTGGTCCAATGGAGACTAAAGAGACTACTGTCCTAAGTCACCTTTTTAACGTGGAGTCAATCCTGAAGGTCACCTCTCAATTAAATAATAGACTGGCTTATGAAATAAATAATAGCACACCTGGCTCCTTAGAATGACCAACTCTGTAATACTGTAGGAGCAACATTTTCCCCAAAAACAAAGATGAGGTGCGTGGGTTTGGATTTGTGGCAGGTCCGATCCCACGGGCCTCTCACAGTGTCCCATGCGAAAGCAAACTGTCACCCCGAGTCATTGCCTGGCTTTACCCAGTGGGTTTAAGGCACTGAAGCGGGTTGCACAGTAAAAACAAGACAAAAAAACAAAGATGAGAAGGCAGGAAGGGGTGGCCACAGGTCAAGGGCTGACACATTGTGGAGACTGCAAACTACATCATGGGACAATCTGTCCATTAATTATTGAATGGGGAATAACTCTACTGGGTCCATTCTTACCTAAAGCAGAGCAGAATGTTTGAAAAGAGTATGTTCGAATCATTCAAAGCACAAAGAGAAGAACATAGATTAAAATATAACAGTTCTTTTTCCTCCTTCTATTCCTGATCCGCAAACTCCCAATCCCAGCTCAGTTCTACAGTTCTATTTTCTCTACAAGCCACGTTCAGATTTCGGGATACCCCTGAGGGGGAAAAAGAATCACAAAAACATGGACCTTGGTCCCAGAAACAATTTCACGGCTCCCACGATTCCCTGTACTTCCACGTGGCTCTGTCCTTCGTGTCCTTGTCTCTGACCCACTGCCTGTTCACAGCATTCACTCCCATCCATCCCCCGCTTATTCTCAACAGGTAACAGCTTCTTATGAAGAGGCTTCCAAAAGTTCATGGAAAAGTGGAGTAGAGAGATAATGATATTTCTCTGGTGACTTTTTTGAAGTCTCCTTGTATTTCCCAGAGACACTGGGGCATTATCAGGTCTGACACAACATTCTTTCCCCTCAACCACACAAGCCCCGTCCCCCAACCCCATCATATTTATGAATGTGAACCACTTGGGGAGCTATAAAAATTATTGATGCCTAGGCTCTTAATTATACATGAGGTGTAGTCTGTCCTTCAGACATCTTCAAGGATCCTTAGATAATTCTAGTGGGCCGCCAAGAGAATCATTGTACTTAATTGGGAATCATAAATCAGAATCAGAGTTGTACACACAAACTAGCAAAAAAGCTCGTGTTCTTGGGCACCGTGGAGCTGGTCCAACTCAGAAGGACCTCCTGTGACAAAGTAGAACTCACCCTGAGCAATCCCAGCCTGAAATCTCGGCAGTTGCAGATCTTGAGGTCTTTCTCCCACAGAGCTCCGGGGTGGGTTTGAACCCCCAACCTTTCAGGTAACACACAGGCATGTAGCCATCGTGCCACCAGGGCTCCTGTACAAACAACTGCACAGGTTCAAGTCCCATCCACAGAGTTTGATTCTGTTCATGAGGGTGGATTGAGCTTGGCCCGGATAGTTTTGAGACACTTTGTTATTGTAGTTCTAGAGGAAAGCCCAAAAGAAGTGACTAGAAATACAAACTAGTTAAGGATCTCAAAGTTTTAGCAGACCAAATAAAGAAATATGCTGATCGACCTGGCTAACACAAGAAGGGGCTTCACAATGTTGGTGGAAAATGAAATGGAAAGATCATGGAAATTCTCCAAGAACATCTCCTATTCCTCTCATATTAACTAAAATTAAACCCACAGCAGTTGAGTCAATTCCCATTCATAGCGACCCTATAGAACAGTGAAGAATTGCCCCCACCGAATTTAGAACCTTTTGGTTAGCAGCTGAATGCTTAACTACTGTGCAACCAGGATGAATTTGCACCCACACAGAGAAATAATCCAACCCCTTTTTATGATCAGATGGTTACTTTAAAATTTTTTGAGGGGGGAAAATGGTAAATATCACTTTGGAGAGAAAGGAAACTTTTAAGCAAAACAAGAAAGACAATTCATAAAGTAAATATTGATTGGACAATATAGGAGCACCATAATAAAATTAAAAGGAAAACAATAAGTCTGAAAATAAATCCACATTTACGACAGACCAGAGTTTAGAATTTACAGAACTCACGAATCAGCGGTGTGTTTTTAAATATGAGAGAACAGACATAACAACAGAGCAACAGGTTCAAGAACACAAATAAATGATTTTTAAAAAAATAGCCAGTAAATATGTTCAACCTGACTAGGGCTTTAAAAATCATATTACAAAGCAGTAAGATTAATTTTTTGCCTTTGAAGTTGGCAAAGTAAAAATGACTAGATTCTCCTGCATGACAAGGTTGAAGATAAACTGGGGCTTTCTTTTGGTATTGCTGTTTGGGGTAAACTGGAGCCTTGTTTAAAGCAATTCAACTCAAACCTTAAAGCCTGGAGCCTAAAATTCCACATGTACACATTGAACTTAGGAAAGCAAGGATCTGGGCTAGCGAGATCCCTGTTGCACTTGGCGCAAGACTCCGGGTATTAAAGAAGCTACACAGAAGGAACTGGACGAGGGCCATTGTGAGCAGATTTATTTGAGAACTTCACTCTGCCAGCATCATACCTGGCACCTCTCACTGAGACGACCATGGAAACCACCTTTGATGTTTTCCATTCAAATAGCCCGTTGATCTCACAACGTGAGCCCTCTCTGACTATGCAGCCCTCCCTAGTGTGGGCAGACCACTCTTGCCGCAGTGCCTTGGGACCCCCTTCAAGTTGCTTTCTTCAGGCCAAGGATCTGGGCATGTGCAAATGCTCCGGGTCTTCTGAGGACACGCTGGGCAGTCATCATCATGACATCATTCGGCGCTTGTCCAATGGCACTTAACTCCCTCGGGACCTAGGCTCTGCTTTCCAGACTCTATCCATTGTCCTTTTCGATGTAGACCATCTACACGACGTGTACGTGTATATGTAAATGCGTATGGTCATGTATGCATAAGCACGAATCATGGCCTAGTTCCCAGTCTCCTCTACCCAGGTCAATAAACAAAACAAAACTCCTTGCACTGACCAATTCCAACTCATAGTGACCCGTTAGGGCAGGGGTGGGGGGGCATGTCTGGCCGAGGGCCACATCACGCCCACCCAATCATCACTGAACGTGCACCTCATCAAAGAGAAGCAGTTACATGTTTGCCCAGACAAATTTTTAAGCTGATCACTTTGAATGTCTTACAAGTAACCTTAAAATATCCAGATGGCTCTTGGCAGAAAAAAAAGGTTCCCCGTCTCTATTACATAGGAGGCCTGGTGGTGTCGTGGCTACACATTGGGCTGTAAGCTGAAAGGTTGGCAGTTCAAAACCACCAGCTGCTGCTCAGAAGGAAGATGGGGCTTTGTACTCCCGTAACCAGTTACAGTCTCAGAAACCCACTGGGGGTTGCCATGAGCCAGTATTGACTCCATGGCAGCGAGTTTGTTTGTTGTGTGTTCCCTCTATTAGACAGGGTTTTCAAGGCTGCAAATATTTACCTCATCTTTTTTGGCAGAGGTGTTGGTGGGTTTGAACCACCGACCTTGCCATGAGCGGTCCAGTGCTTATCTTACAGTGCAGCACGGCGCCTTGCGCACCTCAAACAATGTAAAAGGTTTACTCACATCCGATCCTCTTGCCTCCCGCCCTTCTGAACTGGAGGTGTCACACGGTGTCTATAAACAGGTGAGGGGGCGGGAATGAGTCCTCTAACCACAGGGGGTTGTTATCTGAATACATCCTGGGCCACTAATACAGTGGAATATTATTCCACCAGAGAAAAATGATGAAGCGGATCGTGTCACAATAAGAAGTAGATCCACCATATATTATGGAGTAAAGTTATAAAACAGATTTTCTTAACAGAAGAATGTCTATGTACAAATTCCATCAGTTATAAATTGCCAATATGGGGGTTTTGTGGCTGATTTCAATGTTCTTATTTCTGCTGCTTATCTGGACTTTATAACTTTTCTAAATGACTTATTTTATAAAACAGACCACTATCACAATGAATGGCACATAACCACACACACCCCCGGCCAGGGGGGAGAACAACAGAAACAGAGGGGATGGGAGACAGCGGTCAATGTGAGATTTGAAAATAAGTAACAATCTACAATCTATCAGGGGGCACAAGGGTTGGGGATAGGGAGGAGGGAGGAAAAAAGGTGGAGCTGATCCCAAGGACTCAATGGAAAGTAAATGTCTAGAAAGGAACGAGGGAATATATGTACCAATATGTTGGATACAATTGATGTATGGTTTGTAGCAAGAGTTGTAAGAGTCCCCCAATAAAATGATTAATAAAAAAACCCCAGAACATTGTAAGGGAAACAATTCAAAATGGAATGCCAATCTGTGCGTGTGTGTGTGTATGTGTGTTTCAACCTCCAACCTGCGTGTTTTCCACCACGGTGAGCCCCATTGAACTTCAAAATTGTACTTGACCAGAGCAGTAGTAGCCGCAAGTCCTCACTTTGCCTCGGGTGGGGCAGGAGTACTAGGAGCTGAGAGGCCACCTGAGGTACAATACTGATCTTGAAATGAGACCAACCTAGAACTCTGTCAGGTCCTGCATGAATCGTTTCTCTACCTTTAGCAGCACAATCATGTTTCATTTCCCCCCAAATGCAATCTGACGTAGATGACAAATCACCAACAGCCGTCGTCTGGTTCTGGTTGAAGGAAGAGCTGCACCACCCAGACACCCCCAATTCAGGCCCCCAAGTTGTCATAGGAGCTCTTGCAGAAGCATTGATGGGTTTTCAAAACAACAATTTGAAAAACAAACAACACAGGAGTTGGTTGCAAGAAGGCAACTTCTGTTTAGGCAACAAAGTCCATCTGAAGCTACTCTTGCCTCTCCAGCATAGCTCTCCCCTGCAGAGTCCTGAGTCCCTCGGCCCTCTATCTAGAAGCCTTCTTCACTACATCTGCCTCCAAACTCGTACAAATCCCAGAGATTCTCTTTCGTCCTTTCTGACCTCCAGGGCCTTAGAAAGGGACGTGTTTCGCCTCATTTGTAGCCCGTAGTCCTTTATTGATTACAACACTCTTAAAGAATTGTGCCGTAGGAAGTCTAAACTGCTCTAAAAATACTGTCCGAATGAACCCTGTGGCTGGAATTGACAATGCCCCGCCTGACCATGAACTCCCCCACCTGTCCGTTTATACCCACTCGTTTATAAGGGAGTGTAGGAGTCCAGGAGTCGTAACCGTGGTGCACACCCCCATAAGAAGAAATTAGCAGATCCCACGGGAAGTCGTTACTTTAACAGAAGAAGGAATATATGTCCCTACCAGACCCAGCCACAAAACGTAAAGGCAGGAGGGGAAATGGTGGTTCCCAGGGGAGTAAAATGTTCTTCACTTGGAATCACTGGACCCCAATCAATCTGTGAGCAAATGTGTGTTCTGGGGATAGAAGTGGCATTCCCGAACCACAATAACTGTTTCATTTCTTTGCTCAAGATGCTTTGGAAAAGCAAAACTCGGGGCGGGGGGTCACTTGTACAATGAGCAGAAGAAAGGTGGTCAGTCTATGGCATCGGGAGGCCATCGATCCGTATCCCAGAGGAAGTTAAAGCAATGCTAGCAATGCCTACAGGAAAGGATCTAGCAGGGGGGATGGGAAACTGGCAGACCAAATGGCTAGGGCTCTTGAGATGGAGCTTTAAGTGTCCCATTGCCTCCACCGCCGCCTCCTGGACCACATCTTCTCTACCTTGTCGCTGGTGCTCCCCAAGCTTCACAACTATCATCTCCCACCCAAAACCAAAGTGCAAAATTCCGAAACTCCGAGGGCCATGTTTCCTGGAGACTTTTACCTCCGCTTTCTTTTCAACCCGCGGAGGAAAGTGTTACTGGCAGGGTGGTGACAGGCCCCATCAATGATTGACTCACGTCTTCCTTCCCGGCTCCAGTCGTCACCCCTGCCACCTCAGAAACGTTCTCCGATGACGCCAGCCATCCAATCAGGAAGTGGTTTGACAAAATCGAACCAACAGGTTGTTGTGGAGTAGATTAGAGACTCTCCGTAGGGTTTTCCAGGAAGAGCTTTTAAAACCAGATTTCCTGAGTCTCTGGGTGAACGTCGCCCTTTTCGTTAGCAGCCAAACTACTTAGGCTAGGGCTCCTTACCAACTCTACCCACTGCGGATTCACAACGTGCCGGGCAAATGATAGCCACATGACCACCAGAGCGTTCAGATCTGGGAAACTAAAGACACGCTGGCAAATGTAATTCACTGAGGATGAGGCAATTTATGACTGAGCAAATAAAATACCTGACTAACAAAATCCATCTTTTTAGGCCAACTTGTATTTACTTTGATTATTGGGGTTTGTACCCCCCACAATTAAAAACACACCACAGTGTTCTACGGCATGACTGCAGCGCCATGGCAATTCCCGTACAAAGGTATACAAACCGAACATATTTTTTCATCTAAACTAAAATGGTTTTAAGGACATTCTTAGAAATATATAAATAGATGGTTACTTACTCAGATAAGTTACTTATTTTTGATGGAGTAAAATTTTAAATGTTAGCACTTAATATTTGGCAACATTGACTGAACGACGTATCCAAAAACAAATGCAAATACAAAAAGAATAACAAGATTTTAACTGTCTTCATTTGCAATGTCCTTTGATCAGCAACGTTTGCCCTAAGAAAAGGTGTTATTAAAAAATAAAGGCGTGGCAGACAAGTGAAAGACATATGAAACTTTTTTATTTACAGTTGATACAATACTCACACTTTTGACTCCCTCGTAGTGGATACATCCTGAGTTTTTCAACAATATCGACCATAATTAAGGTGGTCAGAACCAGAGATACCGGCAGGTCTGGTAAGGTTTCAGGTAATACGGTAGCATTCGTGTTCTTTTGCACCTGTGTTTAGAAATCCATTTAGAAGATTGAGTCTTGGTGGCGTCTTCATTAGAATTATTTTTGTAATTTAAAGGCAGCACTAAATTAATTAAAAATACATTTACTACAAACCTCAGAAGCTTCATTTTCAGCTTCTGGAGAATTCCATGAGGCCCTGGAACCATTTCTAAAGCTGTGAGCCACAATGATTAAAGTCCTAGCAATGAAAGAACTTTCCCTTGAAGGTAAACTCTGGTAAATGCATGTCAAATATAATAGTAGTCTCCCCGTGATGGTGGAATGGCTGTTTTCCGTCCTGTTGGTAAGCACAGCCTCTGAGAATCTAGAGCTTAGAGGGCAATAGGTAAAGCGGAGGCCAGCCAAGGAGGGAGCGCCCGGGGAAACACAGCTAGATTTGGGGTACTTTCATCATCTGATCAGGAAACGTACAGCAACAAAAATGTCAATGGCACGTATCCTCGTATCGATGAAGTATTTTAAAATTTCCCCTGAGATAAAAGCCAAGACTAAGACTTCTAGTCAACACTGTAGTGAAGACCCTAAGAAGTCCATTGAAAGAAAGAAACAATGGAGAAAAATGAAATATCATTATTCACCGAATAGGTGAATTCAGGTGAAAATCCCCCTAAAATTTGATAAACTATCTCTACATGCCAATAGAAAATAAGACTTTAAACTATGATGCATCTTTTTCCTCCCAAACTCATTGTAACTTCAATCAAAATCCCAATTCTTTTTAGGAAAATGATAAAATAATTCTAAAATGTATATGGAAGTACAAAGAATCAAGAAACTGTAAAAGATGGGAAGATGTACTCCAATGAGTATAACAAGTATTACAATGTTACAAGAATTAAAAACAGCTTGATATTGGCACAAGAATAGAAAGCAAGCAATAGAAAGGGGCAAAACAGAGAGGCCTACAGCAGAGCAGGCATGTGCATACTTACATTTTAAGAGAAATAGAACTGCAGAGAACCGGGCAAAGGACCAAAATCCTCCACTGGCAGTGAGTTTGGCTTATAATTTGCCAAGGAGCCCTGGTGGTGTATGGGTTACAAGCTGGACTGCTGACCAGACTGTCAGTTCAACCCCCTTGCAGAAGGGCCGCGGGAGGAGACCAGCCAGTCAGGGTGCAGCGTAGCAAGGATGGAACATACGGTTTTCCTCCAGTTCCTAAATGCTTCCTCCCTCCCCCAACCCCACTAGCATGATCCCAATTCTACCTTACAATCTGGCTAGACCAGAGGATGTACACTGGTACAGATAGGAACTGGAAACAGGGAATTCAGGGCAGATGATCCCCTCAGGACCAGTGGTGAGAGTGGGGATACAGAGAGGGTAGAGGGTGAGTGGGTTGGAAAGAGGGAACCGATTACAAGGATCTACATGAGATCTCCTCCCTGGGGGACGGACAACAGAAAAGTGGGTGAAGGGAGACGTCAGACAGTTCAAGATATGACAAGATAATAATTTATAAATTATCAAGGGTTCATGAGGGAGCGGGGAGCAGGGAGGAAGGGGGGGATGAGGAGCTGATGCCAGGGTCTTAGGTGGAGAGCAAATGTCTTGAGAATGATGATGGCAACGAATGTACAAATATGCTTGACACAATGGATGTATGTATGGATTGTGATAAGAGTTGTATGAGACCCCAATAAAATGATTTTTTTTTCCAAAAAGATGTCATTTAAAGTACAAAGGCCAGCCAACCCCGCACCGGAGGGAAACAAGGAAGGGAGAGCAACAAAACAGGAAGGGGAGGAAAGCAATGAAATCCCCCAGGAGTCCTGAAAATAGACTTTTGCATCAGTGGGCAGGGCACTTCACCAGATCCGATTGGAAAACAACCAGAAGGGCCAGCACACAGACCTGGAACTATTTATCGGACCACCGCCCCCTCAGCCCACCCGCCCTTTTTCTTTCTTCTTTTTCTTTCTTCTCATGTCTATCAATATAAGATAAGCAGAATAACCAACCCTGAGGAGAAAATAAAGGGGCCGATAAATCTGGGCAGACATGGGAGAGGAGGAGGTGGAAGGAAGGGAGAGGGGAGCCAACAAACGCAGGGACAAGGGAACAATAAAAATCTAAAATTGATGGTGAGGAGGGCATAGAATGCCTGGTGGGGTTTGATCAAGTGTGATGTAACCGACAGAAAATACTGAGAGTCAAATGAAGGTCAAACATGAGAGTGGGACTAAAGGAAAGTAAAAGGAAATAGAGGAAAGAGCTAGGAGGCAAAGGGCATTTATAGAGGTTTAAATAAAGAGTGTGTACATATGTAAATATATTTATATATGAGGATGGGGAAATAGATCTAGGTGCATATATTTATAGATTTAGTATTGAGGTAGCAGATGGACTTTGGGCCTCCACTCAAGTACTCGCTCAATGCAAGAACACTTTGTTCTAATAACCAGGCATTCTGTGATGCTCACCTTCCCGACATAATCACTGAGACAAAATGGGTGCATAGGCAAATGTGGTGAAGAAAGGTGATGGTGCCCAGCTATCAAAAGAAATAGGATCTGGGGTCTTAAAGGCTTGAAGATAAACAAGAGGCCATCTAGCTGAGCAGCAACAAAGCCCACATGGAGAATCACACCAGCCTGTGTGACCACGAAGTGTCAATAGGGTCAGGTATCAGGCATCCAAGACCCAGAACAAAAAATCATATCATTGTGAATGAGGGGAGGGTGCAGAGTGGAGACCCAAAGCCCATCTGTAGACAACTGGACATCCTCTTAGTGAAGGGTCACAAGGAAGAGATGAGCTGGTCAGGGTGCAGTGTAGCACCAATGAAACATACAACTTCCCTCTAGTTTTTTAATGCTTCCTCCCTCCCCCACTATCCTGACCCCAACTCTACCTTAAAAGCCCGACTAGACCAGAGCATGTACATGGGTACAGATAAGAGCTGGAAAGACAGGGAATCTAGGACAGATAACCCCCTGAGGCTTAATATTGACAGTAGTGATACCAGGAAGCTAAGGGAAAAGTGGGGGGGGGGACCAATCACAATGATCTACCTATAACCCCCTCCCAGGGGGACACAGAACAGAAAAGTGGGTGAAGGGAGACATCGGACAGTGTAAGACATGAAAAAATAATAATACCAAGGCCTCAAGTAGAAAGAGTGTTTTGAAAATGATGGCAACAAATGTACAAATGTGCTTAACACAATGGATGGAAGTATGGATTCAACCCCCAATAAAATGATAAATTAAATATTATTCAAACAAAATATATTAAAATAATAATTTATCATTTATCAGAGGTTCATGAGGGCGGGAGGCTGGCAGAGGGAAGGAAAAAAGCGGAGCTGATACCAAGGGCTCAAGCAGAAAAAATGTTTTGAAAATGATAATGACAACATATGTACAGAGGTGTTTGACACAATTGATGTATGAATTGTTATAAGAGCTGCAAGAGCCCCCAATAAAATTAATTTTTTTAAATAAAAAGTACAAAGGCCAGTCAGAGAGTCAGAGTGGTAGAAGATATTTGCAATGCATCGCATCAACCAAGGATCTGTCTATATATATATATATATATATATATATATATATATATATATATATTCTTGTAACTCATTAATAAGAAAAAGATAAGACACACAATTAAAAATAAGCAAGAAACTTGAACCTGAGTTTAATAAACAATGACCAAATATCAGCTGAAAGGAGCTCAGTTTCCTCAATTACCAGAGAAATACAGCTTAAAAACGATAGTAACAATCTAGACCATATCCACCAGATTGGCTGAAATAAAACTAGTCAGGGTGTAAGTGCTGGTGAGGGCTCATATCTGTCTAATGGGAGTCCAAATGCCTAGGCCTCTTTGAGACACTGTTTGGCGTGATCTATTACAGCTGAACATTCGACACCTGATGACCTGTCCACTCAATGCAGTGTCATGTACTCAGCTGCAACACCGGCACATGGACACCAGGAGTCATGGTCAGTGATGTGTACAGCACCCTTATTCATAAGAGCCTCGAGTAATAAATTATGATATGTTCATAAAATGCATTACTTTCCAGTTGTGACACTGAAGAAACTACATCGAGTTATTCACAAAACATGAAGGCCTCTCACCGCCATCCTTTTGAATAATAAAGTCAGACACGAATGGATACACTGAATATCTATATACATATAGATGTGTGTATATGTGTAGAAAATGCTTGATACTCCATATAAAATACTCAAACACAGGCAAACAAATGTGTGTTGCCAGAAGTTAAGGCCGGAGTTATCTGTGGGGTGGAAGAGAAGGCCATTATTTAGGAGGAGCTAGTGATGTTTTATGTCTGGATCTGAGTGGTGTTTGCACTGAGATTAGCTGGGCTGTTCCATGGATACTGTGCATTGATGTTTTATTTTATTTATTTATTTTTTTTGCGAGCACGCATTGATGTTTTGTGCATCTTCCCATATGCGGTTACTGGACATTGAAATAGAAAATGAGAAAAAGAGGAAGTGAAGACGTGCACCAGTGAGTGAGACATACTGAGGATGCACCGGAAAGGCTGCAGAACTATAGATATGCCAGCCACTTATGGTACTCATGATCCTTGGAAAGCAGCAGTTCTCAACCTGTGAGCCAGGACCCCTTAGGGGTCAAATGACCCTTTCACAGGGGTCACCTAAGCCCATCTGAAAACACATATTCCCGATGGTCTTAGGAACCCAGACACCACTCCTCGATCTGTCTCCAGGGGGGTCCGCCCACATGCAGATACGCCCACGTATGAGTACCCAATGTGAAGACTGTTACCCGTGCTACGCCATGCTTCAAGACAACATTTCATTGATTTGTCATTGGAAATAAATATTTCACAATATAGAATGACATATTGTTTTGTGATTAATCACTATGGTTTCATTATGTTTGATTCGTTCGATTTGTCATTAGAAATAAATATTACACAGTATATAATGACATATTGTTGTGAAATTAATCACTATGCTTTCATTATCTTCAATTTGTAACAATAAAAATGCAGCATTAGGAAGGTTAAGAACCACTATGTAAAGGTAGAAACTTATTTATTTTTTAATAATTTTATTTAGGGCTCATACAACTCATATCACAAGTCATCCATCCATCCATTGTGTCAAGCACATTTATACATTTGTTGCCATCATCATTCTCAAAACGTTTCCTTTCTACTTGAGCCTTTGGTATCAGCTCCTCATTTTCCCCTCCCTCCCCGCTCCCCCTCCCTCATGAACCCTTAGTAATTTATAAATTATTATTACTTTGTCATATCTTACACTCTCCGGCATCTCCCTTCACCCACTTTTCTGTTGTCCATCCCCCAGGGAGGAGGTTACATGTAGATCCTTGTAATCAGTTCCCCCTTTCCACCCTATCCTCCCTCCATGCTACTGGTATCGCCACTCTCACCACTGGTCCTGAAGGGATCATCTGTCCTGGATTCCCAGTGCTTCCAGTCCTATCTGCACCAGTGGACATCCTCTGGTCTATCCGGATTTGTAAAGTAGAATTGGGATCATGATAGTGGGGGAGAGGGGGAAGCATTTAGGAACTAGAGGACAGTTTATGTTTCATCTTTGCTACATTACACCCTGACTGGAGCCTTCTGTTACGGGGTGCACTTCAGAAGGTGACGTAGAGGAGACACATTGGGTTGAAACCACCAGTGGCTTCCAGGGAGAGAGACAGGGCTTTCTACGCCCCAAGAGTGACAATCCAGGAAACGCACAGGGGCAGTTCTACCCTGTCCTTTAGCATTAGTAGGAGTAGGCATGGACTTAAGGGCAGTGAGTTGGGTACCTCTCAAGTGTTTGATTAGGGTTTGGGGGACGGGAGAAGGAAAAAGTCTAGATTAAAACCACATCTGTTTCCATTTGTTTTATGCAATGCCCATCTCCCAGTCTTCTGAGATTGTTCTGTGCATTCCTAGATCGCCCTAAAACATGGAAGCTTCAAAAAGTTCATGGAGATAGTCCATTATTTTTGATTCCACTCTTCCACAAGCCTTTGGAAGCTTCCTCCTGTAGCATCTAGGTGGTGTCCTAGCAACCAAGTGACTCCCTGCTAATGATGTCATTCATTACCCAGTACTCACGTCACACACACCCATCATACTGACTCTAATTGCCTGCTCACTGTTCTCAGGAAGTAAACTACCAACAGCCAGAGACTTGGTCATATTTCATTAGTGCTATATCTCTAGCACTGATTCTGCATAGCATAGAAGATGCACTTAATGGACAGTTGCTCACAATATAACGAAATATAATAGAGGCTGTACACTTTGAAGAAATAAAAATGACATCTGACACGGTACCGTGAGAATTATTAGGTCTAGTATTCACAGTCTTCTTTGACGCTCTTGACTTCAACTGCCTGAAATTTCTACCTATAACATTCTTGTCCTGTGAACCTCCAGAGTCCTTTTGAACATAAACGCAAATGTATTTTCAATTAAATATTATGTACAAATTATCTGACCATGGGTATAATAATAATAAATAGGAGCCCTAGTGGCGTAAGAGTTATACATTGGACTGCAATCTACAAGGTCTGTAGTTCAAAACCACCAGCCCCTCCGCGGGAGAAAGACAGGGCTTTCTATAGTGTCATGCACAGTTACAGTGTCAGAAACCCACAAGGCAGTTCTATCTGCTCTATAGGGTCACTTTGAGTGGCTTTGAGCTTGATTTGAGTGTAGAGATCATACCACCACCAAGGACCCCATAATCCCATAATCTGTCGATGCTCAAATCCCCTATTTAGAATGGTGTGGAGTTATGTGCATATCACCTACCCAGAGCATCCACCCTCATACTTTAAACCAGCGGTTCTCAACCTGTGGGTTGTGACCCCTTTGGAGGTCAAACGACCCTTTCACAGGGCTTGCCCAATTCATAACAGTAGCAAAATGACAGTTATGAAGTAGCAATGAAAATAATTGTATGGTTGGGGGATCGCCACAACGTGAGGGACTGTATTAATGGGTCATGGCATGATGACAGTTGAGAACCACTGACTTAGAGGGTGCATGGGTGTTTCCAAGCCCTGGTTGCTTTTCATTCAGGTCTTACACAATCACACAACATACAGTTGGGATAACACACATGTGCGTGTGTGCTTTTAAATTCCTTATTCTTTCATTTTACCTCTTTAAAAATAATCATTCTGTCTCACACACAGAGACAAAAGAAGTATTCTTTTAAATTAGCTGCTAAGTTTTCAGAGAGCGGGCAATTCTCTTAATACTATAGGTGTAGCTATATCTATTTGTGTAGCTATATGTACATATACATTTGAAAGAAGATGGAATCAAATGAACTTTAAGAAATGCATTAGGCACGTCACGTACTGACATTCTCAGGAGAGGAGGTGTTACAATCACAAATCTAGTAGCAGAAGAAGGCAACGTTCCATACCTCGGTCACTGCTATAGAAAAGCTGAAGCTGGGGAGTGTGGTGAGTACCACACACATCATCATAACAGGTCTCCTAGCAAAGGAGAAAAAATAAGCAAAGGCAATCATGTACATGATCAACAGTTCCTGTTACATTTTGCTAATTCATCTATAGTTTTTCTAAGAAGCTGCTGCTTCCTTATTTCTATTTCCCGAATGTTTGAGTCCAGCAAAAGGGAACACGCACAAGTTCCAGACAATTTTCTAGAACACAGGGGTGAGAGATTTCCAAATAATTAGCAAATCAGAGATGCTACTAAAAATATGACCCACACCCAAATGCTTTGCCAAGAAGCCGATGAGGACTCATAGAAACCCTGTAAGACAGAGCTGATCTGTGGCAAGGTTGTAAAAATCTATGGCAGCAGACTGGTCACCTTGCTCCTGTAGAGCAGCAGAATCACCAACTTTGGGGTTAGCAGGCAAGCTAATGCCTTTGCTAACGATGTGCAAGGAAAACATCATGATATCACTCAAATGATATCCAACATCTTCCTATTTTATTCATTAGGGTTCTGAGCAAAAGCTCAGGCTCTGGTGACCTTGTGAAAAAGAACCTAACTTTCTCAACTGTTCTTATACCCCATGAGTTTAACTTGATTTTAAAAAATCTATATATAAAGAAGATAATCATTAGCTACTAATGTAAAAGCATTTCAATATTACTTATTTCTTGAACCAAGAAAAGACTAGGTCACATAGTTTTTCAACTATGTTTTGGGAGCATTTCTTAACCTCCATGGTTAATAAAGTAAGCAGTGAGAATATCATTTGTATATAATATTAAAATTTAATGACAAAAATTGTGTTCCATATCATCAATTTAAACCCAAACCTACTGCCATTTCATGGATCCCAACTCCTTCTGCATAAAGATATTAAACAAAATATACCCAATAAACTAGCCACCTAACCTCAAGGTCAGCAGTTCAAATCTATCAATCATGCCTTGGGAGAAATATGAGGCTTTCTACTTCCATAAAGATTTCCAGCATAAGAAAACCACAGGGGCCATGCTACTGTACCCTATAGAGTCACGATGAGTCAGAATTGACTAGATTACAGTGAGCTTTGTGAGTTTTTCTCTTTTATAATGTTGGCCCCGTTTAAATAAGTGAGTTGAATATATGTGTCAATTAAATGTCTGTGACTATGTATTAATAATGTTCAACCTTTTCAAACCATTCAGACTTTTCCTTGCTCCTGCCATGATCCCTACCATCACCATCCCCCCACCCCCCACCGGTCCCATCTCAAAGGTTCTAACTGTAATGCATTTTTATGCAAATAACACTCAAGTCCCATTTGATTTGCCTTCTGAGTCCCCTAGCGCCCAGTATTTTCATAAGCATGCAAAGTTGAAAGCAAATGTAGAAGTGTACGGTCTTGGCGTCAAGTCCGAATACACCTGGGTTAGCGGGCAGTACTGTCTTGCTCTGAGCCCGGGGTGGCATTCCCTGAATAAAATCAGAGTTAGCAAAGGATTTCCAATGAGCAGTTTTCCTCTTGAAGCCAAATCCAAGTTCCTGCAGTGCCGTCTCAGTCCTAGAAGGGCTGTCTACACCATTCACGGGAGTCCCTGAGTTGTGAAAAGGTTCATGTGCTCAGCTGTAATATTTTATCTTAAAATCCAGTTATTATTTCCTTAGGTATTGTTTGTGCTCTCCTTCCTGGTTCACACCCCTGTGTGAAACCCATAGGAGCAAGCAATTGACCTGTCAATTTACCATGGACGCTTCGCAAAACACATTTTTTAATGCGCAAAACACATAGACCCACAAAAGCAGTGAATGCAAACATTTTGTGAATTATGGTATGGTAATAGATATGCCTCTCTGTGTATACATCGTCCTGTTTGGTGTTGTCGTTGTTGCTGTTTGTTTGTGAGTTTTGTAGTGTTTTTTTCTGCTGTGCATCGGGTTACTGTAAGTCAGAATCTATTCGATGACAATAGCATCTCTCAACAATAACAACATGGTAGCTATGAAAAAAACCATGTAATAGTCACCCCAAACCAACCCAACCCACTGCCATCGAGTCATGTCCAACTTGCTTCATAAGGTTTCTAAGTTTATAAATCTTTACTGGAGTAAGTAGCCTCATCTTTCTCCCTCAGAGAGACCGGTGGGTTTGAATCACCTACCTTACAGTTACTAATCCAGCACCGAAGTTCAAATCCCCCAAGATGCTATGGTACGTGCTGTTGATGTTAGGTGCTCTTGACTCCATTCTGACTTGGAGCAACTCGGTGTACAACAGAACTAAACACTCCCCAGTGCTATGACAACTGGCAGTCCAAACTGAACCCAAACTAAATGAATGAATGAAATCATTGATAAATGATTACTCATCCAAATCCGATTATCAGAAGAATGGGGCCATCTGCTTCCATAAAGAGTACAGTCTTGGAAACTCAATGGCGCAGTTCTCTGTCCTAGAGCCTCTAAGGGTCAGAATCAAGTCAATGGCAATCAGTCATCTAAATCCGAGCTTTCGTTAGCTGGCAATCATGTGAAACTCTCTTTCAAAAGTCTTGATTTGTTGATGGAGTATGCTTATAATTTTAATAAGGAGAAAGAGAATTTATGTTAGAAATGCCCTAGGAATTCTTTGAAGGCCTATTCAGGCTAAAACTAGTGCAAATATGCCACCATCGCTTAACTGGTTAATGGGAGGGACATGTGGTCAGGGTGAAATCTCAAGAGGGAAGACTGAGCAAGGGGTTACAAAGAGAACTCTGCGTGTCTGTGGAGAGGGACCCAAGAAGGAAGATCTCAGTTCAGTTGCAGTGGGTGGAAGATTTCTCTTTGTGAAGTAAGGAGCTAAGAGTTTTCAACAGAGCTGGCATGGTGGGTGGAACAAGCAGATAATAACTTCAAAAAAACCCTCTCTGCTCAGAAGTTCATCAAGATTCTGTTTTATATAACTCATTAATATAAACTTTCTGGGCCTATCTTTCAAGGCCCCATCTGGTCTCAACTCTCCAACACAAAACAACAACACTTCCCTTTGCATCATGACTTAGTGAGCTTATACCAACTGCCATTCATCCACCCATCTGTCTCAGCCAGTGTTGAAGGCACGCACTACACTCTTGTTCTAAAAAGTTAACCATATAGAAGATATCATCTTTGGCTTTAAGCCACTACCATCTTTTCAAGCAAATAACACATGTTTGGGGGATTGCAAGCCAGTCAACCCTCTCCCATGATAGTCTCCTCGGCACATTACATGTGTGTGTGTAAGTGTGATCTGTTTGGGCACTTTACATGCAAAAGTATGATATAGGAAGACATTGTATACACATGACTCGCGTTACCTCACAACAATCATCCGAGTAAGGTGGTTGTTACTGGGGGGTGACATTGAGGAAGTTGCCACTTGCCATGACTCTGTGCCACACACAAAATACTGCTGGATCCGTTACCGTCTGCACAACCCTTGCTGTGCACACCCATTCCCGTAGTCACCATGACAATTCATCTCATTGAGGGGCTTTCTCTTTTTCACCGATCCTCTACCAAACACCATGTCCTTCTCTAGAGACTTGTGCTCGCTGATAACATGTACAATATACGTAAGCCAAAATCTCCCCAACGTTCCTTCTAAGGAGTATTCTAGCTGTACTTTTCCAACACAAGTTGGATCTAATATCCAATATTCTGGCACTTCATAGTAGGTTCAATGTCCGGAGTCAGCACTATCTTACAAAAACATCCCTTCTCCTTCAGTCTTCCTTGTTCATTGTCCACCTTTCTTACACATATGAGATGATGGAGAAGACGATGGCTTGGGTGAGGCACACCTCAGTGCTCAAGGTGACATCTTTTCTTTTGGACATTTTAAAGATGTGCTTTGCAGCAGGTTTTCCCATTGCAACAGGTATCCACGAGTAAGGTACCCCTCTTGTTTTACAGAGAAAGAAACTAATGTGGAAAGTTAATAGATTTGCCCAACACCTCACAGTTGAGAAGTGAAAGGTGATTTCTAGGCTACCTAGAATCTAATGGGTTCTGATCCAGATTTTTCTGACACCAAAACTCATTCTCCCAAGCATTCTGCAATACTACTCAGCCTTTTTCTCTGATCCAGTTGCTTTCATTCTGTCCCTTACAGAATCAAATTGTGTTCCTATACCAGCTTCTTACTAATGTTCGTCACATATCTAGAATGTCTTCTCCCTTCCAGTTTTACCAGTTCAGTCAAACCTAGCTTCCTTTTTGACCCTTGTTCTCCAAGAGAAAACTGGCAACTCCAAAGCACAATGATCTCTGAACCAACTTGAATTCATAACGGCGTGTACCCAGCAGCTGCTGGGTGAAAGGCATTGAAGTGAGCTGATGGATTGGAATAAGAGGTGTCCTGGGAGGATGAACGGAAAAGGATGCCTCTCCTACACTCAGCATCAGTTGTTTCAATGATGCTCTCTCTGTGCTCATAAAGAGGACCTGTAGAGGGTCACCTAACACTTAAGGACCACTTGGCAAATTATTTTGTACTGATTTCTAATGCCCTCCTATAGATCAGGGCATCTCCAATGTATTTACAAAGTTCCCTAAAAAAAAAAAAAGATTCAATGGCTTATGTATTTTCAGGGAGCCTACACATAACACTGGCTAGAATGAAGAAACAGAGAGTGAATGGTCAAGGGGTTCAGCTAAGTCCTAGGATTCAGTGACTAGTACACTTGATTTTTAGCATACAGAAAATGTCTGTGAAGCAACCAACAGCTATCCAATAAATGTTCCTTAAAAGAACCTCCTCCCTGGGGGATGGACAACAGAGAAGTGGGTGAAGGGAGATGTCGGACAGTGTAAGATATGACATAATAATAATGTATAAATTATCAAGGGTTCATGAGAGAGAGGGGAGTGGGAAGAGAGGGGGAAAATGAAGAGCTGATACCAAGGGTCAAGCAGAAAGCAAATATTTGGAAAATGATGAGGGCAACAACTGTACAAATGTGCTTAACACACAATGGATGCATGTCTGGATTGTGGTAAGAGTTGCACCAACCCCCAAATAAAATGATTTTTTTTAAAAAAAGAAGTACCGAGCAAAATGGGAACGGGGATAATATGCAGACAAGTCAGACAAGTAGCTTCTTGGCGATTTGAGAATACGCTAGGGATCACTGGCAGGGTGTTCACAGGCAGGGGTGGGGTGGCAGGAGATTTCTAGTCAAACGAACTTGTTTGACACACTTACTTGTGACTGCAAAGTAGAAGATGAGATGCTCACTTCATTTGCAGGTGATACAAAATCCAGAAGGTCAGGCGACACTTCTAACAAAATATCCCCCATTTAACATACTTCAATTGACTTGCAAGTGGGGAAAGCCAATATAATGACGCTCAGCGGGAATAAAAGCAAATTATTGGATTCAGCTTTAGACATGAAGTGCGTCCATTCATGCGTTCATCTAATTGTTGTTAAGCGCATGCACTACGGTTAGGGCATCATCTGGTGTTGAGGCACGTAGAGGCTCTCAGCGATTGCTCAAGTTCAGAATGGGGAGCCCCTGCATGGAGAGCATTTCCAGACATTTTCGTCAACTGCACCCTGACTTCTGAAGGGACAGTGACATCATGGTCATTGAATTCCTGAGCTGCCCGTGAGCTCATAGGCAGACACTGACAAGTCAGGAAGCATGCCAAGGAATCTCAAAAGAGTCAGAGGTCCGGGAACTATGAGACCACCGGGATTGGATTGACGTCACGCTGGGTGCTGGAAAAGGCTTAGCAGATCAGTTTGGAAGTGGACGAGATGGCAGAGCGGCGGGGCCTCCTCCAGAGAGTCGCAAAGCTTTCTGTGTTGTACAATGAATTCCCAAGGGGAGTCAACACTTGAGATGGAGTTTGGGAGTGGTCATCACAGGAGTGGCCAGTGTTATATTATGAGCGTAGATAAGAGTATTCCAAGAGCAATAAAAATGAGGAAAGCCGGGGATGATGGGTAGCACTCCTAGCTGTGGTCAAATTCATCAGCATATAAACAGAAGAAGGAGCCCTGGTGCGGAGTGGGTTATGCATTGGGCAGCTAACTGCAAGATCCATGGGTGGTAGTGCCGAGCATGGGCGAAAGAGGAGATGCATCTGCTCCCATCGAGACTGACAGCCTCGGCACCCTAGGGCGCAGTTCTACTCTGCTTCATTGGATTGCTAGGAGTCAGAACGGACAGCATGACCGTGGGTTTCAGAAAGAGAGGGCAGAGCGAAGTGTGTCATCAATGGCACTGACTTATACATGTAAGACTTCTTGGGTTGGTGACTGTTTTGATGCATGTATTTTTGCCAAAATTGAAAAAAGAAAGCATGACTAACAATGAGTATGGGGAAAAGAAAACGTTCTCAAACTGATTGTGGTGAAGACTAGACAACGCTTCTTGATATGGAATTGGATGCTATGTGGATGAAATGCCAACACAACTTTAAAAACTTAAAATCAAGAGAGCACAGAGGATGTGAAGGGTGACAGAGATTTGGAAACAAGTTCCAGGGTGGCTGGTCTGATTTCAACACAAGGAAATAAGCAAGACGGTTCTAAGAATTAGAGACTCACCCAGCAGCGAATGGCCTGTAACATCAGAAGCAGACAGTCTGGATTAGGAGACATGCTTCATTGAGATAAATTCTCAAGATTCCCTCCAGCTTTAAAAGTTGGTGGGATAATGACATACTGCCACAAATTATTTCTTCAAGCAAAGAGGAGTAGATGATGCTGTCACCAAGGCCTGGGAGGAGAGAAGGGCAGGAGATGCAGAACGGACAAGGATAGCAGTTGTTAAGGGTGGCCACAGTCCCTGATTAGTTAATAGAATGGTTTTCGTGTTTCCCTGAACAGCAAGACCAATGATCTGACATTGGATCAGAATTTATGGAAAATGTGGAGATACGCCCAAATACCCCTTAGATATTAGGACTTAATTGGAATAAGAAACAAATCCTTGGTGTGCTGTTAGATCAGTATGTCAAGGTCAAGGGTTCAAACCCACCGGTGCTCCAAGGGACAAAGAGGCCATCTGCTCTGGTCAAGATTGACAGTCTCAGAAACTCTATCAAGGACCACTGTGAGTCAGAATCAACTCAAAGGCACTGGGTTTTCAGTTTGGGGATTGGAAAAAAGAGAGAGAGTCATAGAACACGAGCAGCTGATACAAGAGATATGAAAAAGGAAGAATAAATGGAATCTGATGACACAGCCGAGAGCAGGGAGAGAAAAGCAAAAGTCAACATGTGCTTGCTGGTGGACTGGATATGGCAGGGCAAGGAAGATAAAATGAGGTGTGGTCAAAAACAGCAGAGATGCTGCACACCTGCAGAAACATCAGAAAGAAAAAGAAGTGCTTTGGGAAAGCATGGGAAGCAGAGACGGGCATTTAGCCACCGTGAATCCGTGACAGATTTCTCAAAGGCCTCCTCGGGGTGTCAGCTCTATTTCCTTCCATGCGAACCAGTCTTTCCAGAGAGCAGAAATGTTCGCGGTGCCTTGTGCTTCACCGAGCTTGCTTCTGGGGGCAGTATGGCTGGGAAGAGCGCAGGCTCTGGAGGCAGAGACCTCCGGACCTGTGATGGCTTCCATGCTTACTGACTGTGTCATCTTCTAGCTTTTCTGTAAGCCTCTTGGCTCAAGTATAAAATTGGGATTATAAGCCCTCTCATCTACGCAGAGTGCGATGGGCTGAATTGTGCGCTCCTAAAACATGACTTTAAATCAGAGTCTCCCATGTCAGGGAATGATACCTAATTTGAAAACAGTCTGCACAGGTTTCATCGGTTAGCACGGGCTCACACAGTAGTAGGGTGGCCACTGGTCCGGTACGACTGATGGCTGGAGAAGAAGCATACCTGGAGACAGAGCGTGGAGGGCCGTATCAACAAGCCCAGGATTGCCAGGTACAGAGAAACGTCTGGAACACATTCTCCCCTACAGCTTTCAGAGAGATGAATGTCTCTTTGTTGCTACCTAGATTGATGTCTAGCCTCTGGAATTTTAAGAAAACACATTTCGGTTCTTATAAACCGGCCAGGGCGTGGTACTTTGTCCGAGCAATCCTAGGACATGTAGAGGAAATGTACTAAAACAACTTGTGTTTCTAGCTGTACTTGTGCATAGTAATTGCTCACTAAATATTTTCTATTCTTTTAGTACGCCTGCTATTACCTCCATCATTAATTAAAACAGATCACTCTCAACATCTTACTTACTGTCACAAGAACTTCAACAAAACAAAATGGGACCCAAACTACTGTCGTCCTTCCAACGTTGCACCGCCTGGGATTCATGACATCGTCTGATGTCACTGTGCTCTGCAGAGCTCAAGAGAATTCTGGAAATCTAGTCTTGGTCCCCAAGGTAGTCTGCAAACCCTATGGGCCCTCTCCTTGCCTAGTCTTGTAGTTCAGTGACTCCATCCTTTCCTGATAACCTCAGGAAGGATTTCTCTTATTCCCTGGAATATACCATTTGATGGGTAGGTACAAAGCTTGCCTTCATTCTTCACGAGACTGGAATGTCTTCCTGTTCTATTACAAATTATGACAGGCATCCCTTTACGAAAGGCATTCTAGAACATGAGCCTGTGACCATGTTCTACATCCTACTTAGGTGAGTAGTGACTGGGATCTTAAAAGCCTGTGAGCGGCCGTCTAAGGTGCAATCATTAGTCTCTCTCCACCCATAGGAAAGAGAAGTGATAACAATCGAAAGGCATATGGAAACAATTAGCTGTGGTCTGAACCCCGAGACCAGAGCTAGATGGTGTCCAGATACCAGGAGCAGCTGCTCGGAAAGCGATCCCAATAGAAAGTGCTGGACAGAGTGGGGGTGGGGGGTGGGGGATGAAACAAAACTCAAAATCCTTGAAGAGATCAAGTTCACTGGTCAGACAGAGACAGATGGGGTCCCCAAGTCTATGTCCTTCGGGTCTGGAACTGAACTCACTTCAAATATTCAACAGATTATCTTCAATATGAAAGAGGCATCCTGTCCCCAATGTCAATGTCAGAGGGTTAGGAAAGAAGGGGGAAGAGAAACAGGAACCACAGGGAGGAAGTGGGATGAGTGATGGACGACGTCTTGAAGGGCTGGCAATGGATGCGTTGAAACAAAATGTGTATGGATTGTGGAATATCAAACTGGTGATCACTCTGTGAACCTTCCCCAAATTCACAATTAAAAGTTAAAGATGAAAGCATAGAATAAACGCAAGGACGTGTTTAACAAGCCTAAAGAGCACAGAACCAAAGTTCTGATGCTACCACTGATTTAGTGCATGTCTTGGGCTCCCTGAGATAATCCTTCCCTTATAAGACGAGCCTGGCTTATGGTAGTCAGCCTCACAACCCTCAAAAGAGAAGATGAAATAAAATAACTGTGGAACATGAAAACACCTGACTAGCTAATACTATCATTACTTGGCAGTTATTATTCTCAAGGGACAAAAGAGATCTCAAGAAACCTCCAAAATCCAGGAACAGTAGTTAGAGACGTTCTTCAGTTTTACAATCTACTCCTACCATGCCTTAGTTTCATTCACAGGATTGAATATGATCATATTTTAAGTGGACCCAATTAATTTCAGCCTGAGGCAATACTACAAATGTTTGCTGTATGTCACTACCTAGGGACTTTCAGGGCATCATCCTGTGGTGGTTTGCATGTTACTGTGATGCCGGAAATGATGCCACGCACATTTAAAATACCAGCGGTGTCACTCATGGGAGACAGGCTTCTAGGGAGCTTCCGGACTAAGAGGGACTAAGGAAAAATGACCAGTCACTTCTGAAAAGCAGCAGGCAAAAACCCCTGGTCACAGCAGCATCCAGCCTCACCCCTGAAGGTGACAGGAACTCAGGATGCACAGTGCTCTCAACAATGAACCTGAGCAGACCAATGGCCATGAAGACAGCACAGGGCTCAGCGATGTTTCCTGCTCCCTTCCGTTGTACATGGGGTTCCCATAAGTCAGGGCCCACTCGCCAGGCTCTCGCCAACAACAGTACCTCAGGCATTAAGCAAGGGATTTTAGATGTGCAATCTTATTCAGTTTCTCAAAACGATGCTCTAAGAAAGTTCTGGTATCTTTGGGACATGAAAAAAAAGCCTAAAGTTTGGAGATTTTAAATATTCCACAGGGGGCCTCCTAGTCGGTGTCAGAGTTGAAAGTGAGCATCAGCCTCAAGGACCTATAGAGCGTGCTGTAATTGACTATTTTATTTAAGCATTCTTTTAAAGTATACGTCATACTTCCAATGCACACACTCTACAGCAATTACTTTTGCAATATGGTCACACTGAGACAAAGAAACGAAGTCCAAGATATTTGACTAGATATATGTATATATATGCATACATACATGTATGTATACACATGTGGATATGTGTATCTGTGCATAGAGATACACACATCTTTCAGGAAAACATGTCCTGATGTCCAAATATCTTCATGTGCAAAAGATATTTGCATATTTCCTGAAACACACCAGCAGTTCAATGTTCAAAGGACAAAGGAAGAGTGACACACAGACAGTGGAAGGAGCACAGAGTCAGAGAGCTGTGGTTTTACCAAATGCCAGCTGCACTGAGTCATAGTTTTATTGTGTGACAAAGTTCATCATTCTTTGTTTAGCTGGGTACAAAATGAGGAACCCCAGCAGTGAGCTCACTGGATTATTGCAAAGTACAAATGTCATCTACAGAGGTGTAAAGCTCCCAGGAGAGTGCTCAGTAGCTGGTCCTTGCTAGGCTATTAAACGATAGCAATCTGATTGAGATCATGAAGGAGGTCATGGGGAAATAGTGTCATGGTTTCGATGAAAGTAGAGCTAGTCAGTCATCTATAAAACTTGGTAAGTAGCCAGCCACACCCACAGAGAGACAGTGAAGGCCTGGAGAGACCCCTGTGACAGCCCACGTACCTCAGCCCCGAGGACGCATCTTGAGCAGAGGATGAAAAGGTCTGAGCAGACGCCAGAGGAGTCTGAGGTGCACGGGGAAACAACAAAGCCAACAGCCCAAACCTGCTGCCTTACAGTTATTTCTGACTCAACGGCAACACGAAAGAGCACAATCGAACTATACTCCCTGGGATTTCTGAGACTCAATTGTTATGGGAGCAGAAAGCCTCATCTTGCACTTAGCAGACCAAGATTTAAAACATTGCCCCACTTAAAAGTGGCTCTCTCTTAATCTCAACCCCCCTTCTTCAATGATTAGGGTTCTTATCTTCTTGTCTTTCAAAGGAGCAGTTTAGAGTTAGAGACCAAATCTGGAGTTACATAGACCTGCATCTAATCCCTGGCTCTTTCGTGCACAAGTGGACTGCTCCTCTAATCATCAGTTCTCTCTCAGGAATAATGATATACTCCTGAAAACACCTGCTTCAAAACGTGACTTAGAATAAAATGGAATTCATAAATAAAGCTAATGCATCGGATAAGTGATCGAGAAAGGAGCTATTGTAACTTAAGAAGAAGTTGAGGAAGGTTTGCTGCCTGAATGACATTGGGAACCAAGGATCCTAAGGATTTGAGGCAAAGTAATAGCAAACCAGGGAGTGCTTTCTTGGGCCTAGGTGAGCCAGCTTCCCCCTGCTTTATCCTGTGCTATTGGACTTTTCCTCATTCCTTTGCAACATCCTGCCCAACTAGGCATTTTAGTCAAAAATAACATGTGGGGGCTGTAAGGGGTAGAAGGCTCTCAACCTAACTCCAACGCTACAGTTCAGGGAGTCCCAGGGCTCTGAGTTAAAGTTTACAAAGCCCGTAAATCCTGTGGCTTACCGCAAAACCATTTCTTCAGGGAACCCATCAAGAGCTTAGCCAATGGGGAACTGCAAGTCCCCTGGCAAGGATGAGGGTGGTGGTGCGGGGCGAAGGCACATCTGGTATCAGTGCCTACAGAGCACTTCGTGAATGCCACACTTTAGCTCTTGCCCCTGTCTTTCTCCCACCCATATGTCTAGGTGAATTGTTCTTCCTATCTACTTTTCTAGAGTCGACATCGACTCCATGGTAGTGAGTTTGGTGTGGGTTTGGTGCCGGGATATGTCCAATTCCCAGTTCCCTGCTTATGGGTATGTCCTGCGTTGCTCAACATTGAAAGACCAGCGCAGAGAAGAGTTAACATGCAAATAAAATTCTAGATTAGTTAGAGACAACTTTGAGCATCTCAAAAGATATTTGCTAATGTATCAGAGATGATTGGTTCTCAATACCTTCATGTGGATCTACACAGTTATCAGCTGAATTGTTGATTAAATCAACATTAAATCTTGGTTTATTTAATGTATTTCTGTCTTATCATGGAATTATTCTCCCCCTCAAGGGTATAGAATTTACCAAGAGATTAAAGCATTATTTAAAATCTCAGTAAAGGAATCAGAGGCATCAATATCTCAGTGGGTGAATGGACAAAGTATGCTTTCCACCAGCAAAGAATGGTAATTGGAAACATTTGAAAAATAGACACAGCTTTCGGTTGTATGTAGAAGGAAAATTCCATGTTAAAATCTTGAGATTATGATTTTTTTAATTAACTATGATAGCTTGATGCAGGTTAGTACGCAGCATAGAAGAATTAGGCCCCACATTCACTACTCAAAGCATCACAGATTCTTGCTAAACTCTAGTCTTATTAACACAGGTAATTTGTTACTATCCTTTTAAAACATAACACCAGCGTATGTACAAAGGACACCATACCATCAATACATTGAAAGGAACAGTGATTACCATGTCCCGTGAATCTCACCCAATGTACATTTCTTCATGTGAACGTCTTATGTGTATGTAGGACTTTAGCACATGTGTGAAAGCACCCCAGGGATTCCCTGTAGCACACACATTCTTTCAAAAAAAATTCATTTCCTTAAACTTCAAATCCACAGCAACCTAAACCCACTATCATTAAGTTGATCCCAATTCATCGGACAGAGTAGGGCTACCCCAAAGGGTTCCCCAGACTGCCTGCCACATTGCTCTCCCATGGAGCAGCTGGTGGGGTCCACCTAGTGCCGTCGCGGTGAAGAGTCTAGAGTGTTACCCCCTGCGTCCCCAGGATTCATGTCTTTACTTACCACCCTTTAATTTTTTTGCGGAGATGATGTTTCTTGTATAGGAGAACTTTAACGGGAACCCAGATCAATAGAGTCGCCGAGGCCACATAGGCAATCGAACCAGAAACAATCAGCCAATAATGCGTTGTCTCCGCTACCATCCTTGTCCTTTGATAAGCGGTGGCAAACTGCTCCATTATCACCAGCATGGGGATGGAGAAAGCAGCCAACTCAAGCAGCTCAAAAACCACAAGCTTAATCAGTCTTCCAGAAGCCATCACGGGCGGCAAAGGCAGGCTGCCGAGGACAGAATGCTCCCCCCTTGGTTGTCAGCAACATGTGGACACAAAGATGTGGAACTAGGATCAAGTTCCTCGTACTCAGATCACTAACCAGGGACTTTTTATTCTTTTATTGACCCTCATATGGTTCAATGATCGTCTAACCTAACAACCGTAATCTCTTAAAGAAACAGCGATTGCAGAAGCACTCAGTTAATGTGTTTGCACATCCATCGTTAGAAGTGAAAAAGAAGAAAGAAACTTGATCACATGCTTTCTACCATTAGTATAGACAAATTTTTACTGTATTTCTTTTTAAAAAAATACTTTATCGGGGTGCTTACATCCCTTAGCACAATCCATACATTCATCCAGTGTGTCAAGCACATTTGCACATATGCTGCCATCATCATTTTCAAAGCCTTCTCTTCCCACTTGAGCCCCTGACATCAGCTCCCCATTTCTTCCCCCTCCCTCCTCCGCCCTCCCTCACAAACCCTTGATAAGTTATAGATTATTATGTTCATATCTTACCTCTGTTGACCCTCACCCATTTTTCCGTTGTTAGCAACAATGATCACATATGTAGACTCAATGCTGATTATGCAGAATCATTGGGATAATATTATTTTAGAGTTAAAAAGAAGAGTGGATTTAATCTGATCTTCATTTTCATAAGGTAAACAAACTCAGACAAAGAGGATCCCCGACGCCTGAGTTTTCCTCTTGGAGAACTACCCTTCCTTTGTCTTCAAAGTGAAATTCTTCCTGGTATTTAAAATACGGATAAGCTACATTGCAAATGAAGTGCTGTTCAACACAGAAGAACGCTAGCTGTATGTCGCTACTCAGGAAATGAACAGGGTGATATCGAAAGCCAGTTACAGTATCAAGGCAGCAGAGCTCTCAGAGTCTTGTGCAAAAAAAAACACATCAAACAATGAAAAGACAACGGTGGCCTTTGTGAACATCCCTCTTTCAAAAAATGGTTTGGAGGATTTTACTAGGGTGTGGAAACGAGTCAGAAGAGACAGAAAGCGCCCCCTCCACCCCCCGTGAAAATGCTCACAGTCCAAGGGAGGAAGCAAACCACTGTACAGCAAACAGTGACTAAGGTTAGACATATAAACGAAAGGCTGTGACAACACCGTGGAGAACTTCACCTTTGGACTGTGGGAAGGGGAGGGAAAGATAAGGGGGTAGAGGACAGATGGGGATGTAGGGGGTTCAGGCATTAAAGGGGGACAAAAGAATATTGCTCAAGGCACGGAGGCGAGACTGTTAATGTGCGTTGAGAGAAGAAAGGGTGGGGGACATTACAGGAAATCAGAGAGGGTGATGTGACAGGACCAGGGTAGTCATATATATAGGTCCCCTTATGGTTTGGGCATTTGTGGCAGGGAGGGGGCCGGGGGAGTGGTGTATCCTTTCTGTCCTGAGAACAACTTGATCGTTTAGAAAAATCATGTTGGTATGAAGGAAGAACGGCCCACGCACTAACCTGGAGACAGAGAAGCCAATTGGGAGCCAAAGAGGTAAGACTCCAGGAGAGAGACACTCAGCTAAAACGAATGTAACAGGGCTCAGGAGAGGATTGAATACACAGACACAGTGCCTCATCCCTTCTATCTGTTTTCCCCCTTAGTTGGCTTGCCCTGTGCTTGCTGTAGCCAATAATTTTCCTCTTGCTCTTTATCTTGATTCCCTTTTATCTTCAAACACCAAGTCTTACCATTGTATGCTGTGACCTGCCATTTTCTACCACATCAAACACTCTGGAAGCTAGTTGTGTTTCTTTGAGAGGAATCCCTGAGTAGTACAAATGGTGAACATGCTCACTGTTTACCTCAAGTTGGCGGTTCAAGTCTACACACAGGCACCTCAGAAGAAAGGCCTAGGAATATATTTCCAAAAAGTGAGCCATGGAAAACTTTGCGAAGCAGAGTTCTGCCCTGCATAGGGCCATCGTGCGTCTAAATCGACTCAGTACAACTGACTTGGATTTCTTTGCAAAGCATTGCTTCTTAGTGAAGCTCTAGTGAAAGAGGAGCTGAGCCCTATGTGTGTTGTTCCTTGAACACTTACTGTGCACAGATTATAATTAGAGAGATAACAACAGTAACATGCAAGACCTGAGAATGTTTATGTCCTGAGTTGTGAAGGGTTGTCCTTCCTTGAGTAGCCACACCTTCCTGACAGGACCTGTGCCATCAGCCTTCAAGCAATGTATGTAGAGTCTGGCATAAACGGAATCAGTTAGCTTCTCTCTTATGAGGAATTTGAACTAGGAAACATGAGAAGAATTTAATTAGCGGAGCTATTTGTGATAGGTTTCTTGTGCCAACTAGGCTTCCAGAGGAATATGTGGGCGGGGTTAGTCAGGTCACAACCTGATTGGAGGGCAATGAGATAAATGACTTTCCAAGGCCAGCCCCTCCCCTCTTTATCCCTGGTGATCAGACCCCTGCTCTGCTGCCTCAGCTAGTCTTTTGCGCCAACTGTGTGCTGCGCTACTGTGGACCAAGCTAACCCGTGGACCATGCTGCCTTGCCATGTGTGCATGGCACCTCGCTAGGGCTTGTGGTTCCATTGAGACCTGCTTTGCCACGGTTCTTCAGGTTCCATCTGGACTGCTTCGCTAAGCACCCTGCTACTTTTGAACTTCTCATCTTTCTGCTGTTGCTGTCTCACCCTCCTTGTCTTCCCTGAGGGCAAACTGCTACCTGCTTCCTTGACCTTGGACCAGCTTCCTTGACTTTGGACCAGCTCTCTTGACCTTAGACCAGCAACCTGAGTTGAAGGACCTTCGGTATATTAAGTGTTCCATCAAAGTGAGTTGAAGTGAGACCTCTGGACTGCTAAGTGGACTAATTAGCTGTTACATTCCTTAAGGCTATATAAGCCCATGCTTTGATATAGAGATTTAATTCTAAGTGTCCTGGATTTGTTTCTCTAGAGAACCCTGCCTAACACACTATAGTTCTGAGTGAGGATTACAGCAAGCCCAAACTGTAGGTGATAGGGCTACGTGTGGCATGTCGTCACCACTTGGTAAATATCTGTTGAATGAACTAATGAACAAATGGAAGCCGGACTGTGAGAGGACAGAAGCACTAGCAGAAAGTGAGGAATCTGATCCTGGAAAGACTGGCAGATACACAGAGAGAAGCAAGCTCCCAGTCCCTAAAGGTGCTGCAGAGGTTGAACTTTCCAAAGTTCATGAACATTCTTACAAAACTAGGGGCTTGTCCTTTGCTGCCAAGAGAGCTTTAATCGAAGGCGAAAGAAGAGGTTTCTGGGCTGGGCCACATGTTACACAGAAATAGCCAGTACAGATATTGAAATGAATCAGAGGAGAGGATTGAGGAAAATCAAAGTAAAGTCATCAAAGAAGGACTCTCTGAGGAGGTAAATTTAAATTGGACTCACGTGTTAGCTGACTCCCATCAGCAGCTATCTGTTTCTACAGCGATCTCTTCTGTAAAGCAAAACAATATTTCCTTTGAAAGCAGTTGTAAGAACTTGCATGAAGGAGCGAGCTGGAGAAGAGCGTTGGCATGAGACTAAGTGTGTGAGTCTGGGTGGCCTAGAGAGACAAAACCATGGACACACATGTGTAGAAGAAAGACATTTATAGACAAGAGCAACTGAACATGGAGAAAACAGTCCAGATTAAGTGCATAAGTCCCGTACTAGCCCACATGTCCTATAGCAATCTATAAAGTCCTCTTCAGCCTCATGAAACACATGCAATGACGCCGAATGTAGAAGATCACAGGCCAGTGGGTAGAAAGTTTTTGGATCCAGTGTCATTGGAAATATCTCAGCACTGCAGGGGTCTCTGTATCAGGGTGGGTCCATGTGTCTTGTCAGCTGCCACCCTGTTTCCCCGAAAAAAAGAGTGTCTTATATTAATGTTTGCTCCCAAAGATGCACTAGGTCTTATTTTCAGGGGATGTCATATTTTTCCATGAAGAAGAATGCGGTACACATTTATTGTTGGACAACATGTATACAGGTAATTCATTACCTGTATACGGTACGGCGGTAGTTGTCATCACAAACCAGCATAACCAGAAAAACTGTGAATCTTACAGTATCAAGAATTTCTTGTTACTCCTGCCCCGTGCGACTCACAGTCTGATTATGAGTCAGCCAGACTCCGTCAGGGCAGAGTGAGCAGAAGGCAGCAGCTTGTCCTGGCATCGGTGTAGGCTTTCTAATTAAAAGAGACCTCACACTTCCTGTCTGCTCCGGCTGCGCTGTGGCCAACAGTGATTTGCGCAGAGGCACCCTCCTCTATGGTTCAGAGTTCAGAGTTACGGTAGCTTCAGGGGGGGCTTATTATCAGGGAGGTCTTATTTTGGGGGGAATGCCTTATATTTTAGCAAGAGGCAAAATTGTAAGTAGGTCTTATTTTGGGGGGATGTCTTACTTTCAGGGAAACACGGTATCTCTCCCAGGGTGTGAGCAGAGAGAGAGAAGTGTTTCCTGCCTCCAAGAAGGAAGTACCAGATTTCCCTGAATTCTCAGAAGGCCACGCCCACACAGAGGCCTCATTGACTACGATCTGATTGACAAGCTAGACTCCACGCCTACACTCTTAATCCTCAAATTGAAAAACGATTATATATCTACCATAATATGTAAGGTGCTATGTGAATGGCATGATCCCATTTGTTTTCCACCATTACATTGTTGTTATTGGTGGATGATATTGAGTCCATTTTTTGACTCTTATCTACCATAGGCAAAAATGCACCACAGGGTATTCTCAGCTATATGAGGGTCAAGTTAAAAAAAATATTGCACCTGGGTTCCAGTTCACAGGTGGCCAGGATTATGCCAAACAAAACACATTTCAACATCTCTCTGTAATCAGGGGATGACTGCAGACACGTTCTTTCAGTAACGTGACTGTACCTGTCTTCGTCTCATTAAGATACCCTCCCCAAACCCAATCATACTTTTTGTGCCATAGAAACAGATCATTTTGAGGTCAGGGCTAAGGGTAAGTTTTTAACAAAAAGAAAGTGACCATCTTCCCTAATGACTGAAACTTTGCAACAAGGTTAGGTGAATGCCGGCCCACATAAAACAACAGCGTTTAAGTGGATCGAGCATCTTAAAGAAGGCCAGGAAGACCTCAAGTCAGAACCACAAGAGGAAAGACAATCAGCCTGGATGAATGGAGAAATAGAGGCAGAAGCCCAGAAACTGATGAGAGAAAACCACAGAATCCCCACTGATGGATTAGTTACTGCAGTTACGATCTCTCATGGTGCAGTGCTTTCCAATTTAAGTGACATCTTAGCCTGGGCAGCTGCTTGATAAGAGCCAAAAGCATTGCGTGAAAAAATAGCTAGATCAAAGAGCCGATCCCCTCTCTCTCCCTTTGAAACAAGACCACCGAAGCTAACAAAGATGATTGTATGGAAGAATTGTAACCAGGATCTACCAATAGCATCCAGAGAGCAAGATTCAATCAAAACCGTAGCTTCTGAAGAGATCTCCTGAGCCCTTTCATTCAAGGCAGAAAGGCCAGCTTGGGAGGTTATAATGACAGCTTTGGGGGATGTGCAGGTGGTCGTTTTTGACAGATTTTCTTGAAGGAAATGACCATATGTGCTAATTGGAAGGAAGTTTGAAGAAATTTAAGAATTTTACGGTGAGAAAAAGCCGAGGAAATTTTGGCAGAGGAACTTCTCCCCATCGTGGCAATGCACTTGCTTCTGCTACAAGGGCATGTCCTAGGACAGCAGTTCTCAACCTGTGGGTCATGACCCCTTTGGGGGGGTCAAATGACCCTTTCACAGGGGTCACCCGATTCATAACAGTAGCAAAAGGACAGTGATGAAATTGCAATGAGAATAATCTGATGGTTGAGGGGGTCACCGCAACATGAGGAACTGTGTTGAAGAGTAGCGCATGAGGAAGGTTGAGAACCACGGTCCTAGGAGAGCATCAATAGAAAGCCTTACCTCATCTACACTACAGCCCTGTTTCTTCCGGCTTGATGTGGCTCCCCAGACTCTAAGAACATCTAAAAAGAGCACATTTTGAGTCTGTCAAGGATGCTGTTTCACACAGAGATTAAACAGGTCAGAATTCTTTGAGTTAGAGAGATTGAAATTCTACCTTGATTGATGATCTTTGGAGAAAGAATGGCTTCATATCTTGGTGTTTTTGTTCAATAAAGGCTTTTATGATTTTGTAGCAATGCTTCCTGATTTACCTCATAATCTTTATGGGAGGCAATTACCAACTAGATCTTACACTTTGCTCTGGGTAGGTTTGAACCACCAACCTTTTGGCTGATAGCTTAGAATATTGTACTTGTAGGGATGTGAGTAAAACTTTAAATCCAGAAAGACACTCACCAAACTGATCACAGAGAGTTCCCTTGGGAAGAAGTGGGGTGATGTGGAGGCGATTTTCACTTTTCCTTTATCAATATTTACATCATGGAAATATTTCACAGGCATAAAAATTAGAAAATAATTTTAGAGTACTGAAAACAATGTTTTGAGGGTAATAAGAATTTAATAAGATAAGCTGTGCTCCGAGCTGTCGAAGGGATCAGGTATCAAGCATCAAGGAACATAAAATCATATCATTGAAAATGTGGGTGAGTGCAGAGTGGAGACTCAAAGCCCATTGGTAGCCAACCGGACACCCCTTGTTGAGGGGCTGTGGGGAGGAGATGAACCAGGCAGGGTGTAGGGTACCAACGATGAGACATATAACTTTCCTCTAGTTCTTAAATACTTCCTCCCCCCTGCCCCCCCATCATGATCCCAATACTACCTTGCAAATCTGGCTAGACCAGAGGATGTACATTGGTACAGATAGCAACTGGAAACACAGGGAAGCCAGGACAGATGACTCCTCCAGAACCAGTGATGAGAGCAGCGATGCCTGGAGGGTGGAGAGAATGTGGGCTAGAAAGGGGGAATTGATTACAGGAATCTACGTATAGCCTCCTCCCTTGGGGGGGGCAGCAGAGAAGAGGGCAAGGGGAGACGTGAGACAGTGTAATATATGACAAAATAATAATAATATATGAATGATGAAGGGTTCTTGAGGTAGGGGGAAGTGAGGAGGGAGGGGGGAAATGAGCAACAGATATTAAGGGATCAAGTAGAAGGCAAATGTTTTGAGAATGATGATGGCAACAAATGTACATATGTTTTTGACACAATGGATGTATGGATGGATTGTGATAAGAATTGTATGAGCCCTTTAAAAAAAGAAAAGAAAAGCTGTGCTCTATATTTTGAGTCTATTTCTGATCAATTTATTTATCCTCACTTCTAAGAAGCAGCCAACTAAACACATTTATCTTTAACTATCCATCTAGTTCCTGTACTGAACAACAAAACAAGCAGAAGACAGGAGAAGCCATGAAAAAACAGTTCCCTGGTTGGACATTTGGAGTTGAATTTGATTAGCTTTATATAATACACTCATGTATAAGCCGAGTTTTTTGGTACATTTTAAATACAGTTTTTGTGATAAAATTAGGTGCCTCGGCTAATATTTGGGTCAACTTACACTCGAGTATATAGGTACATATTTCAGAATTTATTCATGTCATTGTCCAAGAAAAGACTATGACTCTATGTAGACTTTCATAGAGACTTTACACCTTTCCCAATCTATGTGACATGAGAAATTTATATTCCATCCTGGATTTGAACTATTAACAAAAGAGGCTGGAGCACCTTGTTGGCGGTATTGGTCTGAAGAACAGCTTTGAGTTAATTCAATGTCCTCGGCCTTTAGCAATATCATTCCCCTAAATCTTATATCCAAGACTTGGCGGATGGACAGTTCCTTAGTGAAGACGCTACTAGCTAGCTGGGCTAAAGAAGAGGAAGGCCATTATCATACAGTCACCCTAAGCTACCAAGAGTTAATAATCCAGATCCCTGACTTGAGAAGATGGAGGAGATGCAAAAGGGTTTAAACTCACCTACCCTTCACACTGGGCCCAGCTTATTCCATTCTTGTTCCTGTCCCTTCTAAATCCCTTGGAGAGTCATGCCAGTAACTGGAAGGACAAGGAGAGAGGCATTTGTCAAAACCACCCAAATTCTTTCCTGGGCTTAGCCCCGAGCTGATTCTAAGAACCCCGCTCCTGTAGCTGGTCTTGAATGCTAGGTTTAACAACTTCCTGCTAGGAAGCAGATTTGGTTTTCTGAAGCGGAAAGACTGACTCTGGTGGTTAGAATTCACTTCCATGTAGGAGTGTTGATACAGGGCTTTTTATTTTAGCAAGCAGAAGATATCGCCCTCTCCAGGGTAACACCTGTTCGCCACGTGTCCAACTGTCATTTCCTTCCAGCACACAGGAAGTCAAAACATTTCAAGTCTCTTGGATTATTAGAGAAATCATTTTATCTCAAGGTTTGCTCATTGTTTTCCATCTGGGTTCTGGGACACAGAATGTACAGCGTTCCAGGAATGTTCTGGCAGATCCGGGGTTTGTTTCCTGTGACTGCATGTTGTTGATGTGCAAAAAAGGCAAGACCTAGTGGCAGTGTGACTGCTCTTGGGATCAAGCCGGATGGACAAAGAGCCCAGGAAGGAAGCTCAAGGTCGCCCACGGACCTAATCTACTGATTAGAGACAATGTCCACAGTTTCAGATCCCCATGAGCAGGGCTCACCAAATAAATCTCTCCATGTGAATTCAGCGAGATTACCATCCGATATATACGCCCCGCTCTTACCAAGGTAGTTGGGAGCACTGGTGGTGAACTGGGTTAAGCACCGGCTGCTGACTGCGGGCAGTTAGCCAGCAGTTGAAACTCACCAGCCACTATCTGGGAGAAAGATGAGGCAGTCGGTCCTCTTCTGTAAAGATGTACAGCTTCAGGAACACTATGGTGAAAAGTCTATCCTATGGGAGTTAAATAATCTGGTGTCAATTTGGAACTTGAGAGGATTAAGAGTGAAGGGGTGGAGTCTAACCTGTCAATCAGGATACGGCCAATGTGGCCTCGGTGAGGGCATGGCCTTCTCCTGAGGATTTGGGGAACTCCAGTATTCCTCCTTGGAGGCAAGAGACACATCTCTCTCGGTTGATTCTCTTGGAGACTGTCTACTGACAAGACTCACTCCCTTGGAGATGCTCTACTGACAAGACACATGGCGCGACGTCCTGGGAGCTGGAGAAGCCACATGGACCTACCCTGATGCAACCAGACTTCTGGAGCTGGAGAAGCCACATAGAGACGCCTGCCAGCGCTGAGATACTTACAACGGCACTGGATCCATATGACTCCCAACCCACTGACCTATGATCCTCCTGCACTGGGCATCATTGCATGTATTTTGTGAGTCTGAAGAGGACTTTATAGATTGGTATTGGACAAATGGGCTAATATCGGATTAATGACTTGATCTGGACTGGGCTGGGATGTTTTCTCAATGTTTCACTTTTGCTCTTGTATATATGGTAAACCTTTTCCTTATACCCATATGTGTATATGAATTTGATTCTCTAGTCAACCCAGACTACCACAGTCCTATAGGGCCGAAATGAGTTGAAATCAATTTGACAATGATAGGTTTCCTTTGTGCTTTTTTAGTGTTTCTGTTTTCATGTTTCTTTTAAACTAATAGTATGCTCTGATAGTTTAGTCTGTACTAAATTTCCCCTCCCTGACTACAAAATACATGCAGCTTTGTAGGGGCAAAAAGTATAGTAATTCACATCTATAGCCTTCTGTAATATAGTATTTATCTAATAGTATATAAAATATTTATCTAGCATATAGATTTCTGACTTTAAAAATAATTATATTCCCTTTAAGTAAGTTCTTCTATCATCATTGTCTAGTTCTAAAACCAAACATCCACACACAAATTATGTGAGTAATTGTGGACAAACAGGAGCTAAACATGAGGGAAAAGGTACTGAAGCAAAAGAAAGACACTATTCTTCACAATGATTTTCAAATCTTACTCTTCAGGGAAACACAAAATCTGAGTTAACCATTCAGTATTCCAAAGCAACAAATTGGAGACAAGTAGTATTTAAATGTGGATGCATCCCTAATCTCTTCGTGTAAATTCATCCCAAAGCTTCACACAAATCAGCTAGCCTAATTTCCCCAAATCTTTGCTTTTGAAAACTTGGTGATTCTGTTTACAACTCAATTTTTCCTTTAAAAACGAAACCCACCAGCTACCCTGCAGGAGAAATAAGAGGTTGTCAGCTCCAAGAAAAATGTACAGCTTCACAAACCCTATAACTACGAGTCAGAATTGACTCTGTGGCGTTGGTTTTTATTATGAAAGGAAGGAGAGACCTTAAACAGTCTCGGTTCCCTTGGGGCTGATAGGATAATGGTACCTCAGGGGTCATCAGTCACGGTTCATATTTGCCTCATAAGATGGAGATGCCCAAGAGTGTGCTACAGAATTCCTTGTAAATCTCCTACTTTTTCTCCCAGGAATAAAATTAACCACCACCACTACCTTTTTTTTTTATTATCTTGAAGCACATAATATCCATTGCTTTTATCTGTAATAGGAAATCGGGATGGGAAGGCCCCGAGAACAACACATTGGAACATTGGGTCTCTCACGCACCCCTACTTCAGATTCTACAAAGATACATTAGTTGCCGCTCCTGATATTGCTAGAAAAATGCAGACTAGTCCACATATTAAACAAATCACAACTCTAAAACGCAAGGTTTCACAGATTACATTAAAAAAAACCCTGTCGACAAGGGAAAAACATGGGACCCCAAAGGGTAGAGAAGGGGGAGTGGCAGGCCTGATGGGAAATGATCGAGGGTAAGGTTGCTTAGAGAAGAGGTATACTCTAGCCCAGGTGGCGATGAAGCATGGTAGTAGGGCAGGAGGAAGGTCAAGGGAGATGGAGGAAAGAGCTAGGAGTCAAAGGGCATTCATGGAGGTCTAGACAAAGACATGTACATGCAAATATATATAGGAGGTTGGGGAAATAGATCTTTGTGTCGATATTTATAGGTCAAGTATTAAGGTGGCGGAAGGACCTTGGGCCTCTACTCAAACACTCCCTCTATGCATGAATACCTTCTTTTATTAAATTGGAACTCTATGATGCTCACTCTCCCGACACAACGGCTGGAGCCAAAGTGGGTGAATAAGTAAATGTGGTGAAGAAAGCTGATGGTGCCCGGCTATCAAAAGAGATAGTGACTGGGGTCTTAAAGGCTTGAAGATAAACAAGCGGCCATCTAGCTCAGAAGCAACAAAGTCCACATGGAAGAACACACCAGCCTGTGTGATCGAGTGGTCCCAAAGGGATCAGTTACCAGGCATCAAAGAACAAAAAATCATATCAGTGACTGCACACCTCCATGATAGGATCGCTGAAGACAAATGGGTGCACAAGCAAATGTGGTGAAGAAAGCTGATGGTGCCCGGCTATCAAAAGAGATAGTGTCTGGGGTCTTAAAGGCTTGAAGGTGAACAAGCGGCCATCTCGCTCAGAAACAAATAAGCCCACATGGAAGAAGCACACCGGCCAGTGCGATCACGAGGTGCCCAAGGGACCAGATATAAGGCATCATGCAAAAAAAAAAAAAAATAAGTGTGTGAATGTATGTGTATATATGTGTATATGTATATATGTATGTGTATATATATATATTATATTAAATGAAGGGGGAAGTGCAGAGTGGAGACCCAAGGCCCAAGTGTCGACCAATGGAGATCCCCTCATAGAGGGGCCTAGGAGAGGAGATGGGTTAATTAGGGTGTGAGGTAGTATCGATGAAGAACACAGCTTTCCCCCAGATCCTGGATGCTTCCTCCCCCCAACTACCATGATCCGAATTCTACCTTGCAGGGCTGGATAGGACAGAGGCTGTACACTGGTACATATGAGGGTTGGAGGTACAGGGAATCCAGGGTGGATGATACCTTCAGGACCAAGGGCGTGAGGGACGATGCTGGGAGAGTGGAGGGTGAGTGGGTTGGAAAGGGGGAACTGATTACAAGGAGCCACATGTGACCTCTTCCCTGGGAGAGGGACAGCAGAGAAGGGGGGAAGGTAGACCCCGAATAGGGCAAGATATGACAAAATAACGAGGTATAAATTACCAAGGGCATATGAGGGAGGGGGGAAAGGGGAGGGAGGGGGGGGGAAAAAAAGAGGACCTGATGCAAGGGGCTTAAGTGGAGAGCAAATGCCTTGAGAATGATTGGGGCAGGGAATGTATGGATGTGCTTTATACAATTGATGTATGTATATGTATGGATTGTGGTAAGAGTTGTTGGAGTCCCTAATAAAATGTAAAAGAAGAAAAGAGAAAAAAAATGATTAGGGCAAAGACTGTACAGATGTGCTTTATACAATTGATGTATGTATATGTATGAACTGTGAAAAGAATTGTATCAGCCCCAATAGATTGTTAAAAAAAAAAAAAAAACCTGTCACATTATGGTTATTTTTTCCTCCAAATAACCTCTTTGAAGCGTCAGCAGCACCACCTACTGATAATTTAAATTCAGGACTTTATGTAAATGCTTAGCAATGGAAACCTCAAACATTCAACTGGAACTCACCTAATACGGGGCTTGCTTTCTATAAAGTAATGATTATATCATTGTTAGAAGATTGTAATATTCTTTCAGGTGGCAAATTAAATTGCATTATGTGGCACAGCATGCTTCAACTGTATTGGACAGGGTTCTCTAGAGAGACAAACCAGATTGCTAGTAATTATATATATAAATATATTTATAAAGATAGATATATAATTCAAGAAATAAACCATTAAATAATATACAGATAGATAATACAATAAATTAACAGTTAAATTATAAAGCAGTGAGACACTAGCAGTCCTTCAAGTTTTGAGAGCTGCCAGGTGCCAGTCCCCTTCTGTAGAGAGAGCTGGGCTATATATACTCAGGCAGCAAACAGCAAGGCAGGTCCCCATCTGTCATCAACTGTCAGTCCCCAGCTCCAAAGATGAACATTCCAATCGTGATCGTGTGGGCTTAAAGGGACCTCAACTTACAGCGACACAGTCCACAGGCTAGGCATCCCACAGGTAGTGTACCCCTTTAAACTGAGGCACAGAACAACCAAGGTGAGGCTCACTGAGCAATTTATCCCTCTGCCCTTCAGTTAATCCTACTTGTGTTTATCGGCCAGGCTGGCACAATAAACTATAGCAATCCACCCCTTGCCAGCCTGGCACCTGTACACAATTCTTTACCAATACATACTTATATAATTTCCAGATATTATTGAAATCACACTTATACTTATCATCAATCATCTATCATACATATAAATGAAAACACACTGAGTCAAATTATATCTGATATAACATACTTGAACAAAGGAAATATACACAATAATCACATACAAAGAAAATACACTGACAATTACAAGCCTCGCTTTTGCAATTGATCACATGGTCCTAATTGATAGGTAGAACTTCCTTCTACTGCTACCCATTCTGTATTACCTTTGCCCTCAGCAAGCACCTCAGCTGGCTGTGGTTTTTGGCCTGGCGGGGCGACCCAGACCTTCATTCCTGAGGGGTCTGGGTCATTATAAGTCCTGTCAGGATTGGGTTGCTGCAACTTACCATTTACTTTAATCACAGGGCATGGTAACACTAAGAGTCGGCCTATGGGATCTCCTGGATTCCAGACATATTCTGGGGGAGATAAAAAGAGGACCAAATGACAGGGGCACGTGCAAATGTAGAACAAAAAACCTTGAGCAGAGGGAGCCCAGACCTTTTCTACTCAAAAATCAGCTTGCCAGGCCCTTGCCCTGATAAATCTTCGAAGGCAGTAAACAAACTTGCTCTTTGTGCCAGAGGAAGACTGTTTTTTCAAGGGAGTAAAACAAAGCAATCCTTTCCTGTGGAGTGAGAAAATATATCTCCCAGAGCTTTTTGCTATAAAACACTTTTAAAGAGATAGTCCAGGGGGAAAAGATGCTATTAGTGCGTTTCTCTTCTCACAACATGTGAAGAAACACAAACAAATCATGGAGAATTGCCTCCCAATAATTTCCACTTCTTGTTTCTACACCACCGTGTTCTTAAATTTCTTTTCTCGTGAGTCTTCCCTTTTTACTGGTTATTGGGATTAATCTGTCTGACAGAGGTGTGGGCTAATCCTTTCCAGTCCCTCATACAGATTTTAACTAAAGAGACAAGCTGAACAACTCCAAGCAGGAGGAGGGCAACTTGTCCTACTAAGTTCAACTGTGTCCAGGTTCTGGACTCAGACAGTAGAGCAAATCCCACAAACCAACAGAGTTTACCTTCAAAAGAAAGATGAACTTGAACTTCTCCTGTTCGTAGAACAACCGACACAAGAAGCTAAGCCAGGGGAGTTAGGCTAATCAGCACCAAGGCCTTAGACACCACCACCTGGAAATCTAACTCAAGAGACCAAAATGGAAGAAGCACACCAGCCTGTGTGATCAACACAAGGTATCGAGAGTTCAAAAATAAGCAACCAAATCAATGTGAAGGGGCGTGGAGGTAGTGGAGACCCAAAACCCACCTGTAAGATAATTGAACTGTCCCTTTCAGAAGGGTACTGATGAACCATATTACTATCATCTAGTTATTTAATATCACCTCCCCTTACTGTTATGGCTGTGTTAGACTGAGGCCATTAGAGAAACAAATCCACAGAGGGAAAGTGCACATCAAGAAAACATCCCAACCCAGTGCTGCCCAGGCCCACAAGTCCGACATTAACCCATTAACCCATATGTTCAACACCAATCCACAAAGTCCTCCTCCATCTCACAAAACACACTCAATGATGCCGACTGCAGGAGGAAAGCCGAATCAGTGAACGTGTAAGCATCTCAGCGCTGGCAGGGGGTCTCTACACGGCTGCTCCAGCACCCGGGCTGCATTGGGGTAAGTCTATGTGGCTTCTCCTCAGGGATGTCTTGCAGGAAGTGAGCCTTACCAGCTGAAGCAGGCTAAGGCAGCTGCACCTTGGTCTGACCATCAGAAAGCAAGAGACTGAGAGGCTCACCGAGCTATTTATCTCTCTGCTCTTCAATGAACCCTACATGTATTTTCCAGCCAGGTTGGCACAATAAACGTTAACTATCTCAATGGTTTTATTTTCTTTACTTCATTAATCATGTTAGGTTTGCATATGTTCACTTGTATATTTAATATCATTCGGTACATGAAAGCCAAGATAGATAACCCTTCAGAAACAGTAACAGGAGTAATGGTTGCCTGAAGGTCTGGGAGGGGGAGGTGGATGGGGAGCGGATAGCAGTGGTGACTGTATAGCCCCACTCCATGGGATCGAACAACAGAATTGTATGTGAACGGATATATTGGATAGTGTAACATATGGCAAAAAAACACAAACTCCAAACAAAACGATTACAGGAAAAATAAAAATAAGGTTTCCTGGGAGGGCGGGCAGGGAGGGAGGGGATAAAGCTGACATCAAGGAGCTCAAGAAGGAAGAAAGTATTTTGAAACTGATGGTGATAGCAACTGCACAATACTGCTTGATGTGTTTGAACTATGGAATGCTATGATATTTTTAAGAGCTCCCAATAAAATGATTGAAAAAAGAAGAAGAAATTAGACCACATGTACTGGCCGAGATTCATTTACACAAGATTCTTCTCTTGATAAAATCCATAATTCCACACTGCTCCACCCCTCAGAATGGACTCAGTGTAGTATGTTTGGCTTTGGTTTGCATGACAAATTAATGGCATATATATATATATATATATATATATATATCCTAATCTTTTGTGGGGGTAAGGTATCTGAGAACAGCCTCTCCCCATGCCATCCAGTTGATTGTGACTTATAGGAGAGGGAAACTCCAGAAGGTAAGGTATTGCAAAGTGAAATGTGCAAAGACCTAGAGTTAGGAAACCTAAAAGGAAGCACACACTCAGAATATCATAATGTTAAAGAACTGAAGAAAAACTCAGGTCTTAAGTTTCGTTATGAAAAGAGTCTATGGGCAAAATACTGAACGATGCAAATACCAAAAGAAGATGAAAGAATGCAAAGAGTCAGAGTAAACAAACAAAACTTTCAAGTTGGGGACCCAATGCCCATGTGTAGACAACTGGACATCCCCTTACAGAAGGGTCACGGGGAGGAGATGAGCCAGTCAGGGTGCAGGGTAGCAACAATGAAACATACAACTTTCCTCTAGTTCTTAAATGCTTCCCCCCCACACTATCATGATCCCAATTCTATCTTACAAATCCAGATAGACCAGAGGACATACAGTGGTACAGATAGGACTGGAAACACAGGGAATCCAGGACAGATGATCCCTTCAGGACCAGTGGTAAGAGTGGTGATACCAGGAGGATGAAGGGAGGGTAGGTTGGAAAGGGGAAATGAATTACAAGGATCTACATATAACCCCCTCACTGGGGGATGGACAACAAAAAAATGGGTGAAGGGAGATGTCGGTCAGTGTAAGACATGATAAAATAATAATTTATAAATTATCAAGGGTTCATGAGGGATGGGGGAGCAGAGAGGGAGGGGAGAAAATGAGGAGCTGATACCAAGGAGTCAGGTAGAAAGCAAATGTTTTGAGAATGATGATGGCAACAAATGTACAAATGTGCATGACACAATGGATGAATGGATGGATGGTTTGTGATAGGAGTTGTATGAGCCCCCAGTAAAATGATTTATTTTAATTTAAAGAAATAGAATATGATCCAGAACCACTGATGCTGAAGGAAGAAGTCCAAGTGTGCTGAAGGCATTAGCAAAAAATAAGGCTCCAGATATTCACAGAATTCCAACTGAAATACTTCAACAGGCTGATGAAGCACAGTAAGCACTCACCTATGCCAAGAAATTTGGAAGTACAGCTACCTGGCCAACAGACTGTAAGAGATCCATATCTATACACCCATTCCACGAGCCAATAGAAAGCACAAATTATGGAATATCATTCATGTCACACATAAGTAAAATTTCACTAAAGACTGAACCACTGTTGTAGCAGTACATTGACAAGAAGATGCCAGAAATGCGGTACTATGACCCAGCCATGATATTTTCAATCACCGCTTATGGATTCACAAGAGGACATGGAACAAGGGATATCAGTTCAAACAACAGATGGATCTTCACTGAAAGCAGATAATACCAGAAATATGATCACTTGTATTTTATTGACTGTGTGAAGACATTCAACTATGTGGAACATAACAAACTATGTATAACATTGAGAAAATGGGAATTCCAGAACACTTAACGAATTCGTGTGGAACCTGTGCATGGACCAAAAGGCAGTGATGTAAACAAATCAAGGGAATACTGCATAGTTTAAAATCAGGAAAGGTGTGTGCAAGAGTTATATCCTCTCTCCATAGTTTTTCTATCTATGTGCAAATAATCCAACAGGAACAATATAAAGAAATGGGCATCAGAACTGGAGGAAGGCTTCATAACAATCTTTGATATGCAGATGACAAAACCTAACTTGCTGATGGTGAGGGGTGTTCTGGTAGACAAGAGGAACAAATCCGTAGACAATCATATGTGTATAAGAAAGAGCTGTATATACAAGAGCAATTGAATACTGAGAAAACATCTCAGCCCAGTTCAGATCAAGTCCCTAAGTCCAATATTAGCCCATATGTCTGACACCAATTTATAAATTCCTCTTCAGACTCACAAAATACATGCAATGATGCCGAATGCAGGAAGATCACAGGCCAGTGGGTGGAGAGTCTTGTGGATCTAGTGGTGGTAGAAGCATCTCAGAGCTGGCAGGGGTCTCCACATGGCTCCCTCAGCTACAGGACTCTAGTTCCATGTGTCTTGTCTGCAGGAATGTCTTTTAGGGAGTCTGTGTGTCCCACCTCCAGCGAGCTATATATTTCCTTAGTGCCTCCAAATGAGGTCATCAAACTGCAACCTGATTGGCAGGCTCCACCCCTTCATCATTAAGTCTCAAATTGACAATGGATTATGTAACTGCCCCAGTGGGGGACTTGAAACACTCGATGAAGATCAAAGAAGGCAGCTTTGGGTATGGATTACAACTGAATGTAAAGAAGACCAAAACTGGACCAAGTAAAGATGACGACAAAAATACTTTATGAGGTACAATAGTTGCGCTCAAATATCTAGCTCTACGAAAACAACAGTTATGCTTAATGGGGAAAATATGTCCCAATTGCTTCCGTCCTTAAATTGAAATTCAATACAATTTTAAAATGAGTTCTATGATCCCACTCGCCAATTTAAAACACGCAATCGCTCCCGTGGAGAGCACAGCTTGAGCTCCACCTCTCGTTAAAGCAGCAATCAGACTCCACTATCTATAAAGGTCAAAGCAAAACTGAGTCAAGTGGGGCATATGAAACGTTACAAATGAAAGGCTCAATGGCAAACTGGAGATGGCATGGACACTTGGCGTGAGTGTGTGTGAGGGGGTTGTTATGGCTCCCCTGTCAGATTATTGGATTTTTTTTACCCAAGTGAAGGCAAATTTTCCAAACTTTACATTTTTCATGAGTCACCTAGATATAAGATACTCTCTTTTAAAAATGTTATCTCCGTGCAAGCCAAATTAAATGTGTCAGACTAAATCTAACTGAGCCACTAAATTTTTAACCTGTTTTAAGGTACCTGTTTTTCTACGGTGTCATTTATTTCTCAGTTTATTATACTGTGGTGGCTTACATGTTGCTGTGATACTGGAAGCTATGTTACTGGCATTTCAACTACCAGCCAGGTCGCCCACAGTAGACAAATTTCAGTGGAGCTTCCAGATTAAAATGTACTGGAAAGAAGCACCTGGTGACCTGTTACTAAATGAGTGGCCAGTGAAACCCTGTGCATAGCAAAGGGCCATGGTGTGACATGGTACCAGAAGACGAGCCCTTCATGTTCTCAACGTACAGCTAAGGAAAAGCTGCCACTTCAAACACAGATGTTAATGATGTGAATGGTGCAAAGCTTTGGGGAGATTCATTTGCTGTTTCCAAATGAGCCACAAACATCCATTAGAAATTAGAATGTGGAATACAAAAAATATAATCAAAAGCAAAAGGAAATAGAACGAAGATCAATATCCTAGGCACGAGTCAGCTAAAAGGAACTCATACGAGTCATTGAAAATCAGACAATCACAGGGCTATTTCAAATGAACATTTTGAGGTTCTGAAGTACATGTCGATAACAAGATAATATCGATAGGCCTAGAAGGATAATCAGTTAATACAACTATTTTGCAAATTTACATACCAATCATGAAGGCTCAAACTCCAAAAACAAACCCACTGCTCCGCTATGGTGTCAATTCCAAACTATCGTGACTGGATAGGATAGAGTAGATCTGCTCCTGTGGGTTCCTGAGGCTGTAAATCTCTACCGGAGCAGAAAGCTTCCTCTTTCTCCTGGTGGGGTCAAACTGCTGACCTTGTAGTTATCACCCCTGCACAACCCTCTCTTCTACCAGGACTCCTACCACTCATATGAAAGATGAAAAATATGAAGATTTTTTTTGCCAATTACATTGGTCTGAATGGAATCAAACATGCATTCATGATGCATTGATAATTATTAACGATGGGAATGTAAAGGTCGAGAATAAAGAAAATATGTCCTCATGATAGAAACAACACCAGAGATCTCATGACAGAGTTTTTCAAGACCAATGATTCTTCGCTGCAAATATCATTTTCCCGGCAACTTAATGACAACCATACACGTGTCCCTCATCAGAGGGCACAAGCATGAATCAAATCAATTACATCTGTGGAAAGAGAGGATGGAGAAATTCAATATCATCAACGGAACCAAGACCAGGACCTGATTTTGGAACAGATCAATTGCTCAGAGGTATGTTCGGGTTGAAGCTACAGAAAATTAAAGCTAGTCCATGAGTGCTAACCTATGACCTTGAGCATATCCCTCAAGCATTTAGAGGTTACATCAGTAGTGGGTCTGACACTTCCAGCACTAATGACCAAAGACAGACATTGTGTGGGATGACATCAAGGGTATCATACATGATGAAAGCAACAGGTCACTAAAAATAAGAAAGAAATCAAAGATACAAAAGTAAAAATGAATGAAAAATAGTGAAAATTGATGGAAGGAATGGTAAAGTAAAAGAGCTAAACAGATTGTTGAGGCCTAAGGTGAAGCTGACTCACATCATACTATTTTTAGTCTCTTTCTATGCATTTTAATATGGAAGACCAAGGAGGCGCTAATGCCTTTGAATTATGGTATTGGTAACGAATTTGACTACACCATGAACTGAAGAAAAGGCTGATCTGTTTTGGAAGAAATACAGCCAATGTGGTTCTTTGAAGCAATGATCGTGAGACTTTTGCTCACATGCTCTGGACATGTTATTAAGATGTACTATGGTTTGTCGCTTAAACCAAATTCACTGCCATAAAGTCAGTGCCAACTCATAGCAACCCTACTGGACAGTCTAGAACAGCCCCTGGGGGTCTATGGTTCTGTAACTCTTTGCAGTGTTGAAAGCCCATCGTGTAAGCCACTACATCACCAGGGCTCCTTCATCCTTGATAAAGGCAGGGAAAGGGGGAAGGCCCTCAAGAAGATGCAGAAGCACAGTGGCTGCAACAATGGGTTCAAGTGAAAGGCCGTCCCAAGACTAGGCAGTGCTTCATTCTGTTTTACATAGGGTCACTAGGAGGTGGAACCAACTCAATGGCACCTATCAAAAACTGCATACTCTCTCTCAACAGTGACAAAAATCTTTTATTTAAATTCTAACATTTCAAACTTCAAAATTAGTTTGTACCCATTATCTCAGCTTGCTGATACCAAGGATGTCATTGTTTAATGCAACATTCCATTGGAGCCGCTTCCTCTGACATAGTCCATGTGGTCACTGGGTAGGATGGAGTCCTCTCCCACTGCTGTGCAGTGGCACTTGTGTGCATGCATCTTGTTGCAGATATGCTCATGTAATGATTATGTCTACTCCTTTAGGAAACAGCACATTAAACATGGCAGAAAACTCATGATTGTTTGCAGGTTTTCTTGATACTGACCAAAAAAGTTGCTTGAATCTATGCAGTTATATCCAAATTTTAACGAATCTTAGCACTTATTAACAATGCTACTAGGTGTTCATAGACATTCACTATATGTCCTCAAAGAAAATCGTGAGAGGATGCTGTTGCATTGCCAAAGTTAGGAGTTGTATAAGCACGGCATTCAGAGGTGTGTTGGTCTTTGTAAGCAGTTAGCATCCTGCGAACCACTTACTGGGGGTTGTAGATGCAGCAGCAGGCATATCACTAGGAGGTTGCTTTGATTCCAGTGGGGTAAATGGCATAGGGGTAGGAGTGTATGAGGCCAAGGAGGTGACATCAGTCAGTAGCTTATTCAACTTCTCATTCAAAGGTTTTAAGACAATTAAGACTGGTGATCATTGCTTCCAGGTTGGAAACGTCTTCTTTAAGATCATTTTAAGTTTTGTAATGACTTCGGAGACTTCAGAATACTTTGGTTCTGACTCCTCCTCATTTTCATGGGTCCTTCACTGGGCTCCTTTTGTGGCTCTGTTACTAGAGTTGGTGTCGCAGGCATGGCCTCTGGGCTCGCCAGTGATAGAGGTTTCTCCTCAGCCATATCAGATGCTGTGTATTCTGAGGCTTGAAATGAGGTTAAGTCTCATTGCTTACACAGGAGATGGAGACATCTCAGAAGCCACTGGTCAGGACCAGAATATATATGCTCCTGGCCCAACTCAAGTTTGGACTCCTTAATGTGTCTTCCTATTGCTTATTTGTATACAGATTCAACACACTGTTGACAAAACGGACACAGAGGTTCCACTGTGGATGAGGTTTAGATCTGGGCTTAGCATCCTAATGACCAGGCTCAGCACTGTTCTTTAAAGGGCTTCTCAGCAATAGGCTATGTATGAGCAGGGGAAGACAGGAGTAGAGGTGACTTAAAGTTTGACACTCAGGGCATTTCTTATGTCACTTTTATGGGGCTAGTAAATTTGTTGACCTCAGAGTGAACTTGTGAGTAACATGGTATTCTCCACTGCCTCATCTGCATGTGAAAGTTAAGACCCGGACTAAGAAAGAGTGAAGAAGAATCAACGCACGCGGATCGCGGTGTTGGAGAATACGAAAAGTACCAGGGACTGCTGAAAGTACAGACAAACCTGGACTGGAAGAAGTAAGGCCAGAGTGCTCCTCAGGGGCCAGAATGACAAGACTTCATCTGACATACTTTGGACCTACTGTCAGGAGAGACCAGTCTCCGAAGGACATCATCCTTGGTAAAGTGGAGCAACAGTGAAGAAGACGGCGGCTCTCGACAAGATGGAGCGACCCAGTGGCTGCGTCAACGGGCTCAGGCCTGGGCACAATTGTGAGGATGGTGCAGGCTGCGCAGGGTTTGGAGTTGTGCACAGGGTCACTGTGTCTACACGCACTAGATGGCTCTTAGGAAGTCTTAATGTGCCATCAATGATGTTTTTGACTACTGTGCCTCAATCTTATTTTCCTCATGAATCCTAAGGTGCTTAATTTTATTGCAAACTTGCACAGCACCTTCATTTTTAGGACAGAAACAGGCATTAAAACAGAATCCACTCTGAGTTCCAGGCCATAGATACTGTAACAAAGTCCAATATTCAAGTGTTCTCTGCTGAGATCACTGCCACTGTTCTGCTTTCACATAAGTTCATTTTAAGCAGTCTGTACAGCATTTAAAAAAAATCATTTTATTGGGGACTCATACAACTCATCACAATCCATACATACATCAATTGTGTAAAGCACATTTGTACATCCTTTGCCCTCATCATTCTCAAAATATTTGCTCTCTACTTAAACCCTTGGTATCAGTTCATTTTTCCCCTCCCTCCCCGTTCCCACCTCCCTCATGAAACCTTGATAATTTAGCAATTATTTTGTCATATCTTACACTCTCCCACATTTCCCTTCACCCACTTTTCTGTTGTCCATCCCCCAGGGAGGAGGTTATATATAGATCCTTGTCATTGGTTTCCCCTTTCCATGCACCCCCCCCTCCCTCCACCATCCCGGTATCGCCACTCTCAGCACTGGTCCTAAAGGGATCATCTGTCCTGGATTCCCTGTGTTTCCAGTTCCTATCTGTACCTGCTGTACAGAATTTTTTTATTTCTCAAACCAGAGCTCTTGGAATACCTAGGAACAAATAAATCATACACAACAAATGGTTTACAGTCATGAATTGATGAACAAAGAAAAGAAATGCCAATTAAAAATATTAAACTTAGTAATTTAGGTCACGCTAATCAATTTTAATTTGGTGATGCTTACCTCTTGACCAGAAATGGGAAACACTGCATCAAAGTTTTTCTTTATTTTTTTTTTACATCAAAGTTTTTCATGTCATTTCATTTACTTTTGACAAAAGTAATAAAACACTACCTAAACACAGCTCCTTTGGATATTAAATCCTTTCTTATTTAAATTATGGAAGATAATTCTATTTTGAATGTCAGTACACATAATGCTACATAAACTGGGTCTCCATTGAGTCTTACTACCTCTCATTGGGAGTATAAACAGATTGTTTCATGAATTATTCTCTAACAAATAAAAAAGATTTTCTTGCCTTTCATATACACAAAGAAGCACAGCTGAACATATAAATGCTGGATGAAACAAATGTACAAATGTGCTTGGCACAATGGATGGATGGAAGGATTGTGTTAAGCATTGTATGAGCCCCCAAAAAATGATTTAAAAAAAAAAGAAGTGAAAATAAAAACTTAATTAAGCTCTTGTCATACCAAAAACCTTAAAACTACATGCATTCATTCAAATACATGAAAGGCAGGATATGAAGTAAAAATACTCCTTAACGCAGTGAATAATCCCTAGTTGAAGCTCAATGTAACGTTACATAAGGAACAAGACTTCTCATTCCAAATGCTTACTTTAACTTAACTTAAAAAGAATCCTTTGGACTGCCTGCCTCCCCATGTATATTAAGATCAATGAAATGAGATGTACTGCTTGAACATTAAAACATTCCAGTAAGATCTGTGAAAATCAAATTTTCCTAAAAAAGGAACAAGCAATAATGATATAAACATAAACTTGCTCTTAATGTACATATTGCCTTTTTGGAAACATCCAACCAGCATTTATTGCTCCTAGAACTATTTTATTTAAAAATTAGCATGAAGCAGCAAAAATCACACACACACACACACACACACACACACACACACACACACACACGAGTTATTATCCTCACAGAAAAACAAAGCAAGCTTACCACGACCAAGTCAATTCTGACTCACAGCGACTCTATGGGCAGACGTGGCCCTATGAGGGTCAGCCTTTAGGAGACCAGGAAGGGGCCTCTTTCTCGAGAGGCTTGTGGCAGGTTTAAATTGCTGAGCTTACAGTGAGCAGCTCAACATAAGCCTCTCTAATGCACCAGTAATTAGAAAAATCAGTAATGAAACGGAGAAACCTGTCTTCTCTTCTAAAAAATAAAAACTATAATGAAAGCCTATCTATTCCAAATTTTAAAACAACATTTCTTTACATGATTCCATTAGATCATTTTAAATTTAGGGGAAATTTATTTTTAGGGGAGAAATTTAATGTCAGCAAAGTATCTAATAATTTAAAGTACAAGCAGCAAAACCTTAAGCAAATACTTTATCATTGGAATTGCTCTACATAACGAAATAAAATAATGGATACCCAGTTTCAAACATAAGAAAAGTTGATTAAAAAAATCAACCTTTTCTTGAACTTAATAGCTAAGGAACTATCTATATTAGTAACTTGTTACTTAACCACAAATAAAGGGCATTTCTCTAAACCAAAATTTTCTTATGTCAAAGGGAGGAAAACACTACTGCTGAGTAAAATGTCGTATTTGGAATCTTGGGGGCAGCGGGGGGAAGACTTCCTTAGTTGGCACCAAAAATAATAGAAACAGCATTTCCCTAGAGTGTTCTAATATCTCAGGCAAACTGCCTACCGAGTCAACGGAACGGCGAAGGAATGACCCGTGTAGTACGTTGCCTTGATCATTATTTCCGGGTCCGTAAGACCAAGGATACAACCTGGTCTGTATCAAAAACAATAAAACTTCATATAGTCCAGTGCTACCGACTTTTCTTTAGAATGTGCAAATATAAGCACCAGAAACTACAATTTACTATAACAGCCAAATATCCCTCCAGGCCCCAGCCCCCGCCCCAGTCAGCACCTATTATAGCAGTAGCGAGCGCACCTTGAGCACCGAGGTTCAAGTGCTTGGTGGGGCTGCTCAGACAGACACAAAAGCCTCAAGAGTTTGCCACTGGAAACAAAGCACTCCCAGATTACTCTCAGGTAGCAAGTAAACGGTTGTAAGTTATGCGAGAACTCATGCCCCCTTTCCAGTACTCAGTACTCAAGCCTTCTCCACCCTTGACCACCTTCTGTGCTCCAGAAGATAAGGTCAATGCTACAGAGGAAAGTCAGGTTGAATTTAAGGCAGGGATGTAGGCAGAGGTAGAAGATGTGAAGCAGAGTTTCTGAAAAGCATCAGATTACACCAATTCTCAAATTTATGTAGACCAGATATTTAAGGAACTGCCTAAGATCACATAGCTGGTAAGATCTTCTTCTGACCAGGCATATCTGTAGGAATATAGCAGTTGGTACAGATTGCAACTCCATGTAAAGAAAACCCAAATCCTCACAATTAGACCAATAAACATCATCAGGATAAACAGAGACAAGCTGGAAGTCGCCAAGGACTTTGCTTTACTTGGGTCTACAATCGCATGATCATGAGCTCAGTCCCGGGAAAAGGAGTCGAGGCCCGCGAGAGGGTCAGTGGAAAAGAGGGAGCGCTTCAGCAGGCTGGGGGACCCTGCGGCTGCCACCATGGGCTCAGCATTAATGGTGCTGCTGTGGGGACATGCGAGTCGGAATGGGCTCAACAGCACCGAAAAACGTCTGTATTCCAGAACCAGAGCCTTCCTGTGGCAAAAATAGCCAAAGCTTAATGGGCAGGGCCCAGACATCCAGAAACTTGTTTTCTTCGGCACTTTTCACCGCAGCCAGAGGAATGAGTCAACAAAACAGGAGGTGGACATGCAGTACAAAGAGAATGCTTGGCCCATGCCGTCACATGGATGAATGCTGAAAACAGGGAAATTGAAATGTGACATGCCAAAGGCTAAACGTGGTGTAGCCAATTTATATAAAACAGACAAATGGGCAGAGACCGAATTGGGGGGAGGGGGGTCTCTGCTGACTGCGGTGGAGAGATTTGGAAACAAAGAGTGAGGACAGTCGGCAACACGATGAGTGTCATCCAAGCACTGAATAGTTTACGTAAAACACGTTGAACTTAATGCCATTTCTGTATAGAGACGGCTACCGCAAAACAAACAGAAAGTTAACAATAAGAACCTTTAAATGATAAAGAGCTTTCCTCTTCATTGATTTCAGTACCTTAATAAAAAATGACTATAAGTAACAGTCTTTTAAAACAAATATCAAGAAATTTATGCATCTGAAAATAGAGAGCTTTAATTACTGATCAGATTTCTAAAACCACCTAAGAGCCATTCCGAGTGAATTGAGTGGACAAGCTGATCAAACCGGGCTTGGGTTTGAAGGGGCTATTGTTTTAAATGCACAGATTGTTTGCGGACGAAGTGCCATTGGAAATGAACACCACACTGTGCCGTACTAGCACTGATGACTTCAGTGTACGCCTCTCCTGAATCTCAGAACACCCACAATATCGGGTTCTCCTTGTATGTCGACATACAAGGGAGGGGCTAAAAGTTCATGGAAAACCCATGTTTCCCAAGCACTCCGATGCCTTGTTGGGTGTACAGCTTTGTACAAGCCTTAACCTTTTTGTCCCCTGTGGTTCCTTTAAACATAAATTATATGGTGCTGAGTGTAATTTCAAGTACCTTCAGTGACCATCAAGTTGAATGACACCATAAAGACACAATCAGATACATCCAGGAGGGGCATTCTGTCAACTAGCTTTTGAAAAACAATGCCAGGGTGGCCACAGACCAAGATGACTGGTCCAGGGCAATAAAGACATAAAATAGTAGGCACACACACACATGAACACAACTGTGTGTGTCTGTTGTGTTGTGCATAAGGACACAAAGAGTTTTAACTAATTTGATGGCGCCTAGCAGTAAGATTAAACTCACTGCCATTGAGGCAAAGCTGACTCATAGTGACCCAATGGGACAGGGTAAGAACTGCCCCTGTGAGTTCTGGGACTATAACTGTTCACAGGAGTAGAAAGCCCCATCTTTTTTCTAAGATTGCAATGGATAAGTTGAAACAAAATGTGTAGCAAATGTCAAATTAAAACTGTTCTGTGAACTCGCTCAGTTCACAATAATTTTTTTTAATCAGAAGCAAATCAGATCCATAAATTCAAATCATTTTTATAAAGGACGGGGATGTTTGGTTTCAAAATAAAATTTAGTAAGAAAAAAAAAGTTAGTGTGGTTACAATCTATAACAGAAATATAGCCAAAGACGACATGTATTTCCTTTTAAAAAATTATCTTAGAAAAGACCACTATTAATTGAGGAAAGAAAAATGCTCAGATAGTAATAATAGCAAAACACTGTACTAAAAAGAGCCAGTTCCAAAAGCATTTTTTTTCACAAGCTTTTAAAAATGAGTAAGTACATTTCTTCTTGATGTGATGGAAATATTGAATTATATATGTGAACTGTCAATTAAACTGTTAAAAATTAAAGATACACAAAATAAAAGAATATGTACTAAAAGTAACTAACAGCTGACTCCTCCGTCCCTGTTTAATGCTTAAACAAGTGGTTTCCAAATTGACTACAATCACTGTAGGCTTTTGACAAAATCATCTACGAATATACCAAAAGAAGCCCATTTTTTTCTCTTACCACTTTACAGTTTCTATTTCTAGTGTTAGTACAAGACTTTGTACAATCCATATACATTTTGAATCTATATGATTATAGATTTCCATTTCTACATGTCTAAGTTGAATTTGCAGATGAGCTGGACAATTTAGGTCAGCTCATATCTAATATCAGTTAATCAGATGTTTGTCTCATGAATACAAGGGGCTTGAAAAACTCATGAAATTTTAACACAAACGGTTTCAAGTCTCCTTAAACAAGTTTAACATAATACACTAAAAATAATTATGCTTTGGTGTATGTTGCAAAGTATGTACCATAGACTTTTTAATGTAAAAGGTTTTATGAAGTCTGTTTCTGAGCTGTACACAAACCAGACTTTCATAATGCAGGGATTGCCTAAATTAAAAAATGTGTCACTAATCAGGCATCTAACCAAAAAGTTTGTTACCACTGTTGTATGAAACAACTGTTTCTTAAAATATCAATAACCACCAAGACAGTTGACTTAAAACCTCTTTAGCTCTGATGTAGTCGCTTCCGGACTCTCTCCGTAGTTGAGCATGTAACGTCCAAGGAGTTCCCGTCGGTCCGCAAGCAGTAGGAAGCACAGTGACAGCAGTAGGAAGTATGATCAGAAGCCAGGGAGTTGGAAAACAAGCAAAGCGCAATGATTAATTTACCACCAATAAAATGGGAAACTTTGTTGAGTGAGAAATCAAAGATTTTAAAATGAGATTGAAAATGCTTTGTGAGGAAGAAGTATTTTGAAGCTAGCAAAACATCAGGAAAAAAACCCACACTAGTGTTAAAATTTCAAAAATAAGGCATACTGGAAAGAATGCACAAATATCAAACAACTTTGCTTACAGGTCAGAGGGACATTATTATTATAAACTCTACAGAAGCCCGAGACTTGACAAGAACACTTAACTATCATAATACTAAGAGAATCACAGTCTTAGAAATAGTTAGGTATGATCCATCTACATATATTATATTAAGGAAGTACCAAAAATATTAATCCACCAAAAACATAAAAATAAAAAAAATTCTAAATGAAACTAGAGTGAAAATTTTAACTATATTTTTGTTAGCATATATATTTTAAAAGTTATAATTATAAGTTATCATTATTAATCAAACTGGCAAGTACACAAAGAAAATAAATGAGGGCAAAAATATGATTTCAACATATTAAACGGAAAAAAACTGACCAGTTATGCTAATGGATCTCATTTTAGAGAAATGAACTACATAATTTTTATAGTTGCAAAGATACTCATGTACCTATAACCCCCTCCCAGGGGGATGAACAACAGGAAAGTAGGTGAAGGGAGACCATGTAAGATATAAAAATAACTTATCAAGGGTTCATGAGGAAGAGTGGGGGAGGGATGGAAAAAAATGAGGAGCTGATACCAAGGGCTCCAGTAGAAAGAAAACACTTTGAAAATGATGGTGGCAACATATGTACAAAAGTGCTTGACACAATAGATGAATGTATGAATTGTGATGAGCTGTAAGATCCCCCAATAAAAGTATTTAATTTAAAAAAGAAAAAGAATCCTTCAGGTTTAGAGATGAAAAAAAACCAAAAACAACCTGCCAATTGTTCACACAAGAATCTGTGCCCTCCTGTCCATTCTTGGTACAGGGACATGCTCAATGTTTTAATGTTTAATCTAGCTGTTTCTACTGTAATTAATTATACCTGGAGTTTTTAAGAGTAAGGAAACATTTATAATAAAACTGGATCTGATTGGGAAAAAAAGATAGTCATGTGGGGAAATTAATTTATCTTATGTAAACTTGAAGCTCTGGACTAAAGATATTTTCAAAGTGAATTATACATGCATGAAAGCTGCATCCATGACATTGATCTATTAAGCATGCAAACATAAAAATTAAGACATGTAAAATCAATGTTGCAAATATTTTAATATGGACACAGTTAAAAGGGGAGATGCTAACAGTGAAGAAGGATCACCGATTCAGAAAAGACAACAAAATGTTACTAAGTAGATACTACAGAGCACACGACACTCAACTGGCCATTGAGTCTGTATGTTAGAGAGAATTGGACCAAATTTTTTCCATTTCAATGTCACCGTGTTTATAGAAACAACCCCCAGCCTTTGTGAAGGAAATGACGTTGAAAGTAAAATGTGCTTTATAAAAATCTGCATTAGAGTCAATGTTATAAATATGAGGGGCTGTGGAAAAACTAGAAGACAATGGACATTTCCTACAACTCTTTTGAAACCCGCTCACGCGGCGCCCTGGCTTGCAGCTGCGATTCGGTTCCTGTGTACGAGTCAGCTGCAATGGGAAGGAGGAACGCGCGTAGCAGGCGCAGGCCTTGCTTTACTGCAAGGAAAGGCTCGACGCTTTTTCAGTAATTTAAAAACAACACAAGCAGCAAGTGAAGGAGACTGGGATGAAGAATTTGTTCCAAGTCAAGGTTGGACCAATCTCTAAAAAGTGAGGGCCAATTTACCTAATGTTAAAGGGCAAGTGTGAAAGTCCGTGAACAGAGAAAAAATTCACACACAAACAAATTTCAGAAGGACACTCCTCAATGATCCTTTCTTTTGTCCAACCTTGCAGTGTCATTTAGGGGACTTCATTAGACTTTCCCCCCTGCTATTTTTCCTCTCAGTAAATGAAAGGTAAAAGCTACCATAGCGTCAGTTCTAACTATACAATATCTAAACATTTATAGGCTGAATAATGTAATGAGTTAAAAATGCATATGCTTTGGACTCAGGGTAATTTTTTCCTCCATTTTATCATAGTGTAACTTTCCTAGGCCAAAAGAGATACTTAAAAATTTGTAAATGATTTTACAGCACAAACGGTATCAAAATTTAAATGGGGAACTGATACATTCTGTCATCAGTAACTTGGAAATGATATCAAAACAACTAGGAAGATATTCAAATTGTAAAGAAATAGATTACAATGCTTGCTAGAGTTTATCTAAAAACAAATTACTAAAAATATGAAGTTTGGTTCAAATTTTAAAACAACTATTCATGGCCGACACTTTACAAAATAAAGAATACACAACACTAGATTAAAATAATTAAATTGATGGCGCTTGGCATGTGAACCTATGAAATTAGTCCTCCCAGACGAGCCAGTCAGGGTACAGGGTAGCAACGATGAAACATGTAACTTTCCTCAGGTTCTTAAAATGCTTCCCCCCACCCACTATCCTGATCCCCATTCTACCTTATAAATCTGGCTAGACCAGAGGATGTACACTGGTACAGATAGGAACTGGAAACACAGGGACTCCAGGACAGATGACTCCTTCAGGACCAGTGGTGAGAGTGGAGATACCTGGAGGGTGGAGGGAAGGTGGGGTAGAAAGGGGGAACCAATTACAAGAATCTACGTATCGTCTTCTCCCTTCGGGGAAGGATAGCAGAGAAGGCGGGGGGAGACATCAGACACTGTAACATATGAAAAAATAATAACTTATGAACTATGAAGGGTTCATGAGGGAGGGGGTAGTAGGGAGGGAGAGAGAAAACAAGCAGCCCATATTAAGGGCTCAAGTAGAAGGCAAATGTTTTGAGAATGATGATGGCAACATATGTACATATGTTCTTGACACAATGGATGTATGTATGGATTGTGATAAGAGTTATACGAGCCCCCAATAAAAGGACTTAAAAACAAACAAACAAAAAGAAATGAGTCCTCCCTTAAAAGGATTTCTTGCTGAAGGCGAAGTTATTAAAAAGTAAAAAATATAAAAGGCCCAAAGACAACAGTCTTAAAGGAACCAATAAAATATTCATTTATGGCAGGAAATGTGTTAAATCAATTAACCAAGTCATTTACTATACTGCTCACCTCAATTTTTCATTTGGTTAAATAATAGTATGGCATAACCAGGACATTATAACTATTGAAGAGGAAAAGTTTAACATGTTGGTGGGATACATGTTTCATGTGAATTAAAAGAAGCACAATCAAGTTCAAAACCAACAACTTCTGAAGGGGAAGCAATAGAAATTCCATTAGGTCAACTTTAAATATAAAGAGCCACCCCGAAATCCAGTTTGAGAGACTGAGTACAGAAACCACTAAGTAAAGCCAGAAATATAGGTTACTTTGAAACATCTACTTATATCAATTTTAATGACAATTTAAAGGATACATTGGATTAAAGACACAAATTGAAAAGACTAGCATGGGGTAAGACAGAAGGATCAAATTTTGTTTATATCCTAAATAACAACACGAGACTTTTGAGAATGTAGTGTAAAATCTCCTATCCATTGCCTCTATCTTTGGTGTCACTGCCACCAATTAACAGTCTACAGCTTAACAACCTCATTACTATGGTCAACTAGGAAAAAGCAGATTTGACATAATTTCCCTTAGGAGACTAAAGAATGTAATCTACTTAATTTTTCATGTGGTCCCACAATATTTTGAAGTAACATACCAAGATGTGAAATTTTAATAGGGCAAGTTACCCTTTGCTATAGAACTGCACCAAAAATTCAGCTACTGTACGCTGGACTGATGACAGCTAGTAGTGTGCAGAGGCTACAGGAAGTCTTAGTATACATCTGTTTCGCTGACAGTTAGTGAAAGGAGGTTCAGTTTAATGTGAAACCACAGAATGCCTTCCTGTAAATACGGGACAGCTTTCTTCGTTTGCAGTTTAAAAGGATACTGTAAATCCACAACAGAACATTATGAAACATGGTAGTTGTTCATGATTAATAGAGTAATGCAAATTAATTTAACAGTGTTAAATATATTCACATGATCACGACTGTGATTCAAAATGGCCGCTAATGAAGTTACATATCAATATATGTACATAACATTTGTCACAACAGCGTTTTGTAAGTTTGACTTTTTTCAGACCAAGTAATTTTACAAGACAATCGCGTATCAATTCTTTCATATTATGAAAGGAATACAATGTTTTAAGTAGCTTCTTTCCGCTGGGTGGGAGGTTGGGAGGTAGGAGAACTCTTAAAAAGTCAGTGCAAATTGAAGAGAGTTCTACCTTCTTGAATGCTTAAATTTGCTGACCAGGATAGATTCCTGTAAGCTGGGAATAAACAAATCTTAAGACATGAAAGAATCTCCTAAGGTTGTCAGCCGCAGTCACAGGTGTCTGCCACAACGAGGAAGCCCGCGTCCTATAGCAGGGCCTTCTGAGAGTACGGCTGCTGGGGCTGAGGTGGCTGCTGAGGGCCCACGGGCTGAGGCAGAGGTGACGATGTCAAGTTGTAGTTTGGCACCTGGGACATGTTAGTTCCTGCATTCTGGTAGACGGCGACGTCAGGAGCAGCGGCAACAGCAGCAGCAGGAGGTGGACTATACACTGAAGCCTGGTTTGGATATGTACTTCCTTGGACAGAACTGACCATTGTGCTGTGGAGGGAGAGAAACACTAAATCACGTAAATATTGACTTACACAGACACTGAAAGACAAAAAAGGGACATTCATTCATTCAATCATTCATACATTTAGTAAATACTTATTAAAAACCTTTATGTCCTCAAAACCATTACTTTGGGACAAAGAGACCATTAAGTGTGTGGGAAAAACGTCTTTGGCACCATGGGGCTTCAAGAAAGCCAAGGCTCTCTCCCCACAGGGGCATCTGACCCGGCCCCACTGGGTCCCTGTGCATCGCGGGGCTCACGTTCTGTAACACTGCCTTGCAAGGCACCAACACAGTGGGCGCAGAGGGGCTCCAAAAAAGCACAGACCGCCATTTCATCCTGGATTATGCGCTGACGTACAAGGAGAGGATGGTGATGGACAAGTGAAGAAGGAAGTTCTGAAAAATGGCCAAAGAGGAAGATAGACCAGAGCATAACACAGGTACAGATGAGATGGGAGCTCACGACACACGGAACCCAAGAACTGGCGTGGGAATAGTGAGACCAGAAGGGTCGGGGGAAAGTGGGGAGAGGAGGGGAGGAAAGGGAAACCAATCGCAATGATCGACACATAACCACACACACACCGCCAGGGGGAAGAACAGCGGTCAGTGTGAAATAGGAAAATAATAATAATTTATAATCTATCAAAGGGTCATGAAGGGTGGGGCGGAGGGAAAAAGAGGAGCTGATACAAAGGGCTCAATGAAAAGTAACTGTCTACAAAAGCATGATGGCAACATATGTACAAATATGCCAGATGCAATCAAAGTATGGACTGTAAAAAGAGTTGTAAGAGCCCCCAATAAAATGACCTTCTAATAAAATGAAAAAAGAAAGAAATGACCAATGGGTCAGACAAATATGGAATTCACCGGTATCCCTGGTGAAAGCAATTGTGATGGGCTAGTTAAGAAGAAAGCCTGATAATGTCACTGCTCTTATTTCCCTAGAAATACAGAAGCAAATTAAGTGGTCTTCCACAGATGCCTAACACACGTCCCGGCTTCCTAGCCCTCCCCTTCCTGCGACAATGGCCTGTGAGAGCGCCCCCCGCAGGCCCCTCTCCTTGTGTGCGACTCCCCTTTGTAGAGAACGCTTCCAAGCAGCAGACTTCACCGGCTGCCGCTGATTCTCTCTTCTCATTCCCAATCTGGTTTTCTAATACGCGCACGAAACTAGCTTGGCTTTATGAAGAGAAATACTGGGATAATTTCATATTGAGATTATTTTCCCTATATTTCTAGCAAACAATAAGCAACGTAATGGACACTTGCCCCCACATCTCAAAATAATGTCCACTACCATTTATTTCTGGACTTCTTTTAGCCCCAAATGCTAGATCATTGGTATGCCAACTGCGGATAAACCCAATGCTTTTGTACTTTGTGATTCATTATCAAAACAGATGGTCATTTACTACCATATTCTATCAAATAATATGAAACTTCACATGCTGCTTCGAAGCATCATACACTCGCTATAATTCCATATGCACCGCCTTGTGAAATGTAAAGTTGAGTGACAAGATGTTGAAGTTCTTGTACAACAATAAACACCACAATATTGCTGTAAGGGTGTAGAAACTAAGCGCTCAACTCTACATGCAGAACGCCCAGATTTGAATCCTCGCTCAATAGGGCCTTCATCACTTTGTGACTCAGTTTCTCCAGCTAAAAGGTGGCTACATGAGTTTCTGGGTGATAGACATGCCTGTTTATACACTCAGCTTCTAACGGAGAGACTGAAGGGTGTTCTGGCTCACCCAGAGACACCTCAGAGGGAGCTGGCAACCTACTTCAGACACCTGGTGCTGGCATTTGGCAGGCTACCCATGTGGAATAAAGGAGTGCACGCGTGTAAGACCCACAGCACCGTGCCTGACAACACAGAGGCACAGTGCCTTACATTGTGGGCAGCGAACCACAAGGTTAGCAATTCTAAAACTCCTCAGTAAGACGATGGGGCTTTCTACTCCCACACTTTCCATCTGGAAAGCCCCCGGGAGCAGTTTACCCTGTCCTACAGGGTCGCCCAGGGTCGGACTCAACCCGATGGAAGCAAGTTTGGTATTTTGGTATTACGCCCTAGAGCCGCTAGGAGTCATAATCAACTCAAGGGCAACTGTAATTCCTACCTTGTTCTTCTTTAATTTATAACCCATATGTTAATCTCCTAAAGAACCTTTCCCCCATCACGGCGATCATTATGTACAAGGAGCCCTGGCGGCATTATGGGTTAAGGCTCAAGCCCGTCAGTCACTCTGCAGGAAAAAGTCGAGGCTGCCTTCTAGAACAGGAGTTCTCACCCTTCCTAATGCAGTGACCCTCTCACACAGTTCCTCGTGTGGTGGTGACCCCCCCACCCATAACATTATTTTCATAGCTACTTCATAACTGTCATTTTGCTACTGGTATGAAATGGGTAAGTCAACCCCCCCAAAGGGGTCACGACCCACAGGTTGAGAACCGCTGTCCGATAAAGACTTAGTCTTGATGCCAGAATCAACTAGACGGCAGTGGGTTTGGTTCTGATTTTCATTACACACAGAATTCGTTGGTGGTATGAACAGTTACGTGCTTGTCTGCAAACTGAAAGGCTGGTGGCTGAAGCCCACCCAGAGACACATCAGAAGAAATGCTTGGTAATTTGCTCCTGAGAGGTCACGGCCATGAAGACCCTGGGGGTCAGTTCTACTGTGCAACAAACAGGGTCACCATGAATTAGCACGAATTCAGCAGCAATTGGGACATTCCATCAGAATGTTAGAAACCCATCGTTACTCGCCAATATACTCATCTCCCTAATTCTCAGTTAGTGCTTATGTTCCCAGACATTCTACTGCTTTCGTGGGCTTTCTCACTATTCTTCAGCTGAAGAGCCAGCTCCGTGGTGGGATATATCGGGCCACTCGTTACTTGATCTTTGTCGACATTTCAAACTCCCCCTTCCCACTGTATATTTTAATACTGCGACACCAGAGCTTGCTCCGCCACACATGACGCTACTGCATACCTGTCTTCACTCACTCACACTGTCATGTCTTCACTTGTATGGAATACTTTTCATCACACTTTGAGCATATTTTATTGGAAACCCTCTCTGATCCCGGAGGCCTCCAAAGTACCTTGTATTTGTAATTAAAATACTTCATAAATTATATCTTCTTTCGGTGTTTTCCCCTCCCTGCCCAGTAAGCTCCTTGAGAGTAAGAAACTCTAAATCGTGCTGCTTTGTCAGACACCTAGCACAGTGTCTGGCACAGGCTAAATGTTCACTCACATTGACAGATGGGGTCGCTATGGGCCCAAAGTTAACTGGGCAGCTTCTCGCAGCCCTGGAGAGGTCTACGCCTTGGTGGCCTGCTAGCACTGTCATTACTAACACTAGCAGGTGGAAGAACTGCACCAGTAAGTAGTACACCCCCACGTATCAAAGACTGTCCTGGGGTGAGAGGAGTCTGAAAAAGGGTTAACTCTCAAACTCACTGCCAGTGAATTGATTCTGACTCAGAGGGACCATAAAGGACAGAGCAGAACTGCCCCTTTGGGTTTCTGAGAAACCAGTTTTACCAGGTATAAGACAACAAGCTACATAGTGTGACTATAAAAGTGAAAGAGACTATTAAGATAGGGCACTTTAGTGACAATACAGAGAAGTAAAAAGGCAATTTTATAACACAGTGTTCAGAAAGAAATATATCCTCAATTACTATCCTGTTATCCAACATTTCACATATACAACAGTGAAAACTCCATTATCTGACTCTTGCACAACAACAACAACCTGTGTCCTGGCAGTAAGGAATGCCAAGGTAGGAGAAGGTAGGAGTAGCAGTGACTGTGATGGTTAAGGCCGTGTGTCAATTTGACAGTTATATGCTAGGTAATGATGGAACCTGGCAGTTATGTAGGAAGAGTTCAGTCCGTCACCTCCCTCCTGCATTTTGTGTTCTGATATGGTCACCCTCCACTTCCACACAGTGCTGACGCTCACTTAATGACCGGGTCCTTGGCGCCTAACCATGTCAGTAAATGCAGAGCACAGGGTTCTATGACAGCACACAGGAGGAAACGTGTGAAGATGCGGGAAGCTAGTAAAGGCTGCTCATACAGACATCAGCTAACCTGAGAACTACAACACAGGAATTGGCAAAAGGGTTAAATCTTTTAAGGAAATGCTTTCCAAAAGCATCTATTGAAATGAACATGTATTTCTTGAGCAGTGAGACATTGTCAGGCCCCAGAATATAGTGCAGGCTCTGCACAACCGTTTGTACATACTGAGTACCGCAGAAGTGCAGACAACCCCCCGGCTAGAGTAACGGGGGAGAGGGGGGTACAGCTCTACAACACATCATGTTTACATTCCTACCAATATAGTAGCTCATTTATAAGGATAATGTCAGAAGAACCTGAATTTTAGGAATGAAACCCAAGTAACTTCTCTCCAGAAACAAGATAGTTGAGGCAGTATATGACACAAAAAAACTGTCTCCTTTTATCTAGTCAACAAGCAACCCTTCCCGCTTCCTTGTTGCCCATGAAAATGCATTTTCACGTGATCTCAACATGATGAAAAAATAGTAACAAAAACATCATAAAATATGATGAATAGATAGTGAAGTCAGTTTGGACTTTCTGGGCAACTCAACACCAATGAAAAGGTGCTAGAGAGTGTGCCTTTGCCCCTAGAAACCTGTGTTCCAAGTCAGAGTCCTCTAACTCCTAGACACATCTAGTGAACTCTTAAAGCCTACTCTTTCTTTGTTTCACGGGCAGAGTTCAGTTCAGACTTCCACGGGAGCAGAAAAGGTACATTCACATAATGAACAAGAATTGAACGACATGAAAAACCTAAACCAAACCTGTTACGGTGATTCCAACTCATAGCGACCCTATCAGATAAAAGCTGGACTGCCCCACGGGTTTTCTAATGTGGCAACCTCTGTGGGAGAACACTGTCCCCGCTTTCTCCCACGGAGCAGCTGGTGAGTCATAGCCCCAGTGACCACCAAGCCTCCATCACTGCTCTGACCGGGCTCCGTGAATGACGTGAGGGGAGCAGTCTCAGAGATGATGAGAAAGGGACACGATATTCACCTCCCACCAAGCTACTTGCCTCAGGAGCCACAGGGACAAAAACGGGCTTGTACTGTTCTTCTACTTCGGGACCTTCCTGCATATTAATTAAATTCCAACAAAGGGCAAAAGGGAGGAAATATCTGTCTTTAGAGATAGCCCCAAAGTGTAAATTCCAAAACAGTAAACAAAAACTTTCAATTTTCATGATCTATTTTGTGAGAAAATAGTTATCAAATTTAAGCTTCATTAATATCTTTATCAAACATCATCATAAATTCAAATAAGAGCACAACCACAGAAACTTGCGGTAAGAATATAAAAACTACCGTGCTCAAGACAAATGTGAGCTGCTTTGGTGAGTCAGCAGAACAGAGGGGTGGCTCACTGGCGAGTCGGAAATGCCTCAGGAGTTCCTGAAACCCCACTCAGCACATCACACCTCTGTGCGATAACCATCTGTCGTTTCTTAACCCATTCTTAGGGTGACAGCTGAGCAGGGAGCACAGAGTTTCAACAAAATAGCTCTAGTAATAGCCAACAGTCAATATTTACTTAGGATAGGAAGTCTGAGCCTGCTGACTCGGCAGGGCTCCTTGGCTGAGAGAGGACAGTGGCTCAGGGGGAAGGCTGTAGCTCTGGAGATGGCTCATCTGTGCGCTCCCTGCGACCAGATAAGCACCACTTGGAGGAGGACCTGGGTACACCTAAAACAGTTCAAAATAAAACACATTAGAGGAGAGACTATTTTCTTCCAAGCCAATGCTATTTAAATATTAATAGGCATATCAAACTTTCTTTAGAGAAATAACCCATTACAAAAAGAGCAATTACATCTCTGGAATTGTGGTTTAAAAATAATCTTCCTGCTACTACACTCACTCCAGTGGGCTTCTGACTTTTCCCTTAGGTCCGTTTAGCCAGATTCAAATTTCCACATAGAAGTAATAAAGGATCGTCTCACTTTTAGGCTAACAGCATTCCTATTTTGATGTTAAAATTTTACATGACTCCCAAAAAGAAATCCTATAATTACAGTTAGGAAGTATATTAAATTCATTTTAGATCAACTGGCTACATCTACCTGTAGATATTACTTACACTTAAAGTGACATTTTTAGAACATAAAAGCAAGCTCATTTTCTAAAGCTGAGTTTAGCAAACATCGGTTGGTAAGGGCCAGTAGTAACTATTTTAGGCTTTGGAGCTATATTGTCTCTGGCATAACTATTTAACTTTAGTAATACAGAAGGCAGGCACAGGCAGTGTGCTTAAAAAATTAATGTGGTTAAATTCCAATAAAATCTTATCTATACTTTATCACACTGGGGGATAGTTAGCCGAATCCTATGTCAAAAACAAGCAAACAAACACCCAAAGAATGTGGTGGGTGGGGGGGAGGGATAGGGGGTTGTTTTCGTTTTAATCTAAAGAGACTGTAGTCTTTAGTGCCCCAAATCTAAACAGACATTAACATTCAAACTTTCCATTAGAGCCTTTGATTCTACACGTTTAAAGGAGAAAACCCCAATGTCCCAGTAGGGAGCCCTTAGTGTGTGTGGAGAGAGTAACATCATCACCAGCAAGCAAAGGCCGCAATGACCCTAGCACTTGTGTTAAACCGTGTGACACACCAGGCATCAGATCCCAAAGGTCTTCACCCAAACATATCCAAATCAGTGCTCTCCACTCTTAACTGGACTTTTCTAATTAAACACAGTTATTCTTAATTTGTCTGATCTTTGCATGAACTGGTAAGACCATTGAGCAGGTGTCCCATACTGGTCCCAGGTGCTGCAAGCCTGGCTAGTCATCTCCAGAGTGCTGGAGGAGAGGAATCAACTAAAAATATATATGTGCTGAATACTGTCTACACCCATATTGTACATGGGTAAAACAGAAAGATAAATATTCCCTGTATTTTTGAGTTCATGGGAAAGTGTTTAGAATAGCTAGAGGCAAAAAGAGGAAAATGTCTCTCTGTTGTATTATATACAGTCTCATATACAAGGAAAAATGTCCAGATTAATAAAGCTCACTAAAAAACTACAGAGACTAAAAAAACTTTAGTAGGAATTAGAAATTCTACTGAGAGGTGACTCTTAAAATATATAGATATCAGGGATGCAGTCCTGAAGAACCAGTCAGTAGGTCTAGAGCGAAGCCAAAATTATCCAACCTTAAAAAAAAAAGGAGGGGGTGGAACCAATTATTGAGTTTGTCAGGGTAAATAATGTTTCACACTTTATTTACAATCTAAACATCACTTCTAGGAAGTCTCACATTTCACAAAAACAAAGTTATACTAAATAATTTAAAATATAAAGGATGCACTTGAGTTTTTAAAAGCTCACCTGAGAACCAGAAACACCAGATGACTGCATGTAATACTGCTGATTCTGTAGCTTTGCATACATGGAGTACATTGGATCGTCATTCATTAACTTGGTGTACAATGACAGTGCTTCCATGATTTTCACATTAAGTTCTGAGAGTTCCGAATGTTTTCTGAAACATTACACAGTAATGTGACGCATAGTATTTGTTTACATTATACAATATATTAGAGCAACAAGACACAATACTTTTTTCCCCCCACTGATAGTGTAAGAGGCAATATCAAACATTATTAAAACATGTGACAGAAAACACCTGTGTTTCAGACCTAAGACACCAAACATCTTTAAAGGGGTTTAGGTGCTGTGCTGGGAAAACTGAAGCTAATTACAATTCATTGTACTTTGAAATGTCAAGGTTTCTATAGTTATCAACAGATGGGAGCATCTGTGGGTATTAGAATGTCAACTCACTCAAAGTGATTACATTAGTTAAGCCTAAGTCAAGGCACAAACGGAAAACAAGTGAAGTAGCAGGCGTGCCCTAGGGCTACCATCAAGCGGTGGGGAAAGCAGCAGCTCAGAGCGAACGTCAGCGAAGGAAATAGACAGCGTGTGCAGCTCATGGTCCTTTACCTGTCGATGTCTTCCAGCTTTTCATCAATGAGAGGCCCCATCTGGTGACACATTGCTGAGTGGACAAGAGTTGGACATAGGAAAACACAGCAAAAGAAAGCAAGCCTTTGAGATTCAAGTATTTAAGAACTATAGGCTTTTGTTTAGAGTGATATGTTAAATCCCAATTCACAGGACCGATGATAGATTTTCTTAATATAACTGGCAACAACTAAATCTAAAATGTTTATCTCAACATCTACTCTAAGATGTTGAATGAAATATTTTATTTGGAAAAAATATATAGAAGCACTCAAATTCTATGTTTAAAGTACATATAAAAATGAAACGATCTAAGAAAATGTACTTATTCTTTACCTGTTTCTCTATTTTATGTAAATATAAAACCAGTCTATAACAGAACACTAGCTAGAATCCCTATTTTTTTGCAAGCTATAGGGAAAATAAGATCTACCTTCTAGATGAACTAGCTCTGGTAAATCTGGTTGATCGTCAGTGGGGTCTGTGCTTTGCAACATCTGTAACAATTGGTCCATTTTTTCCTATGGAAACAATAGCATCAATATACAAATCAACAAACCTTTAAGTAACAGTATGTTCACACTACCTTACTAAGGTAATGGGTAGAGAAATCCTGTAATTCTTAGTTGTACAGAGTAAATATTTGCTTTCATATAAATAATAAACATCCCATGTTCTCTTTTTAGTACCATTTGAGGTATAGGTTTGAAAGCTCTTTCTTATTTTTGAAAATTCTAATAAATCCTATAACATAATAAAAACACAGAGACACATTTTAACACATTTCAGACTTTTAACACGTGAATTCTTCAACCTCTTGTGTCGTGCTAGTGAATCCGGTGAAACTTAGGCTACAGCTGTCCCCTGGTCACACAGACATGGGTGATATCCCCCTTGAGGTGTCATACTTATTTATGACTAACAACTCAGTCATTCCTTCTTCACCACAGTGACGGGAACAGCTGTTTCAGAAGCCATAACTCAGCTACACTGCAGTTGTTCGCCTTCTAAGTAGGGCCATAAAGATCTTTTGCACACGTTTTCCCTACCAGTTTGTCAAAAGGAAAGGAGGAAAATGTGTGGTTTCTCTTTTCTCCTGTGTGAGAAAGGCTAAATGGCATTTCAAAACAATGATCCACATCTATTTCAGAAAATCGTTTATTGCAAAGATCAGTGGAACTAATGAAGCCATATTTATTTATATGTAGTTATAAAAATCAAAATACAAATCTAGTATGCCAAAACATCTTAGCAAATTAAATGCAAACGTAACCTCACCTGCTGCCTTGAGCAGGGCCTGTGCTCTAGTCTTGGAGCACGTTCCTTCCCTCCCCCCCCCCCCCCCCCCCCCCCCCCCCCGTCTCCCACAGACCTCCCCCAGCACAGCTGTGCCTTCCTACGGGTGCCCCCCACAAGCGCATTTCCTCTGTCACTGTCCTGCCCTGTCACGGTCAAACTGAGACACTGCGGATGAACAGAAGGCAGCCTGTGGCCAGCCGGTTTCTGTCCTGCTCATGACCGCTCATCAACAAGGCCTCTGGTACACTACTCAGGTGGCCCATGGAGGCTGCCCTCGGCTTGGCAGCAGCACCACAAGGGGCCCAGACCATCACAGTCATGGTCCAAGAATTTTTATTAAGTTGTTGTAAATGCAAAATTTCAGATCATCACAAGTGAGAAATTGGTGTGCTTGTAAAAAGTGAAGGTGCCTGTCAGTTACTGTACAGCTTGTCTGAAACCACAAGTGATAGATAGAATGAAAGTCATCCAGCGTGTGGATATTTTTATTTAATTTGTTTGTGAAATACTACACTCCAATTCAAATTATTACTGACAGAACTAGAGTTTCCAGATAGACCACTTGTGTGACTCTATGCATTCTTCTTATGCAATACAATAAGGCAAACACAGCTTTTCCTGACCCAGTGTAACTCGTGTGTTTGCAGTTCAAGCAGTCTTCACATTGTCTATTACTGTCTCCTCCTCAAGAATAATGATATAAACCTATGGATTCCTCTATTTTAAAAATTAACATCACATTTCTCATTAATAAGGTAGAAATCTTACTAAGGATATAATTTAAAAGCACATTTTAAAATAAAAGTCTTCAAACAAACTTTTAAATACATCCAAAGAAACTCAAACACCCTATCAATTTGTATCTATTATTTTAAAAACACAATGAGCAATCTGTCAGGAATTTCATATGGTTTCATATTTCTCCATGCCATATTTCTATCCAATTTCCCTTATAAAAGAGAATCTTAATGAAATATACTTGAAGGTCTTCTAGAAAGTACCTTATCAAATTTTTTCATAAAAAATTGTAGATAAAAATTGATGATGATGCTCTAAATGTTAGAAAATTTCGTCTAGATGAGTTAAGAATGACTAAGAAGTCAAAAAACCTGAGGCAGGATTCTGCATCAATTCTTTTTCTATTTGGTTTTATAGATGAACTTAATGAGAAATCATGTTTACAAACTTAAGAGCTGCTATAGGAAAATCCTTCAATATTTGAATAATTCAATTATTTTATGCCAGAAATCAATATCTTGTCATTAACCCTTACTCTGAGAGATCTATTAGCTGACAACTCATTTTAATCCTCTATCTTGTTGTTAACAAAAATACATAACTTGCCTGAGTTGAGCTACCCAGTGATAGAGCATTTATTTTCTTAAGACAAAACACCAACATTTGGAATTATCCATGGAAATTTACTCAATGGCAATATACCACAGTAAAATTCAGCATCGTAGAACTAAGGCTTTCTTCTGTAAAGTGAGAGAGGAAAAATGTAATGGGAAAGGTGAAAGAGAAAATGACAAGAGGTGTTAAGAAGTGCTCTCTAGGAGGTCAGTTTAGAAGAGTACTTATGCATTTGTGGGTTACACATGAGGATGCTAACTGCAAGATCAGCAGTTCAAATGCTCTTTGGAAGAAAGATGAGGCTGTCTGCTCCCATAAAGATGTATCGTCTCAAAAATCTAAAGGACAAATTCCAATCTGTCCTATAGAGTCGCTATGAACCAGAATCAATTTGATTGCAGTGGATTTGGTTTCTGTTACTTAAATCCTAAAAACATTTTCTTAAAACAATCTACACTCCAGGTCAGTAAAACTGTTCTGTAAGGGCAGATAGCAAATGCTCTAGACCTTGAGTTCTATAGTCTCTGTCACAACTACTCAGGGCTGGCTATGTACCACGAGCAATAGAACAAATACGCATGGTTGTGCTCCAATAACACAGGTGCACAGATGGACTGTATGTTCCCACTGAGCTGAACAAATCAGCCATTACCCACTAAAGCAGAGGAGACAGCGTCCCTTCTACTTCTCGGTGCGTTCCCAGATAGCTCCTGGGCAAAAACACAGAAAGCGCTGCTGCCAAGCACTCCACTCCATCACTTTCCACACGCGTGGAAAGTACTGGAAAAAACTTAATCATGTAGCACAAGAATAACTGAACATGATAAAACCATTTGTGAAGTATTAAGTAGGCCGTTACTGTAGTAACGAGACAGAATTAAACATTCTAGAAAGATTGGGGCTGGAGGGGAGCTTTCAAGAAGCACCTTGCTCAATCTGTAGTATTTAAACTTATGTAACAAAAAGGACGCACTCTTCAAGTAATCAATTTACTTTAACAAAACAAGACAAACAATTCCACGTCAATGTATGTACAAAACAAAAACAGCTATCACCAAGGGAGCACTTACTTCATCAATAAAGGCTGGTTCCGGCTCTGGTTCTATTGTCTCAACCTGAACTTCATCACTGAACTGCACCGTCTTCTTCTCCGTTTTAACTGTAAAACATGTAACATTTACCTTTTCCTTATAAAAAGTTTAGAACTCAATTTTAAAAACAAAAGTCCCAAGTGGGAAACTCGAATTTTCTTCTATCACTGCTAAGTTCACTCAATTTAGCTCTAGGTTCTGAACTTAGAGCATAATGACATGAAACTCCATCAAGATTTCTTGATTTTTTCTTCTGAAAACTTATTTTTCTCTTAATAGATAATTCACTAAAAATAAAAGTAAAATTCCTGAAAGCACGATTAATCATCTACCATAAATGTATGAAAATTTAGTGAATTAGAAGACAAAAAGAAAATTAGATTTATAATGAAAATATTAAACTGTACGATATAAATTAAACTGTTAAAAGTACCAGTTCTTTCTTTCAAAGAAAAATCTCATTTGATCAAGAAATCATGTACTTTAATGTAACAAGGTATAAAATTAGTTATACATTTCCTGACATATCACTCGAAGACATTTTACTACTGGATTGACATCCAATTCTGTGGAGAATTTTTCAAGTGGCTTTGGCAGATCTGAATTTTCCATTAAATCAACCTGTATTCTCTAGACAGTGTACCTTGCAATGAAAAGGTGTTTATTAAAGGATGAACTACTGACCTTCTCAATTACTCACCATATTATTTTTTATATATTATTTTATTCATTCAATTAGCTTTCTCCAAATAGTACTGAGGCATACAGAGTTTAAAGGAATAAGCTCACTTATTTGGTAAAAAAAAAACAAACTTTTTATCCTTGTATTAATGAAGTCATTATTCATAAAAATATTATTTAAAATTAAGATAGAAAGGAAATGGGGAAAAGGCACAATTCACGAAGGGAAATAATATTCACTGAACTGTTAAACATGCCTGATGGACTTCTGTATTTCCCCAGTGATTCACAAAGCAACCCATGAGGTATGTCCATAGTACAGGTGAGGCATTAACAATGCCTTAGGTAGATTAAAAATGCTTATACGAGAGAGAACTAATACACAGCCAAGCCTTGATTTGAATGCTTACCAATCTGGCACTGGTGGCCCACACTACTGGAATCTCGCCTACGATTCTACTCTGAGAATAAGAGGTCAAATTGGTTACGCAGTCTGTGTTGTATGCTTTCCTATTACATGACAACACTTTAATTTCTAATATAAGAAATATGGTTACCCAATTCATGTGCTGAGAAAACAATACAGGACCAAACAAGTTTCAGCTTTTTAGCTGATTTCATTTGCTCTGAAGAAAAAGAACCATCTGCAACAGATCTCTTGGCTCTGTCTTGAGCTATGAACAAGTATAAAGACAGCACACCACTGTGCTGGCTGCTACTCACAGAACACATGACCTATGTGTAATTCAGACCGCTGAGTGTGCACAAGCTTGCAATCCTTTTTATAGGACTAAAATTATCAGCATGAATCATTATACACGTAACATTTTTATGTTAATATAAAATACATTTATATTTTTATTTATCATCTATAGATTGGTTATGGAGCCCTTGTGGAGTAGCAGTTACAAATTAAATTGCAAGGTGAGCAGTTCAAAACCAGCAAATATGAGGGAGTATCCCCAAAATAACCCACAATTTTTTTAAGCTATGTATTCAAATTTCTTTATAAAACCACCACCATATCACCTTCAACGTACTCTCTATTACACTTAATACATTTGTCAAATCTATGATTGCACTCTTGGAAACATTTTTCAAACTCCTCTGTTTGGATGGCTGACAGCACCTCCCTCGTTTCTTCTTGATCTCTCCTACGTCACTGTGAAATCGCTGTCCTTCTATGCCCCTCTCCATTCGCAGAAACAAAAAGAAGTCACATGGAGCGAGGTCAGGTGAGTAAGAGAGGCCTGCAGCTATTTGCCCAAACCTGGCACATTGAGATGGCTGTGTGAGCAGGTGCATTGTCATGGTGGCAGATGGTCCCCATTGTCATCCAGTCTTTTCAGAACCTCTAAATAGAAAGCTTGATTTAACAGTCTGACCTAGTGGAACAAACTTCAAATGCACTATCCCCTCTCATCAAAAAAACAAATGAGCATTATCTTCTTCTTTAATTTCACTTGAGGTGACGAGGTGACGATGGCATCTTCCACTGGCTTCAATGGCGTTTGCTTGCAGGGTCATCGCCAGTAATGACCTTGAGGACAATAACTCTGGGTCACTTTGGAGCTGTTCTTCCAAAGCAGGGCACGTTTCCACTAGACCTCTTTGTCCTCGTCAGTCAGAACCCGAGGCACAAATTTCGCAGCAACCCTTCTCAGTCTAAAATATTCCATTAAAATCCACTGAACCTCACGAGCTCCAAGACAGCCCAGGTTACTTCCCCATCTTTTCAGTGGTCCACTGTCAGTCTTCGAGCACAAGTACACAAATGCTGTCGACATTTTTGTGCGTTCAGGAAATTGATGGACAGCCAGAAAGAGGTTTGTCATCAATCAACAGTTCACCTTTTTTGAAATGAGAGAACCACTCGTACTTGAGTTTTTCCCATAGTGCTGTCCTTATAAGCTGTGTTCTACACAACTGTTTCTGTGTCATTCCCACCCCACCCCCGCACCAAGCAGGAAACAAAATGTCATAGCCACACTCATAAATCTCTTAAATAGGCCATCATAAAAATGAGGTTGGAGTGAAATTGCCTTTATGAAAAAATTTAGTGACCAGAGAAAACCTTCCCGAGCGATTCCACTGGGTACACTAACTCCGAGCAAGTTGCTCGATGCTTGCTTAACAGGAAAAATGCTTACTATGACAGCTCCACTCAGCAGAGCTTTTGTCCAGTTTTTTGGGGGAGATATTCTCTCACATTCCTTGAGAGAAAGATGGAGCTTTCTCGGAAAGTTAGCCTTGGAAACTCACAGGGGCAGTTCTACTCTGTCCCATAGAGTTGCTGTGAACCACCATCATACTGAAGGCAGTGAGTTTATCTTAACTTAATTGTGTCTTGTGTTTCAGTTTTTCATCCATACACAAACGTAAAAATCAACCTAAGTTTCAACTTTGACAAACTCAGAAAAATAAGAAAAAAATCAACACAAACCTGAAGAAATACATGTGCATGTATGTACTGTATAATGCAAAGCCCTTTAATATCGTACCGCATCTACCGAACCAAACAATACTAAGGAGGGCAAATATTTCTATTTGGCAGGTTATATGAAGTGGACCTCCATTCTCATTAAAACAAAAATGTTATGGGGCTAATAGTAGCATTTTTCTAAATCATGAGAACTATAATCCCATCACATAAATCTGTGCTCATTTTTCTCCTTTAGATGACTGAGAATGAAATATCTGAAAGAGCTAGGACATTGAGATTGAGGCTGAACTGCAATATGATCTACATGTGGCCTCCTCCCTGGGGGACGGACAACAGAAAAGGGGGTGAAGGGAGACGCCGGATAGGGCAAGATATGACAAAATAATAATCTATAAATTATCAAGGGCTCATGAGGGAAGGGGGAGCAGGGAGGGAGGGGGAAAAAAGAAGACCTGATGCAAAGGGCTTAAGTGGAGAGCAAATGCTTTGAGAATGATTAGGGCAAAGAATGTACAGATGTGCTTTATACAATTGATGCATGTATATGTATGGATTGTGATAAGAGCTGTATGAGCCCCCTAACAAAATGTTTTAAAAAAATTATTAAAATGAGAGTGCAATGTGACCATTGCAACCTTTACAATTGTCGACTTAGGACTGAGAAAAAAGAAGGAAACGAAACAACACTACCATTTCAAAACAAGGTGACATGATGTGTACCACTACTGCTCATGCAGGGTGCTACCAGGTGGGTTGTGATTAGAATTTCATTAAGAGACACGGTGTCAGGAATACCTCTACGAAAGGGATGCACAAGCACAGTGACAATAACTAGGAGAGTTTGATGACAGATCTGGAACCTCTGGTCTGCTAGCCTTCTCTTACAAGGGAGGTGCCCTTACCCTTTTACAGAAACGTTACCTTTTGGCAATTATAGAGATATTTAGATGTTAGGCATTCAGGCTAACAAGAAGTAGTACTAGAGGCTAGATACAAACATGACTAAAACAAAGGCCGTTCCCTAAAACTTTTAAAAACTAAGGCCCAGAGATCTTCTGGTGTAAAACTTCTATCGAAAATGTCTATATGATATGATAGAAAGCTGAGCTATTTTCCCAGATTAGTTTATCAATTCACATGCAAATCTCTCAGAAATTCTAAATATTTCAACTGCTGATAAATATTTTTCTACATTTAAGCTGGTTTCTGTTTTACTCAACAGGAGAGTTTTAAAAATATGTCCTGATTACTCCTGATCATTACGAAGATTCTCTACAGCCATCGGGCGATCTGCCGGATCCTTACAGACGATGCACACAGCTGAAGCTCCTGTAACTGTGATGCCCGTCATCAATGCCACTTTCCCTCAAGGACCTCTGAGGTAGTGAGTTTATTTTGCCAACCTGGCTGATAAACACATGTGGGAATAATTGAGGAGCGGAGAGATAAATGGCTCGGTGAGCCTCGCTTTTCTAGTTCTTGGGTCTCTTGCTTTGTGATGGTTACACTAGGGTGTAGCTGCCATAGCAGTTCCCTGCTTTAGCTGGCAAGGCTCATTTCCTGTAAGATATCCCCAAGGAGAAGCAGCATGGACCTACCCCCATGCAGCTCTGGGTGTTGGAGCAGCCGCGTGGAGACCCCTGCCAGCTGAGATGCTTACATGCTCACTGACTCAGCTTTCCTCCTGCAGTCAGCATTGTTCTGTCTGTTTTGTGAGATGGAGGAGGACTGTGTGGATTGGTGTCAGACATATGGGTTAATGTTGGACTTGTGGGCTTGGGCAGCACTGGGTTGGGATGTTTTCTTGATTTGCACTTACCCTTTATATAAAACTCTCTATATACATGAGTTTCTGTGGATTTGTTTCTCTAAAGTACCCAGACTAACGCACCTCTCTTTGCAGTTCTTTTCTCCTAGCTGGCAAAAAATTAGATATGAAACCAAAACATAACTTACACATCATAAATTAAATATCAATTAGCATGGTTCCTTGACATAGAGGTTCTGAAAGCTACTTTGTTGTCTAGGGGCTGCTGCTTCCAAGTTTGGGGCCAGTTCTACAGAAATAGCCCCAATCTTTGAAGACGAAGTGTTCTCCTGGAGGTTTCACTCCATTTATCAGCTTATGATAAGGAAATTACAAATGTCTGAAGTCCATAACAGTTCTTAATAGATTTGTGATGCATCTATACCCACTTGATTTTTCAGTAATCCAGTCTCCCTAAACAGAATTCAGGTAGGCAGATAATGTAAGGCCCGGGGAGCCCCAGCTATAACAGAAACCTTGGAGGCACGAAAGGAGCCCTGGTGATGTCACAGGGTAAACGCTTACATAACCATAGGGTCAGTGGTTCAAACCCACCAGCTCCACAGAATAAGGGTGCTCTGATCTCATAATAATGGATATTCTTGGAAACCACAAACAAGGTTGCTATGAGTCAGACTAGACTTGATGGCAGTGGGTTTGGTGCGTTTTGGAGACCCTAATATGCATCGGTCAGTCCTTTAGAAAGTTGCTCTTTGGCAACTTTCAGTAAGAAGATGGTTATGGATTATTATCCACTGGCATATTAAAAACTACTTACTCATTTCTGGTTCAGCAGTGAGATCTGCAGTCACAAAATTGGAGGGAAACAACCCCATGCCTTGATGTGTTTCACCTTTCCACCAGTTGGGGTCGCTATAATGAATTTTAAAAGAATAATGATTTTAACTCTATAAATCCTTCTTTGGTCTACTGTTTAACTTACATCATTAACAGATTTAAACACCACAATAATACAATCAAGGGGGTCCTGAATGAGTCCTAACTACAAAGAAAAACAGACCTCAAGGAAGGTAAGGTACTACTAAACACACAGTGCTTTATCTTTATGAAGTGGGTGAACACTGAGATTAATAAAAAGCTATGGGCTCTCTCCCAGAAAAGGGGGCCCACACTTAGCAAGCCACCTCAATAGAGCACATGCGACAGATTAACACCAGAGACAGAAAAAGAAGTTCATGAGGAATAAATACACTTTTCAGGGGTGTGCCTGTACTCACGACTGGATGCCTAGCACCTGGTACATGGAGGGCTAGCGGCATGCAGTAATTCTTTCAGAATGAATGGGTTTCTGTAGCACTTTCAGCTAACATGCTCAAACTTTATCACATTTTTAATTCCTCAAGAAACCTTAAATCTGGCTTAATTTCTTTTTTGAAATCACTTGCAAATATTATTACTGTGTTCTTTGTAATGTTTTATTTTCAGTAGCTAACATCATAAATCTATAGTAAAAATAACAATGAGAATTATTCTCTTAAAAATATTTTATGTCTTACAAATTCCATAAATGAATACATATATTCCTTATACTTTCTAAAATTTTTAATTCTTTGACTAATATAACAACCACTATTATTTTTACTTGTATGGAAACAAAAATGAATGGACTAAAGTAGGGTCTTCGGAACAAAAACCACCATTTCATAGGAACAAAAAAAATTAAACTTGAAAGATAAGAATCTAGGCAATGAAGTACCGGCAAAGCCATCAACTCTCATAAACAAAATATTTGGGTCAATTTTCTTTTTTGCTACATCTGGTAACTACATTCATTAGGAATAATAGGAAAAGTATTAAAATTATAAAGGTTTCATATTTTCACATGAATATTCAATTTTCACACGAGTACCAATTTTAACCTTTACCTGTCATCAAGAACTGTAATAATTTCTCCAGCTTTAAAAGTAAGTTCATTATCTTCAGCAGCTTCAAAGTCATATATAGCACGTACTTTCCGACCTTCATGCTGATGGTTAGGTAAGAGATTGGATGTACTTGGATACAAACTGGAAAGTGTAGTTGGCTGCTGCCGTTGTTCTTTCAGGGACAACTCAATCGCTGAAAAGCATAGATTTTAAAAGACCCAAAGTATTAATATAGCAAACAATCCAAAGGCATAAAAAAGGATGTTGGAAGATAATGTGAAATAATTTAAAAGTATTTTTTCAATAACCTTGCTGGAAACTAAGGCATTTGTATTGATATAATGTACTGACTAAAAATTATGTTGCTAATTTTTACACACTCATAAATAAAAGTAAAAAATAAGTGAACAAAATTTTACAGTTTGATTAATTTTTAAGGAAAGGCTATATCTAAAAATTATTCTATCTTAGGTAATACAAAGATGCAAGGACTTAGATACTTTTGTATTGTTGTTAATTTTGCTGCTTCCACCCTTTTCATGTATCCCTAAATGATCATCAGTCACCAGGGGAGTCACTGTTCCAAGCCTCACAGGCAGTCCTTGGAAACCTGCATTTGATTTCTACCAAAGACTTCTGATGCAATTAATCTAAGAACTGAAATTTGAAAATTGTACTCAAGATTCACCTAAGGAATCACTCAGAATAAATCCTAAATATGTCTATTCTTTTGATCTTGACCACCCCCCCAAGACAGCCTATTACATGTGTCCCTCTGGCTGCTGAATTACAAACTTAACATACTTCCATTCCTCTGCGTCCTGCCAATCTCTAGCATTATCATATTATGGTCTATTTGTCTCTTCCATCCTTTAAGCTTAGAATGTATTTTCATGGTTTTTCACTGGGTGCACAGATGTTTATTACGGTTGTATCTTCCTATTCATTTGTGGCGTTCTTCTTATGTAATAGCCTTCTTTGTCTCATGATAGTTGTTTCTTTGATGTCCTTTATCAGAAATTAATATTGCTACTCCTGCTTTCTTCTGACTACCATTAGCTTGATATTTTTAGTCTATCTGTATATCTGAGACATTTCTTGCAAGCAGCATATTATTGGCCCATGTTTTCTTATCCATTGTTACTGTCACTTACCTGGTAAATTTCATCCAATGACATTCAATGTTGTCACTGATAGGTATGGTTTTATTGCTGTCATTTTATTATTTTTGTATTCTGTTTCATTGTTTATGTTAATTTTCGGTGCTGCTTCCTGTTTGTAGATTTTATCAATTTTTGTTTTACTAATTGACAGGATTCTATGGCTTCCTTTTTGTTTTGTTTAGGCTTTAACATTTTCTTTAAGATTTGTTCATTTTTATTTTTTTCTTTCCAAGTTTATGATACTTTCCTGTCTTTTGTGAAGGACTAAGTATCTTCCATTTGACTGTTTATTATCTACTCTGCTCCTTCTATTTTTTTTGTTGTCTTTACTATGGAAATGCTCCTTATTTTGATTTGTATGGTTTTGTTTCACTTTGTGTGTTATTTAAGTAGGATGAATTCTCAATAATAACGCCTTAGAAGATGATTTCAGTTTGCTGTCTGTTTTTAGTTCTCTATCCAAAAAATTCCCCATTAGTATTTTTTGTAAGACCAGTCTTGTTTTTACAAATGCCTTTAGTTTTAAGAGTTGTAAGATTTTTTTTGTTTTAAGTTTTTATTCATTTATGATAAAAAGAAAAATCAGTTAGCAAGGTTGAAGATATACTTAGCCTGTGATCTAACAAATCTACCTTTATTCACACATAATGTCATATATGTATATAAAGGAACATGTACAAGAAGACTCACTGTAGCATTATTTATTAATAATATGAAATTAGTAAATAAGTCTGTCCATCAGGAGAATAAAGTCTATTTCTTAACGTGCTGCAATATTATACAACTGTTAAAATAAATTATCTTGATTTACGTTTCATCATCTCGATCACATCAAGTGAAAACACCCTACAGAATGTAATACTGTTCATGAAAATAATGTGATAAATGAAAAGTAGAGCTCTGAACTGCTTATAAACATAAATGTGTAGTAAAATATATCAAAACAGACTGAAAGTATACATATGATGGTGGCTGTCTCTGAGGAAGAGAAGAAGAAAATGACTGAGAAGGAGAACAAAGTAGATTTTGGCTTTGGCTGTAGAGTTCCACTTTATTTCTGAATGTCAGAAGAAATAAAAATTAAACGACGGAGGCTAACTGATTCTCACCATTAGGAACTTAATATACAAACCTTTTGCTAAGTCTTCTTCTTCCTTTTTGTTAGCCACGGTGCCCGGGTCCTTGGCTACCAGAGCAGGGCTCGCTTTTGCTTGTTCCGCAGCCTGGCACAAAGAAAGGACGATAACCCTTGAACACTCATGCTCAGTTTTCCTGCACTCGACTGATACAAGAACTTGCAAGAGCCTTTGCATCAAGCTACCACACTTCTGAAGAGAGAATTCAAAGTGGAAGAATGGTGAGAAGTGGGAAAATTACAAAAAAGACCGGGGGCAGTGTGTGACTTAAAGATAGGACTTCTAGGCCATAGGTCCCCACATTTATTTGGTCTACTGCCCCTTTTCTGGGGGTGGGGGAATACTCATTGCCCTCTGGCAATTGAAATTTTTGTTTCCAGGATAAAGTTTTGGTATCTGCACTTGCAACCCCTCCTAACTTTCAGCCTCCTCAGGGGGTAGTATTGTCCATTTTGGGGAAACACTGGTCTAGGTTCGCCTTCCCAGTTCTCTACTAAGAGATTAAGCATGCAACGTGGAGATGGAAAATTAAACAGAGGCGACTTTTATATTTGTAAAAAATTCAAAGGAGTTGAAAGTTAAGGAAGTTGGAATCGGGAAAAGGAGGTGGAAGAGGGACAAAGATAACTATTATAAAAACAAATAGTTAAAGAAATATTTATATTTTATTTTATTGATTCAATATATCTTTAATTTAATGGTCCTTTTCAGATAAAAAACTAGTATGCTATCTTTAGAGGCTCAGTTGTTTTTAATAATACATAACAATATAAATGCTCAAAAAATGATCCTATTTGTAAACTAAAATATAAGTAGTTTGGCAATATGTGAATTTACTGGCCTATCTTAAACATATTTTAGAAATATGATAGTACACAAATAAACAACCAGACTCCGCCTAGCTTCTTAGCCTCATTTCTAACCATTCTACCAATTAGCAGAAAGTGATAGTAGACCATGAGCAGCAGGACTTCCACACCCCTGGCATGCCTTTGTTTCTGGTTAAAAACACCCCCACTGCTTGATCTTCATTTGTCCCTGATGAGTTTCAACATGCTAGTCAATAAACACAGAGGTAGCTATAACAACACTTTCTCTATAAAAATCCCCTGGTTGCCTTACTCAGACATTTCTTCCTCTTTGTTCCTCTGACAGCCTTTTAAACAAGGCGCTATCATATGATTTAAGAGTGCAAACTTGAAGTCTCATAGATATGGGTTCATATCCACTGCTACTGTTGTCGGGAATTCATGATCAATTAACCTACATCATTTTACACAAAACGACACCCCCTACTTACTGCACGTTTCAGAAACTATTCTGAGTAGTAAGAGTAACTATCAAATGTGAGTATTTCTCAAAATTAGGATTTATCATTCTATAAAACGATTCAAACGTCACACATTCCCAAGGGTAAAATAAAGTGATCCATCCCCTCCTTTCCGCCCGTATCTTGCCGAATAGTCCCATCTTTAAAGCGCTCAGATGGACTAGACATGCCTTGAGAACAAACTACACTAAGTTTGTCAAAACTTCTCAGTTGAGCTCGTCCACAGTGGAGAAGTTTCTGTTTATGGTTTCACACCACTCACTACATTTGGTCCCCACCCACAGTAAGGGGCATGTAGGTGAATTAGCGTATATTATAGGAACCTGGACTCCCTCAGCATTCTAACGGGGAGTTACCCAAAACAGCAAAGAAATAGGAGAAAGCTACCCCTGGCTTTTTTCCTATCATAAAAGCCGTACACTGATTCTAGTAGCTACACGGAAGGAAAAGCAAGATTTTCAGGCAATCACGACAGTTGGAAGAAAAGGCAGTCAGCTGCTTTTAAAGAGTTTTGTTTCTCTTCCCTTGAGTCTTGCTGGCATCTCCTTCTCTACAGGTTATTTGCAAATTTTCAAGAAAAGTGATCATCTGACTTATGCCTATCCGTTACAAATCTCCTTATTTTTGAGCTGCAATTCTTTGTATTTGAAATTATATCATTAAGAACATTTCATAAGGCTGTCATATACTAAAGTAATTACTACCTCTATTTTTTAATGGACATACAAAATTGTTAAGTGTAATGTCAAGGTAAATAAAGCAAAGGCTAGGCCAATTCATTTATAGAGGGAGAAGCAGTGGAAAAGTAGTTGTTTATAGTGCACGAATTATACTGGGAGAACTCAAATGAGCAGTTCTGACAAAACACATTCATATTTTTCTAGTCCTTTCCAATGCAAGACTACAGTTATTAACAAAATGTCCTCAGCAATAGTCAAAACTCCCTGGGTCTGAAGCAACAAGAGGAAAGACAACTAACTATCACTCTTTTGGAGAAAAGGAGACCTGGGGGAACAAATCAGGGGTTCAACCTCCCTTGCTGCTCCAAGAGAACAAGAGGGAACAGTCTGCTTCTGCGAGGAGGAGTCAGAATCACCTTGACAGCAACAAACGGCAACACACACATATTGTTCTTCCAAAATACCTGTGAGCCAACAGCTGGGAAGGTAACTCCTTGTTCCTTAAGGTTTTTAATCATCGCTGATATTAAACTAAGTTGTGGGTCATTCTTAAATTCATCTGTCCATTCAACCATCAGAGCTTTCAATTTTTCACATACTTTAGGATGACCCTAAGGAATTTTAAAAAGTTAATAAAAATAATAGCGTTATCTCTTTTTCGACCACAAATTACCCCTAGTGACAGACTAGACGCGTGAGAATAAGCAGGCCTGGTTGGCTACAACCAAGGCACTGCAATTATGTTTGTGCTGTAACAGCAGTTGCCGCACTTCAAAATCAATACGTTACATGACTTATTTTGATAAACATAACATAGAACCTTTCAGAATATTATGCACTTAACGCTTGAAAATCAGGAAGGGTCCCCCACCCAACCCCACAAAAAATGGTTTTTTGGACCAATTAAAAATATACATTCACTGGAAAGAGAAATTCAATGATATAGTTTTCCTTTACACTTAATCCCTATCTTTTAATATGTAATAAATTTAAAGAGTGTGTTTTCCCGTGCAGCTTATATATCTGAGGTCTAATGTTTCTAGGTAGCTGAGTTGGAATCGACCCAACAGTGGTGGGTTGTTGGTGTTAATCAACCTGGGACTTTCAATTCTTCAAAGTAACATTCCCACCCTCAAGTGTAAAGTCAAAAATATCATTGGGAAAGTATTATATATATAAACATACTCATATAATTTCTTGTTTTAAAAAACAACTGTGCAGACCACTATATAACCAAGTTTGCATATTATATCTTCTCAACTTATAGTAAAAAGGACATTAGAATCTCTTTATACATACTTGCACATTTTGCTGGACATTCTGGATGTTAAAAAATGTTTTAAATTAGTAGAAATTATGTTTAAGTGTAACTGAATATTCAGTTATTCTAGGAAAAGAGGAAAAGATTATTATGTAATCGTATTTGAAAAGAAGTAGACACATTGAAAAGAAGGACTGAATTTCTTAACAGTTATTTTCTACTGAAAATACTTCTTTTCCAGGAAAATAAGAGGCATTTTCTCTTTTTCTATTTTATAATATTTTCTTGACATGACACACAAAAGTCTGAAGTAATTACCTTTACAATGCATAAAATTTTTACTATGGAAGTGTACATACTATCTACTACTTTAAAGATCTACATTATTTTTCTACATGTAATTACCTGGATGGTACAAATACATGTACAAAAACTGTTTCTAAAGTATACTGGCATTATTTAACCTGGTAAGAGACATGCATGTTTCCTTTTTTCAGTGACAAAAAAGAGGTCAAATATATTCTTGAAATAACTCTCAAAGTTAAGTGAAGTCTTTCTGATATATTCAATAGCCAGTGTCCAGAAAGGGTAAAAAGAAGTACAAACCAGTCCTTCCTGAAGGAGCCCTCTTGGCACTGTAGTTAAGTACTCAAATAATAATCAAAAAGATCAACAGTTCAAACATACCAGCTGCAGAAGAAGAGTTGGTGACTTTCTCTAGTAAAGATTTCAGCTAAGAAAACCCTATGAGGCAATTCTACGATGACTCTATGGCACATAACTCAAGTCCTCTAGGATTTCGAATGTAGAGAATTTGACCAAAAATATATGTGAAGTAAGAAGGGTGCTTTAACTTGCTCTCTGGAAATAATGTTCCTTACCTTACATCCTTACCTTATTTAATACGTTGCTTACTTCACTAGCAAAATCTCTTGAACATACTTCTAAATGAAAAATTTTCCCACAGTTTGATACACATGCTCCCAGAAGCTAAAAGCATAAAATTAGAAGTGAAGAGTTCATGAAAAATGAATCTCAATTTGGCAATGTCGTGGTATACTTTAAAATGGAGCCACTTACAGTCAGAGCTTGCATAGCAACATGAGGATCTTTATGGTTTACCCTCCTCATAATAGATCGAAGGCAATCTTTAGGTCTAAAAAAAGAGAAATTTTAACTCTAGTTAGGTAACTGTAGTTAGGTAACATTCATAGTTTTTATGAATTACATATTTTTAAAACGTAAACACTATTCCTTTAAATTTTTCTATCAAAATGAATAGGTTTATTCAGCAAATCACATATTAGTATTTCCTGCTCATACTGGGTGGCAAAAACAAATCTGGAAACTGAAATGGCCAGTAACAGTCAGCAAAACTTCCACTGCCAGTCACAGCAGATAGATGGAACTACACTTACACTCCAGTTGCAAATACATGTTTCAAGGATGTTGGTGTGAGAACCTAGGCCCACAAGGAGTGCAGTAAGAGGGCCCCAAGGAAAGGAAACCAACAGTGGCTGCTGCCTCCACCCCTGCCCAGGCACTCCCAGAGTTCCACGCAAACTTTCTGTCTAGGAGCAGTTTCTGGATCTCAGTGAGGAAGGATGAACCCAAGAGAAATGAAGGGAAGAGACAGAAATTGATTTTGAGGACAGCTAAGAGAGGTGGAATTTACTGGGTGGAGTTGAGGGAATTATGCAAAAAGACAGTGTTTAAATAACTACATTAGGGTTACGTAGAGTCTGTCACACTGTGGTGGCCTGTGTGTTGCTGTGATGCCGGGTACTATGTCACTGGTATTTCAAATGCCAGCAGGGTCACCCAAAGTGAACAGGTTTTGGCAGAGGACCGAGAAACAGAGGGTAGTAAGTAATCAGCTGCCCACTTCACAGGAAGTAGCCACTGAAAATCTTATGTGTAGCATGGAAACACTGTCAGATACCAAAGACCTTTGCATGAAAGCAGAACATTTGTCAGCGCCAGCACCAGAAGATTGACCCCTTGGGTCAGAAGGAAGGTACTCAAAATTGGGACTGAGTTGAATGAACCCTGCTGACCAGAGTACAGTAGATCCTGTGGGAGCAGAGACCTCGGGATCTTCCTTTGATGGTAGGGCACAATCCAAGGTGAGAAAAAGCACCTGTACAAATCTGCTAATAGCTAGAATTTGGAAAATACAAAGTATGAATCTAAGAAAACTGGAAGTTCTTCAAAATGAAATGCAACAAGAAAGATCAATATCATAGGCATTGGTGGGGTGAAACTGACTGGTATTGGCCATTTTGAGTCAGAATGATGTAATGAAGAGGAATGGTGTTACAGTGGTTATCAAAAAGCGCATGTGTCAAGGTCTACCTTAAAGTACAATGCTATCTGTAATAGGATGATATCTATCCATCTTCAATCAGTACAATTATTCAAATTTATGCACCAATCACAAAAGCCAGTGATAAATAAATTGGGAGAATTCTACTAATGACTTCAGTAGGAAATTGATCAATCATGCAATCAAGATGCACTTATAATTATTGGTCATTAGAATGCAAAAGCAGGCAACAAAGAGGAAGGGATAATAGTTGGAAAAGATGGGCTGGGTAATAGAAATGAAGCTGGAGACTGCATGGTAAAATTTGCAAGACAAACAATTTGTTCACAGCTAAAAGCTTTTTCCACAGCACAAATGGCAATAATACACATGGCCTTCTCGAGATGGGATGTACAGAAACAAATTGACTACATCTGTGGGAAGAGATCATCGAGAGGCTCAATAGCAGCTAAAAGCAGGCTGGAAGCTCACTGTGGAATAAACCATCAATTGCTCGTCTGTAAGTTCAGGTTGAAGGTGAAGCATATTGAAAGAAGTTCACAGGAGCCAAAATGCGACCCTGAGTCTGTCCCACTTGAATTTTAAGAACATTTGAAGAAAAAGTTTGGCACACTGAACATAAATGACAGATCGGAAGAGCTCTGGGATGACAACAAAATACCATTCATGAAGAAAGCAAACCGGTCATTAAGAAGACAGAAAATAAGGACAAACGCAAAGTGGATGATAGAAGACTCCGACACTTGCTATAAATCACAGAGTAGCTAAGGCAATTGGGAGAAATGATAAAGTCAAAGAGTTGAACAGAAAATTTCAAAGGACACCTCAAGAAGACAAAGTAAAATATAATGACATGTTCAGGATTTAAGGGTTAGAAAACAAAAAAGAACATGCTCAGCATATCTTAAATGGAATGAACTCAAGAAAAAGTTAGAGCTTTGTGCTGCATTGTTGAAAGATTCTATGGGCAAAATAATGACTGATGCAGGAAGCATCAAAAGATGGAAGGAATATCAGGGGTACCCTGCCCCCCAAAAAGGAAAAAACTGCAGGGCGGGGCTTCCCTAGTACGCATTTGTCGTGTTAGAAGAGCAACGATGGAATCGCGGATTTGTCAAATGTATTAAGTGTAATGGAGAGTACTTTGAAGGTGATATAGTTGTTTTGTAAAAAAAAAATTAAAAACATAGCTTGGGGGGGGGGAAATTCTGAGGTCTTTTAGGTACTTCCTTGTATATAGTCATTGTACCAAAAAGAACTAGTTGATGCCCACTATTTCAGGAGGTAGCATATGATCAATAAACAATGGTGCTGAAGGAAGGAGTTAAAGCTGCAGTGAAAATATTAGCCAAAAGAATGGCTCCAGGAATTGATGGAATACCAACTGAAATATTCCAACAAGCTGATGAAGCACTTAGTCATCTACGTCAGTTAACTTGAAGAGAGCTACTTTGGCCAACTGTACCCATATTTGTACCTATTCCAAAGAAAGTTGACCAGCCCCCCCCAAAAAAACCACTCAAATTATAGACTATTATCATTGATATCAGATTCAAGTAAAATTTTGCTGACGGTCATCTAGCAATGGTTGCAGCAGTACACTGATAAGGAGCTGCCGGAGGTCAGGCCCGGTTCAGAAGAGGACAGGGAACAAGGGCTATCATTGCTGATGTCAGGTGGATCTGGACTGAAAGCAGAGAATAAGAGACACCATGTTTACTTGTTTATTTGATTGTGGACAATAATAAACTGTGAATAAACCTTGAGAAGAATGACAATTCCAGAACACTTCGTTGTGCTCATGACGAGGAATTTGTACATGGATCAAGAAGCAATGGAGTGAACAGTACAAGGGAATGAGCTAAGGTTGTATCCCTTCATAATACCTGTTTAATCTGTATACTGAGCAAATCATTAGAGAAGCTGGCTTCTATGAAGAAGAAGGTGGCATCAGGATTGGAGGAAATCTTAGCAACAACCTGAGATATGCAGACGAGACAAGGCTGCTTGCTGAATGTGAGTAAGACTTGAAGCCCTTGCTGATGAAGATCAAGGATTATAGCCTTCAGGATGGAATCTCGCCTTCAATGTAAAGACCAAACTCCTCACAACTGGACCAATAGATAACATCATGATAAATCGAGAAAAGGTTGTAGTTGTCAAGGATTTTATCTTGCTTGGTTTCACAAGCAATGCTCATGGAAGATGCAGTCAAGAGATGAAAAGATGCATCTTGAGGACTAAGGTGTGCCATGCATTTTCAATGATCTCACAGGCATATGAAAATTGGACACTGAATAAGGAAGACTGAAGAAGAATCAATGTATATGAATTGTGGTGCTGGAGAATACTGAACACATCATGGACCGCCAAAGGGACAAACAAGTCTATCTTGGAAGCAGGACAGTCAGAGTGGTCTTTAGAGGCAAAGATGGGGAGACTACATCTCATGGGCTTTGGACACATTGTCAGGAGAGACACCATTTACTAGAAGCAGGCGAGTTCCTGCCACTCAGTTTTCAGAGCTCAGGGCAACATGAGAAGCCTGCGTTGAGTCCAAAAGAGCTCAACTGCTATATCACAGGCAGTAGGCCTCAGCAATGGTGTGCTCAGTAAAGTGTACCTAGAAGAAGCTACTAAAATCTACCTACCCTTCCACAGCTCCAAAATAAGCCATGAAGAAATAAAGTTCATTCAAATTACCCAACCGAAGCAGGAAAGCATGTAGGACGTACCAAGGAGAAATGACAGTGGTGATGAAATTAGCAGCTGAGGATTTTACATAAACTGTTAGAAACAACATCAGAAATATGTCACATACCAATACAATGGAAATGAAATGCTAGATAAAACAGAACTAAGTGAATTTCTGGAAGTAAATGAGTCATTCATTGTACGGTATTAATAACAGAAATGACGGGAAGACAAAGCTGTAAGCATCGTGACAGAAAACAAACTGAAGGCACAGACACAATAAAACCCAGAGAACAACTGAAAATATTTTAGTAGATATATATATATATACAATAAAAATAAATATATCTCATAGAATCATAATATGACATAAATTCATGAAAAGAGAAAAAGAAATACACACAAAAAAAACAGCTAGCAAGGTGGCAATTTTTAATCTACCCATGTCAATAATTATATTAATTGCAAACTGCATCAATACATCAATTACAAACTCGAGAACTATTAGACTGGATTAAAGTAATTAAATTTTATAATGTTCTGCTACAGCGAAAGATAATTACAACGGTCTCTAGCAAAGTGTGCTATCAACTGTGAACTTTGAAGAATACCGAATTGTATTGTTTAGATACAATTACTTGGGTATCCTTCACAAAAAAGGAAAAAAATTACTACAAAATGTACTTCAACAAGTTCAAGTTTGTGAACTCGAGGGGGAAAAGTAATCAAGTTTATAAAATCCTTTCATCCACGGCATTTCACCTTCCTCAATAGCATTAGTTCTCTCGGGCCTCACACCCGTCCAGTTTGCTGTCTAGCACTCGAGTACACTGGGCAGCTTTCTGATATAATCACACTGCTCCTCAACTGCTCCCGACCCCAATCTGAGCCTAGAATGTTTGCTTATGCCAGCTGCAGACTGAAATGGACAGTTCAGTCTGTGAGATGATAATTATAAAAGTGAACGATCAGGGAGTACCATCATAGTAGATGCTGTGTTGAAAACTTTAAAAACAGCTTGGCCTCAGTATCTACGTTGTAACCACTACACAATAAGGCTTCAATGTTCATTACTGCTGTGTGTGTGTGTGTGTGTGTGTGTGTGTGTCTTTTAAACCTCGTTATCTCCCTCAATTTAAGGCTAAACTGCCCACTTTGGCTCCCTACTCCCTAGGCAAGAAGCCTGAAATTGAAAGAAAATAAGAATTATTAAGAAACCAACATTGTTCTCTGGTGTTGAATATTAAAATATGTTCATTCTGATTAATGCCTAGAATAGTGCCTTCACCATAGCAGCTGAGCATAACAAACACTATTCATCATTGTTGGGCAATAAGAAGTATCAGGAACAACTGAAATACTTATTATAAAATTTATTAGTAATTCCAACATCACTTCCAACATTTGTTTTCTAACTGGCAAATGTACGAGCTTTCATAGAATTTCTTTCTTACAAGTCTAAGACAGTTAAATGGGGAACTGCCCTGTGAGTAATCCTGGGAGGAACAACGGCTGTGAGGAAAGAGGGCCATGCAATAAACACCACTGGAAGGGTTTGTAAGGACACACTAAAATAAAATCTGCATATACATTTAGAAGAATCTACCAGTGATGGTTAGGTTTATCATGCCAACTAGGTCAATAGGGATGTGTGGGCAGAGTTTAATCAGGTCGCAGTTTGATTGGAGGGTGAGAAAAATGGCTCTGCAAGGTCTGCCCCATCTCTCTTGCTCTCTGGTGATCCAACTAGAGAGTACTGCTACTTAGTAGTTGTCTGCCTCAACTGTTTGTTGCACGACCTGCGGGCTAAGCCAACCTGTGGATCTAGATCGTGTCTCTTGAGCTTGAGATGCCTTGGACATCTGCTTCGCCACACTGCTGGTGTGTACAGCGCTTGAACTTGAGACTGGTGGATCCTATGGCTTTGGGCCTCGATGGAGTTCAAAATCCCATTGGTGCCTGCTTCCCTTTCTGTGCTGACTGTTGCTGACCCACCCTGCTGTCTGCTTCCTGCAGGCAGATACTGCTTATCTTGCCTAAGGGAAGACTCCCTGTCTGCTTCCTCGACCTTGAACTGAAGCCCTCATGAGATGAAGGACTTTCAGTATATTAACTGCTCCATGAAAGTGAGCTGAACTGAGCCCTCTGTACTAATTAGCTGTTATAACCCTTCTTGCTGTGTGTGTGTGTGTGTGTGTGTGTGTGTGTGTGTTCCTAAGTGTCCTGATTGCATTTCTCTAGAGAGCCCTGCCTAACATACTACCAATGTTTTCGTCACCTCACACTAAACATTCTTGGTGCTAGTTAACATGGCATCTACTCTGACTCATAGCCACCCCAGGGGTTACAGAATAGCTATCTGCTCCAGAGGGGTTTTCTTCGCTTCAGCCTTGATCAGATAGTACAATGGTTAAGTGCTTAGCCACCAATGAAATGGCTAGTTGCTCCAGCCCACCAAGCAGCTACTAAGTCAATCGGCTCTTATAAAAAAAATTAGAGCAAGAAAACCTATGGGGAAGTTCTCCTATGAGTGGAAAATCAACTTGACAGAACTTAACCAGAACAACAATTGCAATGAAAGCACACTCCCCCAAAACTGAACGCAGTCAAATACTCTTTCAAAAATTTTTTCAAGGCTCCATTTTGATATTTTCAAATTTTGTATAAAACATGCCCTCTGTTTTATTTCGAGATAGGAATAATAATAGGCTTAAGGAGATAACAAGGTAAGAATGATCTCTTACCTTCCCTGTTTTCAAGTCCCAAAATATCCATTTTTTAAAAACTTAGCATTTGATATATAACCATAGCAAAAAGTCATGAAATTAATTGCAGCATTTCCCAGAGTTAGTTTTCAAAATCAGGATACATAGGAAATACTGCTGTGAATCTATTTTCCTTGATTAAAGAGTTCTCTGTTGGAAAACATATTAAGCCATTTTTCAAATATGTTCAATATAGCTAGCTCATCTTCAATTAGTAATGTAAAATTGATATTTTGAGTACAGTTGAAAAAGTTGGTTTGCATTGGATGCTGTATAAAACATGCACACTCTAAGAAAAACACTCAGTGCTATTAAATACTCATAATATCAGAAAGTAACAACTGCAATTTTTTTACACAAAAATTGAAACACAGATGCTCATAGATTGTGTGATAGGTAGGTTTGCTGTGCCAACATGGCCAATGAACACATTTGAGATTAGCTGAAGGGCGGAGAGATAAAAGGCTGGCAAGCCTCACCTCTCCCCCTCTTGCTCTTTGATCGGACCAGTGTGTGGCTGCCTTGCTTGTTCTGTGCCTCCATTTACAGGCTACACTACCTGTGGGACCCCTAACCCATGAACTGTTTTGCTGTAACTTGAGGTTCCTTCAAGTCTTGCTTCGCCACGCTACTGGAAAGTACATTTCTTGAGCTGGGGACTGTTGGACCCTGTCATCTGACTGACTGTTAGTGACCTGCTTGCTGTTTGCTGCCTGTGGCCAGATAGCCTGAATTGTTCCACAGAGGACTACCCAGTAGCCTTCAAGACTTGAAGGGCTGCCAGTGTACTAGCTGTCTCATGGAAGTGGGTTGCACTGAGCCATTTGTACTGCTTTATAGATTAATTATTTATTTCTTAGGTTACCTATCTATATAAACATATATAAAATGCTTAGTGTTCTGATTTTGTTTCTCTAGAGAACCCTGTCTACAACAGATGGGCAGTCATTTACTTTTTTACTATTTTTTAGGGGAAAAAATCTTGAAGGAGACAGATGTATAAGGGAGTGTCAAAAAATTGGGTGGGGGGATGAAATTAAAAGGTGGACTTTTTCAATGAACTTTCTGAAGCCCCAATATATATATTTAAATTCAGTAAGTTAAACAACGCCAAAGAGTCCAGCTCAATTCTATGGTCAAAGGATCAAGGACTTCTAATCTCCTATTCCTGGAATCCTCCTTCCAAAAAATAATGAGATTTCAAATGTCTTTGAATGGTCCTGAGTAAATTTCGGGGCGGGGGTGGGGAGGGGGAGCACATCACAACATCATTTACAGATGTCTGTCTACTTATAAGAGGTCCATAGAAGGCACAGGTGGTTTGTGTTAAGCTGCTAGCTACGACTGATGGTTCAAACCTATCCACTAGAAAGGCCTGGAAATCTTCAATGAAGATTACTGGCAAGAAAACCCTCTGGCGGTGTTCTACTCACCCCCATGGAGTTAGAACAGACTCAATGACGGTAATGTCTACTGCTACATTTGCTTTTGTACAGTTATGATACAGACAGCTCAGTCGGAAGTCCTAGTCTGATAGATGCCCTACAAAGGTCTTTCCATTAAAGAGAGACTTTACAAGAATAGTTCATTACTAGATAATAAAGGAATCAATATTTATGACATATCATGCTTTGTAAAACTTTTTGAAAGGTTTTTATTTCAAATATGCTCAATCTCTACATTTCATTTGAAAAGTACATTAGTATAATAAAACTAGGGTGAATTCTGATTTTCAAAAGGATGTTAAGACATTTAAGCAAAGTATTACCATTGAAAAGGCAGTCCTAAGTCTAAATTCTATTACTAAATCAATCAACAGCATTTACATCCATATGTTTTTCAAAAATAAGAATACCAACTTTTTGTCACCCCTCTTCTGGGTCTGAACAAATAACAGCATATTTTCCTGGAAGTACTCCAAATAGAAAAAGAAAAATGATAAAAATAATAATAAAGCACAGTAAATAGAAATGCTTAACCCAGTTAACCTCTAATCACCTATGAAAACAAAAACTCAGAATCAAGTTGGTTCTGACTCAATAGTGACCCTACAGGATAGAACTGTTCCCAAGAGTTTCTACAACGTCATCTTTATGGGAGTAGACAGTCTTATCTTTTGCCTGCTGAATGACTGGTGGGTTTGAACCACTGAATTTATGGTTAGTAGCTCTATGCTTGATCCACTATGGTACCAGGGCCCTTTACTTATGAAATAGGACAGAAAAAATTCAGAGACACTAGCTGTATGTTCCAAAACAGGAGAACTAATGGGTATTCAGGAAAGAAAACTTTGAAGGGCAAGATTATTTCAGCATGTTGCATCTTTGCCCCTACCTACTGCTTAAAATCAATAGTATCTCTCAGTCATTGTGACCTCCCCAAAAAAGAAAAATCATGCCGAACATACTAGTATTGTGTGGGCTGAGAACAAAACAGGCGAAGTGGTACAGTAGAAAAAGTCTACTTAGGCTTGGCAAATCTCATCTGTAAAATGGGGATTATAATGTTTCTTCACATTGCTGCGGCTAGCTGCTGTTAAGTCAGTCCCTGTCCCATGGCCACCCAGTGCGTACAAAGCAAAACTGTCCCTTGGACTTTTCTTGCCTGTGATCTTTATGGAAGATTACCAAGCCTTTCTCCCCAGGGTCATTGGGTCGGTTCAAACCGTCAATCTTTAAATCAATCACAAACTGCTTGTGCCACCTCGCTCCTTTCCTTAAACAATCCTAAACACCAATCAGATTTCTCAGTTGCAACCTGGGAAATCTATGGTACCAGGAGTTGCAGTGATGATTAAGTACGATGATAAAGCACTCACACCAGACCTAGCACATAAGATACAATCAATAAAGACTGGCTATTATTCTTAAGACTGGGCAACATTGATTTCTACGATACATAGGTTCCCACAAGTTGGGGCAACGTCATAGCAACTAGTAACAACAATTCTCCAAGAATACTACCAATGAATTTAGAAAATAGTCATACAATTTTAACTTGCTATTGTAAATAATTCAATCTTACAAGCTATTTTCATAAATAAGCAAATCAATCAGAACTACGAGAGAAAAGCTCTTTACTATTTGAAGAAATGTTGAAGAAAAGTGCCCCAGTCATTGTGAAAGCCCTCTTGATTGCTAAACAAACAGGGACTGTCTGCCCATCATATGACTGAACTGGCTGCCCATTCTTTAGTATTTACTCATACACTGGAGCTAAACACGAAAAAATCATGTGGATATCTTTGGAGAAGTCAGAATTTTTTTCTAGACATATTTTTAAAATTAAGTACAACATATTTAAACAATTCAAGCTTAAAAAAATAAACTATAAATTATCCAGGGAAATAGGGATTAGATCTAGTTGGTTTACTGAGCTACACAGAAAAAATTTTAATTAAATAATTATTAACACAGGTAGGTATAGTTATGTGAGGAACCAATAAAACAAACAAACAAAACTAATAAAAGTGGCCACCTAAAGGATATGGATATGAGAAGCAGGAATACAATATAGACTTTTCAATGTTCACCTTTTGAAATTAATTTTTGAGCCATTTGAATATGTTGCCTATTTTATATATATATATAAATACACACCTAGATAAACGCAGGGTGGCTATTAGTCAAAATCAGTTAGATGGCAGTGAGTTTTTATTATGTACACACATTTGTTTATGTACAGAGATACACAAATAAATTCAAATACCTGTACTTGTGATTTAAAGAAATGTAAAGCAGGGTTTTGGTTTTTTAGGAGAAAGAATTAAGGAGTGGTTTTCAAAACATGATGGCTCCACATTTCTGGGTCATAATTCTGACTAAAGAGCATTTCAGTTCACAATGTCCTTTTTCCTCCTAAAGTGTGATTCTTTTTTAAACTACTATACTCTATTACTCTAAGACTGGTAAATCTTCTTTTTTTAATGGGGTCTTTGAAAAATAATTTTCTTAGGGAAAAAAAAGTTTAAGAAAATTATAACTTTTATTTTACACCAAATAATTGAGTAATAATAAGAGGGGACTTAAAATTTTCATGGAAAAACTCATTTACCATATATACTTGAGTGTAAGCCAACCTGAATATCAGCTGAGACACCTAATTTTACCACAAAAAATGCATTAAAAATACGCTGAAAAAAAGTGGCTTATACACGAGTATATAAAGTACCTTTTAATTCCATTTTCCAACTAACTTTTTGAAGCCCCCTTGTATTCTGGTAACAAATCATTTTTATTTAAATGCACACATCATTCTGAACAGATCTCTGCACTTTAAAAATGTCAATTGACAGCAATCAGCACAGTATTTTAGGGTAACCTAGACTGTTGGCTCGTATAGGAACCACGTCATAAATCAGTCTACCACTTTGTTTATACTTCAACCTACCCTACCTGGAATTTTCTGTTGAAAGCTTGTCTCCTTTCCTCTCTCACTCGGGTGTTTTTTAGTGTACACAAGGTGTCAGGAATACTTTCCTGACACCTACAACACTGCCCCAAATTCAACTAGGTACCCATACACTGGTACAGGTAAGACCTCGCAACACAGGGAATCCGGGACAGATAAACTCCTCTGGACCAACAATGAGAGTAGCCATACCAGGAGGGGAAAGGGAAAGTAGAGGGAGGAAGGGGGAACGGATCACAACGATCTACACATAACCCCCTCCCAGAGGGGCGGACAATAGAAAAATGGGTGAAGGGAGACCACTGTCGGTGTAAGACATGAAAAAAAATGATAAATGATCAAGGGTTCATGAGGGAGGGAAGTTGGGGGAGGAGCAGACATACTGAAATAGGGTTGATGCAGGGGAACACAAAACAGACCCTAATGAAATAAAACGATTAAAATGCAGCACTACAAGACTGTACTCCAGAAAATTCAATAATTCGGAGGATATGGACGAATACCTAGAAAAATCACTCCCCAAATTAATGCATATGGACATTAAGAACTTGAGCAGACACACAGCAAAAGGATAAATTGATAAGGTCATCAAGAAACTACCAATTACAGATGGCTTCACAGGAGAATTCTACCAAGTGTTCAGGTAAAGCTGACGCCAATCCAACACAAACCCTTCCAGAACACAGAAAGGGACAGCAAGCTCCCAAACTCACTCTATGAAACATAAGACAACAGTAAGAAATCAAGGGAACACAATTGGGTAAAGAAGTGAAACTTTCGCTATTTGCAGACAATATGATCTTATACAAGAAGAATCCTAAGGTGTCCACAAGAGGATTGCCGAAAACAACAGAGTTTAGTAGAGTAGCAGAATACAAGATTAACAAGCAGAAATCAATTGGATTCTGATATACCAGTGATGGGAATACAGAAAAATTTTATCAAGGAAACAATAGCATTCATAATAGCCACACAAAGCTAAAATACCTAGGAATAAACCTAACCAAAAATACAAAAGACCTGCACAAAGAATACTACAGAACATTACTACAAGAAACCAAAAAGGATCTATACAAATGGAAGAATATCCTGTGTTTATGGATTTGAAAACTCAATATTGTGAAAATATCAATTCTACTAAAATTAATCTATAAATTCAATGCTATCCTGATCCAAATTCCAGTATCATTCTTTTAAAAAATGGAAAAAATTATTACCAATCTTATATGGAGAGGGAAGAAGCCCAGGACAGGCCAAGAACCCTCAAAAAGAAAGTGGGTGGTCTACACTACCTGAACCCCAAACCTACTAGTCACAGTTGTCAAAGCAGCCTGGTCTTGGAATAATGAAAGCTACTCGGACCAATGGACCAGGACAGAAAATCCAGAAATAAAACATCTGCATACAGACAACTGATTGCTGACACAGACCTGAAGAGCATTAAGTGGGAAGCAGACACCCTCTTCAACGGTGCTGGGGAAACTGGATATCCACCCACAGAAGAATGAAACAAGGCCCAACCTCAGCCCACGCACGAAAACAAACTCAAGGTGGATCAAAGACCTTAATGCAGGATCCTCCATGAAGAAACTAGGACCAACCTACGTGCTTTATTGCAGGGCATACACCGGCTATCAGAGATAACAATGGGCGCACACTCTCTGTAAGACAAAATAGATGAGTGTGACCTATTACAAACAAACACTATGTACATCAAAAGACCTCACTAAAAGAGTAAAAAGAGAGCCCACAGTCTGGGAAAAGACATTTAGTACTGATATAACAGTCAATGGACTAATCACTAAAATCTACATTCTTTTACAAGCCTACAGCAAGGAAACAAAACAAGACAAACGAATAACCTTCTGAGCAGGTGGGCAAAGGACCTGAACAAACGATTAACAAAGGATGAAACGTGAGTGGCAATACACACGCGTGGAAATGCTCCCATCTGGGAATGCAAGTCAGAGTTAGATGAGATGTCATCTAACACCATAACTAAAGTCCAGCTTTTAAAACCGAGAACAAATGCTGGAGATGGCGTGGTGATACTGGAACTCTTATCTACTGTTGGTGGCCCTGCAAATACGTGCAGCCACTGTGGACAGCGGTACGGTGATACCTAAAACAGATGGCAATTGAACTACTGTATTACTGGGCATATAGTCAAAAGAAATAAACAGACATTTGTTCCCCCATGTTCATTGCAATACAATAGAAGAAAGAGGAAACAGCCTAAATTCCCATCAGTACAAGAATGGATTAAAAAAAACAAACTCTGGTATACACATACAATGGTATACTACACATCCCTAAAAAACAGCGATGAAACAGCTTAAGATGTGGAGGGAGCTGGACAAACACTGTATGAGCCCACTGCTGTAGGACCAAGCAGCAGAATACGCACAAGTTCAAGTTAGTACAGCATCCAGGCTGTTTGGCCGTGGGGGCACACAGCCTGGTAGAGCCTGATCGGTGCCAATGTACCGCTCTAGTTAAGTATTTTATAGGTCACTTGACCAGAGATTGCCTCACATAAGCTGGGATCAAATGGCCAAGCGAGGGGAAGGGGATGTTGTCTAGTGTAAATCTATGATGTGGTCCCCCTAGACAGGTAGAAAGCCCTCCTAGAGATGAGGGATACTGATGGAAAAACACGTAGCAGAGTGGAAAGGAAAGCAAATACATCTGGGGAAGCACAAATGCATGTCAGTTGGTAGGAAAAGATGACCAACCTGCAGTTGGAGGGAAGAATGATTGAAAACGCTTTTGGGGACACTAGCTGGGAGAGTGTTTGGGTGGTAGGCACCAAATGCGCCACTTTTGACACAAGCTTCTGGGTGGGGACCCAGGATGGATGCTGTGGGATGCTGGGACCTGAATCCTGGATCTTCAAGGCGCACAGCAAGGACTTAAGTTGGAAAATGCATGGTGTCTGAGGAAGCAGAAGACAGCTATGCCAAGATTGGTGAACTGTTGGTAGGCAGACAAACAGGTCTGGATCCACCAATGCCCTGTATGCTGTACTAACCTAAGTATTATCCGGCAAACCTGTGTCATTCTGCTTTATTTTATTTTTGTTAGTTCATTTTAAGGTGTATCTCAGAGATGATATATCACTGGTGGGTCACCCTCTTGAAATTACGTTATGTTTTTCTGGGTTTTGGTACATGAAAGCCAGAATTGATAAGCCTATAGTGATAGCAAGTAAACTAAAGGTTTGGTGGGGAGGGGGTCAACGCGGGGGTAAAAGGGAGACGTCGAGGAGTCCAGGAAGAAAAATTATGTTTGGACACTGATTGTGGAAGCACTTGTACAATTCTGCTTGGCGTGACTGAACTACAGAGTGATATGACTTACTTATGTATTATTAACTCCCCAGTAATAATAAATTGAAAGAAAAGAAAAATAAAAACATAGATCTAGGAATGGGTTTTGGGCTCACACTGAATCCTAGCTCCAACTTAAGAAAAATTAGTTCTTATACCATGGATCTCACCCTCAGAAAGGGAACACAGAAGACATGGGTGCTATAACAAAATGTGGAGAAGAAAAGCAGATGGTGCCCAGCTATCAAATAAAATAGCGCCTGGGGTCTTAAAGCTTGTCTCCAAACAAGCAGCCATTTAAGTGAGATGTCAACTAAGTCCACATGGAAGAAGCACACCACCATTAGTCACCAAAGGATTGTAAATCATACAATCCCGAATCAAAGGAGGGATTCGTATCAGAGCCTCAACTGTGAGAATGTGGTTTGCAGAAGGCTGTGGATGACAGTGGGCCCCCAAGAATCATTTGTGGGAACTCCACAGGAAACAAGCTTCCGGTGAACTCCTTCTATCCACAATTGAGGATGGGAGAAAAGGTGTTACTAAGAGGGGGCATTGGAGAAAGGCATATAGAAGACCAAAGGCATAATTCGACTTGAACAGTTAAAACTTTGTCAGTTGCTTTCCCATCTCATGCCTGCTATATCTGATCTGATTTTCAATATTCTGTATTTTTGTTTCGTTTTTGTTCATTCATATTAGGGTGTTTTTTAGAGGTGTTATTATCATAGGAGGTCACCCTCTTGAAGCTGTGTTACATGTTCTTCTGGGTGTTTTGGCATATGAAACTCAGGATTGATGAACCTATAGAGACAGCAAGTAGAATAAGGGTTTCAGGGGGCAGGGTGATAAAGCAGTGGTGGTTGGGGGATGGGACAGGGGTTGTGGCTAATGAGGGGGCGGCTACAAAAGGGAGAAGATGTCAAGGGTCCAGGAAGACAAAGAATGTTGGGAAACTGATTGTGGTCACAATTGTACAAATCTGCTTGAATGATCGAACTATGGGATGATGTATGTATTAACACCCAATTAATAATAATTTTTACCAAGATAATGGAATTTTCCTACAAATTTTTGACACCCCTTAAAGAAATCACTAATGACTAAAATGAGTACAGATTCTAGAAATTAAATATGGACAAGAATGATTAATTAAACAAAGAATCAGTATTTTATCAGCTGTGTTGCCTTAAGTGGTTCCAAGAACTAACCTATACAGCATGATTCTTCTACTGTTTTTACAGAAAGAATTTTTAAACTGAATTTCAATTATTATGTGCTTTATCTTCCAATTCTTGATTTTCTTTATGTATATGATATAAAAAGGAAGACGAAATAAGAATCCTTTTGACCTGCAGGCTTACCCAGTGCGAGATTGACCAACTTTATCACAGATGTCCAAAATCAGGCCCCAGTCCTCAGCAGTGTTCATCTCACTGGTTGCTTTCTCTATAAAGCATAAAAAGATATCACGAAAATGTTATAAAGCTTATCTTTAAAAGGTTTACAATCACACTCAAATGACCAAACTACAGTATAATCACACACAATAAATTCAAATGTTATTGTTGCTAGCTGCTATTCTTCAGCCTCCATGCACAACTTAAGGAGATGCTGCCTAGTCCTGCCCCATCCCAGGAGCAGCTGTGGATATGGGATTGTTACCATGCAGAGAGTTTTCACTGGCTGGGTTTCAGAAGTAGCTCGCTAGGCCTATCTTAATAGCCCCCCTGACAGAAGCTTTGCTGAAACTGGTGCAGGATTATTCCGCAGGTGGCTGCTATGCATATGGTAAACTAGTGGGAAAGTGGACTGGGCCTCCTGTATGGAAGGAGGGAGTTCTACTACAGGAATCGTTGCCAGCAATCTGATTATGCATGTTCGGATTTCAGGGGGCTGGGGAGTAGCTATCCACACTTCAGTTGGATTTTACTTACCATAAAAAATAATTCACTGATTTTTTCTGCAGTGTGTGTGTGTGTGTGTAGTTACAGTTATACCCTCGTGAGCAAACAGGAAGATTAAAATATAAAATTTTCTTTTCATTATGTATTAACTGTTGGCTATACTTGCCAGTAAAGGAACAAAGGCTAGGCACAGATCTCTGGAAAGTGTCATAGTCTATTTAAACTAATTATTTAGTTTAGTTTACAGATAATTTATTGAGAAACTTCCAAAAACTCATTGCCATCGAGTCAATTCCAACTCACAGCTTTGGAATACTAAGCATAAGGTCAGCCATTCAAAAGCACCAATTGCTCCGATATTCGTGTTACAGTCCTGGAAACCCACAGGGCTAATTCTACCCTGTCCCATTGAGTAGCTATGAGTTAAATGAAAATCAAACTTTTAATAGTTCCCCATAAATGAAAATTTAGCAAATTAAGAACATCAGTGAAAAAAAACTCTATAAAATGTAGTCCCTACCTTAATTACAATAGAGTTTTTTGTCTGTTTTTTTTTGCTTTGTTTTTCCTTTTTAAGCCAAAGTAGCTCTCTAGGCCTAAAACAAAAAGCCAAACTTACTGCTATCAAGTCAATCCTGACTCACAGGCTAGAACTGCCCCCTTTGAATTCCTGAGATTTTAAATCTTTACAGTAGTAGACAGCTTCATCTTTGTCCTGCAAGTCAAATACATAAGGACAGGGGGAACCTGAGGAAAGATAACAGCAACACTACCTGGAGAGATACGTATAGCAAGATATATATATATATATATATAGCAAGTAAAGCTGAGTACTTTGGACAGGAGCCTGGCTTGTGGACTGAGATGCTTTGGGGCACTTAACTGAGGGAGCTGTGTTTGCTAACAGAATGAGGGGAAGAGGAATGGCGAGTGGAGGCATATAAAGCTGTGTTTGCTAACAGAATGAGGGGAAGAGGAATGGCGAGTGGAGGCATATCTGGTCTTGCCTTGTGGCAACCAGTCTTGGGCGCTGTTGAGAGGTCAGATGTGACCTCACACCGTTTCTTCAATAGGTAGCAGTGCTGCCTCTGGGTGCTTGACTGGGGGAGCTCAAGCTACGTGGCTTGAAGTTGAATGATATAGTAGAATGGCATGCTCTTTCAGGATTTCTCAGAGCTTTGAAACATTGCCCAGGTAGGACACTGCTAGGCCAAGAGACTAGGGGCCAACAGAAGCTTGCCTGCAGGCACAGAAGAGACTATCCTGGCTGAATAACTGTACCCTGAGTATTTCTCTCTTGAATTGTAACCTGTTAACTTCCCTAATAACCCTCCTAATTGTGAACATTGTCTGTGAGCTTGCTGTGACCATTTCACTGCATTATCAAACCCATCCACAGAAGTAGAATGCTCTGCTATCAGAATAAAGGGGGGGAAATGGAGGGAAGGCAGATGTCCAACCCTAATGTCATAGGACTCGGTCTTGGGCAGCCAATGCAGATGTGGAGTTTTTGTGTTTGTTTTTTTCCTCTGTAGTTAAAGAGGGTCAGATGCCTCTGCCAAGTCATTTTGTTTTTAATTTGGTTTCAAGACTGCAGAAGTAATTGCAGGGATGCCAAACTCATGGAAACGTTGGGCTTTGTAAGAGAAAGAAGTGGTCCTGTAAAGTAAAACTTTCCTTACGTGGTTGCTGTTACCTGTGACAGCTGAAGGGAATCTATGAAGTTATATGCTGCAGCTGAGGGGAGAAACGATGCTTCTAGATGCTTCCAGATGCTTCTAGAATGCAGCTGAGGGGAGAAACTATGCTTCTAGAGCGGCCTGGGAAACAGCCAAGCCTGAGTGACAATGGGAGGGCAGCACCTACTGAATGTACTCTGCAGAGGCCCTAGGGCCTAGGCCGTATGCATATAAATAGAAACACAGTTGGTGTGGAAAAGAGATTAATTTTGAGTATTATTAAAAGGGTTAAGGGTTATATGTTTGAATCCACAATGAATATTGAGACATTTTCCTGCCTGGTCCTTTGTTGTTTTCTTTTTAATTATGAGCAAGCAGTTTGCTATTGGTACCACTGATGCAAGAAAAAGTTGGTGCCCCTCAGAGAAAGTCCCTTTCTAGGAATGAAAGTTAAAGGGAGCCAGTAAGCAGGCATGCTAGTATGCTTGTTATGGTATCCATCTGCGTCCAGTTGTGAAATTCAAGTGGGAGAATACTCAGCAGTGAAGCGATGGGCTGAGTTGAAACATATTCCACTTGTATTCACTGATCTAGTCCACAGAGGACAGAAACAAGGGAGAAGAGGAAGGGCTGACTGAAGTTTAAATAACTGTGCAGTACTAATAAGCCCTTAGCGTGACCTAGCCCAAGGGGGCTAAGGCAAAAGCGAGTGAGAAGGGGCAAGCTAGTCTGAAGTGCAGGGAAGTGTGTGTGGACTTCTAAGCTTGCAGCTGGTCTCCAAATGACCTACTATGGATAGCTAGGGCTGAGATGACCAGATATCAACCTAATGAAAAAAGGCAGATAATTAACACTGTCAGATGGTAAAAGCTGCTGGAATGAGTTTGCATGTGGATACGGATGGCCCAAGTTCCAAATGGAAATGAAGATTCTTCACATGGGAAACCCTCTTCTCTCCTCAAAGTACCAGGTTGTTGGAGACAGCCACTTTAGAACGTGGGTATCAGAACTATGATGACACAATCATGAAGGGGCTGGCTTAGGGGCTTTCGTGAATGCGCTCAGAATAAGAAATATTAACAGAAGTGAGTCTTTTATGTATGAAATAGACGAGAGCTAGAAAAACCAGGGGTGGCATGCAGTGCAGTGAATTATTTAGCGTGACTTTTCAAGTTATAATTTCTAAGTCCCACCAAAGTACTCTTTCTTGGTGGGTTTCTGCAAGCAAAGGTGGAGGAAAATGCTAATAGGACCGAGATACCCTGGCTTGCTCAATGTCCCTGATCTGGAAGCCATCTCTGTAGAGCAGCAGAGCTGCAGCAGCAGAACCAGGAGCCAGAGCATGAAACAAGAGCAGGGAATAGGCTTCCCAGGCCACAGAGCAAGTAAAGCTGAGTGTTCTGAGGCCGGAGGCTGGCTTGTGGAGCGGGGTACTTCTGGATACATAGTTAGGGGGAGCTATGTTTGCTGACTAGTGGAAGGAGAATTGAGCACCTTCAGCCTGAGACTGATAGCAGAGTGGCATGCACGTTAGGCATTTATTGGTAGACCTAAAAGAGCTTGGTAACTTTGCCTCAAAGGAGCAGAGGTCAAGCCAGAGAAAATCCTGTCTGCTGGCATAGCAGACAAAATCTGTCTTGCTGAGCAACTGTATCGTAAACATTTCCCACCTGAATTGTAACTTGTTGCCTTCCCTAATAAAAAAAACCTCGTAATCATTGAGTATCTTCTGAGCTCCATGTGGTCATTGCCATGGATTACTGAACCCAGGTGAAAAGTAGAGTGCCGTGGGAGCCAGAGTAATTTCACATAAATGAATTTTTTTAAAGCATATGTCTGCATTTAAAAGTAAAGACTGAAAATCATTGGGCCAGATACTTCTAAGAACTCTCCACTAGGTTTCTAAGGAGCCCTACTGGTGCAGTTGCTAAGCAGTTAGTTACAAACTGAGATTTAGTGGTTTAAACCCGCATCTGCTTTGCAGAGGAAAACAGTCTACTCTGCTCCGTAGGGTCTCTGTGAGTCAGAAATGGGTTCATGGCAATAAGCCTTTCTATGACTTTCTATAACTTTCAAGACTTCATATTAGATTTACCATTTAACCTTTTGATGGATTGAAACAGTGGCTGCGACACTAGGTTCAAGCATAAAAACAATTGTGAGGATGGCACAGGACCAGGCGGTGCTTTTGTTCTATGTAAAACAGCATACCTGCTTCTGACCAGAGCAGATTTCACTGCACCTAACACTACAAACAAATCGCACACCACAAACCCTGTTTGAAAGTCGAACCACCTTCTCACTGAACTGGAGGGGTTTTTTTTTTTTTGGGGGGGGGGGGTGTTTTGATGAGGAGCTATTTTTCGTTTTCTCAAGATTTATGCCTGTTAATCGGCGATGAGATATGCTGACAGGATGACTGCCCAACATGCTCAGGCCACAGGGAACGGGCTGAACACTCAGTCAGGTTGGAAATTAGCACATCTCAAAGCAATAATTCTCTTTATGATTACGGGAGCCAATTTTTCAAAAGAGTCTCATCAGTATCCCTCTCTCCTTGTTACTGGAAATTATATCGACAACAAACAAAAACCATCTGGAGTTCTGCTAACTGGAAAGGGAAGTAGGCACCAAAGGAACAGCATACAACACAAAACAGAAAAGGTAACCTGAAATCATGAGAAAGAACAACTCTCAGAATAAGATGTTAACACAGAGCTGATACCAAGGGCTCAGGTAGAAAGAAAATGTTCTGAGAATGATGGCAACAAATGTACAAATGTGCTTGACACGATAGATGTAGAATAAAATTATTTTTTAAATATAAAAAAATCTTAACACACTTAAATATTCAATTTCCAAATTCCTCTGCTGAGTATGTTTTGACATAATTTATTATACTTCCTAAAATCTTAGTAGTCTACATCTTTTTCTAACCTTATTTCAACAATGAAGACACAGCCAGTGCTTACTAGATACCAGGTGATACACTATGTGACTTATTCATGTCCATCGTCCCTAAAAAAAAGCAAACCAAAACGAGGACTAATGAATAGATGGATATATCAGACCAGAAGAACAATGTCAGTGGAGTAATCCAATGAGTAAAATATTCCTTTGGGAAAGTGAGAAGTGAGACTGGGGAGGTAAAAAGGAGCCAAACACTAAGAGGGCTGGCATAGTATGCTGAAAATTTCAAATGACGTGAAAGATCTGATTACATATGTACTTTAGAAATATTAGTCAGCAAGCAGTCTGTAAACGACTGGGACAGAGTTGAGGCAGGGAAAATGAAGGCTACTACACTAATCTGAGAGAACACTGACAGAAAACTGCACAAACAGCTGCAGTGAGAATACAAAACATGGAAGGTGAGATGTATTCAAGAGTTATTGGAAAAATAAAAGCAGGCTACTGCAAGACCAGAGTCCTTGATGATTTACTAGGCCCAGCACACAGTGGATTCTAGCTGGGGGAGTCCATGTGCATAGTTTTGTTTTGTTGAAAAAAAGGTATTTGCTATAAGCAAGTTGCTGGTTTTGCAAAAATTCTACCATGAAACACACAGAAATCAAACTGACTACATCTGTGCGAAAGATACAATGGAGAAGCTCAATACCAGCAGCTAAAACCATACAAGGGACTCACTGTGGAACAAACGGTCAATTGCTCATGTAAGTTCAGGATCCAGTTGAAGAAAATTAAAACAAATCCACAGGAGTCAAAATACGACCTTGAGTTTATCCCACCTAACTTTTGTGAACATCTCAAGAATAGATTTGATGCACTGAACTCTAATAACAGAAGACTTGATGAGCTGTGGAGGGTATCAAGACCATCCTTCGTGAAGAAAGCAAGAGGTAATTAAAAAGACAAGCAAGAAAGAAAAGATGGAAGTAGATGTCAGAAGAGACTCTGAAACTTGCTGTCAATTGTAAAGTAGCTAAAGCAGTGGAAGAAAGGATGTAGTCAAAGAGCTGAATAATTTCGAAGGGCAGCTTGAGAAGAGAAAGCCTTTACAATGAAATGTGTAAAGACCTAGAATGAGGAAACCAAAAGGGAAGAACACGCTCAGCATAGCTGAGGCTGAAAGAACAGAAGAAAAAGTTCAAACCGCAAGTTGTGATCTTGAAAGATTCTACAGGCAAACTATTGAACAATGCAGAGAGCATCAAGAGAAGATGGAAAGAACAGAGTCACTGTACCAGAAAGAATTCGTTGGCATTCCACCATTGCAGGAGGGAGCAAACGAGCACCAAAAAAAAAAAAAATTCAATGGTGCCAAAGAAAGTAATTCCAACATCACTGAATGCATTAGCCAGAAACAAGGCTCCAGGAAATGATGGCATACCAATTGAAATGTTTCAGCAAGCTAGGAAGCACTGGACGCACTCACTCGTCTGGACCACGAAATTTGGAAGAACACTACTTGGCCAACTAACTGGAAGATTATTATTTGTGCCCATTCCAAAGAAAGGTGACTTAACAGAATGCTCAAACTATAGAACAGTATCACTGATATCACATTCAAATAAAATTTTGCAGATCATCAACCAAGGGTTGCAGCAGCACATTGACAAGGAGCTGCCAGAGGTTCAGGCTGGATTCAGAAGAGGACACGGAACACGGGATAGCATTGTTGATATCAGATGGATCTTGGCTCAAAGCAGAAAATACCAGAAAGATGTTTGTGTTTCATTGAATGTCCAAAGGCATGACACTGTGTGGACCTTAATGAACTGTAGATAACCTTTAAAGAAGGGATGTTCCAGAGCACTTCATTGTGCTCAATCAAACTTGTACATGAATCAAGAGGCAGCAATGCAAACATAACAGGGGAATATTGCCTGGTTTAAAATCGAGAAAGCTGTGTGTCAGCGGTGTATCCTCTTACCATATGTGTTCAATCTGTATGCTGAGCTAATCAGAGAAACTGGATTATATGAGAAAGAATGTGGCATGTGCATTGGAGAAAGACTTACAAACAACCTGAGATATGCAGATGACACACCTTGCTTGATGAAGGTTGAGGAGGACTTGAAGCACTTGCTGATGAAGATCAAGAATTGTAGCCTTCAGTATGGATTACAACTCAATGTAAAATCCAAAATCCTCACAATTGTACCAATCATTTACATCATGATGATAAATGGAGAACAGTTTGACGTTGTCAAGGATTTTGTCTTGCTCATGGAAGCAGCAGTTGAGATCAAAAGAGGCACTGAACTGGATAAATCTATTGCACAAGACCTCTTTTAAAGTACTGAAGAGCAAAGATGTGCTTTGGGAATTAAGGTGTTCCTGACCCAAGACATGGTATTCTCCATGTATCATATGCATGTCAAAGTTGAATGTCGAATAAGGAAGACCATAAAAATAGATGTATTTGAATGGTGGTGCTGGAGAAGAATGCTATAAGTACCTTGGACTGCTAAGTGGAAAAACCATTCTGTGTTGGAAGAAGTAAGGCCAGAGTGCTCCTTAGAGGCAAGGGTGACAAGACTTTGTCTTGCAAGCTTTGGACATACCGTCTTAAGAGTCGAGTACCTGAAGACTGGAAAAAGACATCATGCTTGGTAAAGTGGAAGGGCAGCAAAAAAGAGGAAGGTGTTCAATGAGATGGATTGACACAGTGACTGCATTATGGCTCAGCACGGGAACAATTGTGAGGATGGTGCAGGAATGTGAAGTGTTTCATTCATTCAAGGGTCTCTATGGGTCATAGCAGACTTGATGGCACCTAATAGCAGCAGCAAACCCAAAGAACTCCAAACAAAAATAATCCACTGCCTTTCAAGTCACTTCTGACTCATAGGAGCCCTATAGGACATAGTACAAGCGCCCCACAGTGTTTACGAGGCTGGGACTCTTCACCAAGCCAGACAGTCGTGTCTTGCTTCCAGAGAGTGTCTGCTGGGTCCAAAATGCCAATATTTTGTTTATTAGGCAAATGTTTAACCAATATCCAGGATTTTTTTAAGAACATAAGAGATACTATGTATTTGTTGTTTAGAATATAAATATTCCAACTAGAGCAGAGAATTCTGATTCCAGGTTCTTGGCCTGGGAGAGTAAACAAACTAAGGTGCCAGTCACTAAAGCAGAAAACACAAGAAGAAAAACATGTATGAGTGGAAGCTTGAGCATTTTTTTGAACATGTGAATATGTTCAGTGAGGTATTTGAGGCACATTCAAAGCTATGTATGTTTACAAGTAATCTTCGTAACAACCCCATGAACATAATGACATGCATAGAAGGAGCAGACATTGTTCTGCCACAGAAATAAATTTGCAGAATGCTGCTTGTTGTCATACAGGATATGAGGGAAACAATACAGAAAAAGGATGAAATGATAGGGGAGATAAAGTCCATACACCAAAGGGAAATACAAGAGTTCAGAGAAGAGATAACAAAAACCAGAAGCAGACAAATGGACCTCGAGAATTGACTGGAAGAAGCAGAGAACTGCACCAGTGACTAGGAGGAAAGCCAAGCAGAGTTTAACAAACTCAAACAAAAATCTAATAAGATCATCAGAGAAGCTTAAGAAAACCTAAGAGCTATGTCTGATCTATAAAGAGGAACATTAGAATTATTGGATTACCTGAGAAGACACAACAAAGAAATCATCTGCAACAATAGTGAGAGAATTCTTGGAGGAAAACTTCCCCTGCTTAATGAATGAAAACCAGGCAACCATTCAGTAGGCTGAAAGAACACCAGCTAGCCTAAATACCAAGAAGAAGTCACCAAGGCATATAATAGTTAAACTATTCAACTTTGAGGAAAAGAAGAAAATCATGAGAGTAGCTAGGGAAAAACAAGCAATCACATATAAATGCTCCCACATAACAATATGCTCAGACCTATCAGCAGACACTATGGAGAAGAGGAGTGGAGTAACATATTCCAAAAATTGAAGGAAAACATCTCAAACCCAAGAATACTCTCCCCAGCCAAATTATCTATCAAGATAGATGGAGAAGTAAGTGTCTTCCCAGACAAGGAAAAACTCAAATAATACATTAGAAGAAATCCAGCTAGACAAAAGATCCTTGCCGATGCAGTTTGGGCAGAAGAACAACACTCATCAAGCATAAATAAGAGACCACCACATAGAACAAACTCACCCAAGGGCAACAAAGAGAAAACAGACCCCAAGATACCATTGGCTTAAGGATGGAAAGAACTCAAGAATGATGCACACACATGCACACACACACACAGCACACTAATAAGAAAGGAAGCTGGGAAAACACCCAACACAAAAGGTTTAAGATGACATCACAGAGGCTGCAAATAGAGGTAATGACCCTGAATATTAATTGCCTGAATTCAGGCATTAAAAGACTGAGGCTAGCAGACTGGCTTAGAAAACATAACCCATCAATCTGCTGCCTACAGGAAACATATCTCAATGCTATAAACAAAAACAGGGTGAGAATCAAAGGCTGCAGAAAGGCATGCCAATCAAACAACTATTCAAAAAAAGCAGGAGTTCCAATTCGAATCTTGGATAAAATGGACCTCAAAGTGCAAACCATAAAAAGAGATAAGAAGAGACACTATATGATGTTCAAGGGAATGAGAGACAAGAGCCACTAAGTATTGTAAACATATATTCCCCGAATGAGAGACCTGCTGCATACGCGTCAACCAAAAGATGAAAAAGAAATCACCACCTCAAAAATTATGGTGGGTGACTTCAATACACTGCTCTCAGAAAGATAGACCACAGGGAAAGAAAATAAACAAGGAGGCTAAAGATTTAATACTATAATTAGACAATTTGACCTGATAGATATTTACAGAGCTTTTCATCCAAATACAAACAAAAATTAACATTCAAGTCCACATGGCACATCTTTGATGATAAACCACATAAGGCGAATCTACATAAATTTAAGCACATTGATATCATACAAAGGCAGTTATCAGAGGAAGTTTCACAGCAATACGTGCACACATAAAAAAGGAAGAGACTCATGATTGATATGCTGGCACAAAATTTACAACTAGAGCAGGGTCAGCAGGACAATCCCACTAATAGGAAAAGAAATAACAAAAATCAGGGCTGAGATTCAAAGAGGGAAAATAAGAAAACTATAGAAAAAATTAATGCTGCTAAAAGATGGTTCTTTGGAAGGATAAACAGAATCAACAGACCGCTGGCAAACTTAACCAAAGAAAGAAGAGAACAAATTTCAATAGCAAGAATGAGGGATTTAAGAGGGGACATTACAACAGACCCTAATGAAACCAAAAGGATAATTACACAGTATTATGAATGATTGTACTCCAATGAATTCAAGAACTTGGAAGACATGGAAAAACAATCCCTATCTAGACTATCCCCAAAGAATATCATGAATCTCAACAGACCCATAGAAATAGAAGAAATAAACAAGGTCATCAAGGGATTACTCTGCCCCCCCCCAAAACATAGAAAAAGACAGCAATCTCCCGAACTCCTTCTATGAAGCTAGTATAACTGATACCAAAACCGGCAAGGATCCCACAGACCAATATCCCTAATGATAACAAAGGCAAAAAATCCTCCACAAAATACTGGCCAATATAATACAAAAGTATATGAAACAAATAATTCACCATGACCAAGTGGGATTCATACCAGGGATGCAGGGATGGTTCAACATATGAAAGACCATTAGTATCATTCACCATATTCACATGGGAAACGATAAGACCCACATGATAATACCGATAGATGCAGAAAAAGCATTCGACAACATCCAGCACCAATTCCTGTTTAACACACTTGAGAAGATAGGAATGGAAGACAGTACAAGCTATATATGAAAAACCAGCAACCAATATGGTAGTCAATGGAGAAAAGACTAACACAATCCCACTGAAAAAGGGGACCAGACAAGGATGTCCCTTGTCCCCACTCTTATTTAATATCGTGCTGGAGGTTTTAACTAACAGCCTAAGGCAAAGAAAAGACATCAAAGGTATTCGTCTGGGGAAGGAAGAGGTGAAACTATCATTATTTGCAGATGATATGATTTTATATATGGAAAATCCCAAAAGCTCCACAAGGGGAGTACTGAGTACTGATAGCAATAAAGGAGTTTGGCAGAGTGGCAGGACACAAGATCAACAGACAGAAGTCCATCGGACTGCTATACACATCAGATAAGTCCACAGAAGAGGAGATCAAAATGATGGAACCCTTCACAATAGCCAAGCACAAATTGAAATATCTAGGGATATACATGACTAAAAACCAAAAGATTGTTAAGAAAACTACAGAACACTATTACAAGAAACCAAGATGGGCCTCAACAAATGGAAGAATATCCCATGCCCGTGGATCGGAAGACTCAATATAGTAAAGATGTTAGTTCTGTCTAAGGCACCATATAAGTTTAATGCAATCCCGATACAATTTACCCTCATCTTTCTTCAAAGAAGTGGAAAAACTGATTTCCAACTTCATATGGAGAGGGAAGAAGCCTAGAATTAGCAGTGAACTCAAGAAGGACACAGTGGGAGGGCTTGCTTTATCTGACTTTAGCACAAACTATATAGCCACAGTTGTCAAAACCGCATGGTTTTGGTACACTGACAGATACTCAGACCAATGGAAAAGAATTGAAAACCCAGATATAAAATCAGCAGCATACAAACAACTGATCGTTGAAAAGGGCTCAAAAACTTCCAACGGGAAGTGGATGCCCTCTTCAACAAGCGGTGCTGGAAAAAAAAATGGCTATCTACCTGCAGAAAATGACGCAAGACCCTTATCTCATTCCACGCACAAGAATAAACTCAAGGTGGATCACAGACCTTGAAGTTAAACCCCAAACTATTAGGGCCATCAATGAGGGAATTGGGACCAACTTGAGAACTTTGGCACAGGGAATACATACGCTATCAGAACTAGGGAAGGACACAAACACAGAGGAGGCACAAATTGACAAATGGGATATACTGAAGATAAAACACATGTGTACATCGAAAGAATTCACCAAGAGAGTAATAAGAGAGTCCACAGACTGGGAAAACATCTTTAGCAATAACACATCAGACAAGGCCTTGTTACTAAAATCTACAATACTCTGCTAGCTTCCAAAAAGAAAAAACTAATTGCCCACTGACGAGTTGGCAAAGAACCTGAACAGAAGTTTCGCAGGGGCAGAAATCCAAATGGCCAATAAACAAGAGGAAATGTTCCCCATCTTTAGCCATAAGAGAAATGCAAATTAAAACAACAATAAGGTACCACCTGACACCCTCAAAGGTAGCCCAATTCAAAAAATCAAAAAGCAACACGTGTTGGAGGGGCTGTGGGGAGACAGGAACTCTCATCCACTGCTGGTGGACCTGTAAGTATGTACAGCCACTTTGAAAATCGATCTGGTGATACCTAAAACAGATGGAAATCAAGTTACCATATGACCCAGCAGTCGCCCCTCTGGGCATATACCCAGAAGAGGCAAGAAACAAACCAGGGCCAGACACCGGGCCAGACACCTCTGCTCCAATGTTCATTGCAGCAAGTTCACAATTGCAAGGAGTTGCAAAACCCAAAGTTCCATCACTGACGATTGGATTAAAAAACTGTGGTACATACATACAATGGAGTACTATGCATTGCTAAATAGTAGTGATGAACGTATGAAGCACATCACTGGCATGGGAAGAACTGGAGGAATTCATGCTAAGCCAAGCCAAGCCCAAAAGGACAAGTACAACATGAGTCCGCTGAAGTAAGCTTTAAAAAAAATGCAAAAGGGGCACAGGGAAAAAGCTACTGTATACAAATATTCCTGGGGTGAGGACCAGGTAATATGGCAGGAGCCAGATCAAATCCAGGGATACATATGATAGCCAACTGAAAAGTAGGGTGAGGGGGTGGGGGGGTGGGGGAGAAAAAAAATTAAAACGAAATGGGTAGTGGGGGCACAGGGCACTAACCCACCCAAGGGGAAGGTATCGTTTATATCTCCAAAGGGAAAGAGGGATCGGTCCCTCTTGTGACCCGGTGCTCAAGATGCAAATGACCATGCGGCATGCCTGGAGTAGGGAACCAGTGGAGAGGTCTGAGGGGCTGGCCCCAATCCCAACTATGTGGACATCTGTCCTTACCCCAAGAATCTATCTCAGAGGACAGCACTGAATTGGCAGCTTCAGGAGAGGGTCGTGTCTGATCAGAGCACACGGGAGCAAATGAAGGAGGAGGTAGAAAGAGTGGAGCACACCCTGATACACCAACCCTGGAGGACGATATTCCTGCTCAGAGCAGCCAATCCACAGAGAGGACCATATGGATGGCCCCACCTGAGATATGACATCCCTCACTGACCCATAGCCCTACAGGGGACAACACTGGAGACACAGTGTGGGCACTATGCCCATTCTGATCCCATCACACGGAGGAAAAACACTAAGGGCATGGAACAGAACAGCAAGGGGAACAGAGCAAAGAAGTCCCAGGGAATACCAAAAATAGACTTTGGGGTCAGGGCTTGGCGCCCCAACAGACTCGACTGGAAAACATGCCCAAAGGCCAACAAACAGTCTTGAACAAACTACAAGCTTTTCTTTTTTGTTGTTGTGTTTTGTTTTGTTTGTCATTGGCTTGTTGTTTTATTTTATTTTGTTGCTTGGTTTTGCTCTGTCTTGTTTTTGTGCATTTTATTACTCTGCAGGTCTGTCTAAATAAAATAGGCTGGATGAACAATCTGAAAGAGAAAACAATGGGACCGACAGTTCCGGGGGGACATGGGAGAGGGGGAGGTGGGGGAAAGATAGTGATGGTAACAAACCCAGGGACAATGGAACAACAAGTGATCCAAATCAGTGGTTAAGAGGGTGTAGGAGGCCTGGTGGGGCGTGACCAAGGGTAATATAACCAAGAGGAATTACTGTAACCCAAATGAAGGCTGAGCATGATAGTGGGACAAGAGGAAAGTAAAAGGAAATAGAGAAAAGAGCTAGGAGGTAAAGGGCATTTATAGAGGTCTAAATACAGGCATACACATACATAAGTAAATGTATTTATATATAAGGATATGGAAATAGATTTATGGTAGCAGATGGACATTGGGCCTCCACTGAAGTACTCCCTCAATGCAAGAATACTTTCTTTTATTAAACTGACATTCCATGATGCTCCCTTCCCAACACAATCGCTAAAGACAACGTGGGTGCGTAAGCAAATGTGGTGAAGAAAGCTAATGGTGCCCAGCTATCAAAAGATATCGTGTCTGGGGTCTTAAAGGCTTGAAGGTAAACAAGAGGCCATCTAGGTGAGAAGCAACAATGCCCACATGGAAGAAGCACAACAGCCTGTGCAATCACGAGGTGTTGAAGGGAATCAGGCATCAGGCATCATCAGAACAAAAAATTATATCATTGTGAATGAGGGGGAGTGCGGAGTGGAGACCCAAAGCCCATCTGTAGACAACTGTACATCCCCTTATGGAAGGGTTGCGGGGAGGATATCAGTCAGGTTGCAGCGTAGCAATGATGAAACATACACCTTTCCTCTAGTTCCTAAATGCTTCCTTCCCACACTCTATCATGATACTAATTGTACCTTACAAATCTGGCTAGACCAGAGGATGTGCACTGATACAGATAGGAACTGGAAACACGGAATCCAGTGCAGATGATCCCTTCAGGACCAGAAGTCAGAGTGGCAATACTGATAGCATGGAGAGAGGGTGGGGTGGAAAGGGGGAACCGATTACAAGGATCTACATACAACCTCCTCCCTGAGGGGCGGACAACAGAAAATTGGGTGAAGGGAGATGTCGGACAGTGCAAGATATGACACAATAATATTATATAAATCATCCAGGGTTCATGAGGCAGGGGGGAGTGGAGAAGGAGGGGAAAAATGAGCTGATGTCAGGGGCTTAAGTAGAGAGAAAATGTTTTGAGAATGATGAGGGCAATAAATTAGAAAAAAATTTGGAGCTAGCATTTAATGTAAACCACAAATCCCTTCCTGGATCTGTTTTTTTTAACCCTGTAAATGTTAAAAACCTATGTAATTTAACCTCCTAGTTAATTTATAATAAAGAATCTTATTCATCATCTCCTTGGAGCATAAGGACACTCTATTAATATTATCATTGATAAGCCCCTGGTACTAATTTGATTTTTTAAATCCTGTTGAGAGAGGGCTATTGGACTAGTGTAGGCTAACAACATATCGCAACATCTGAATAATTCACTTGTACAGATTAAATTCTGACATAGCTGGATGGTATTTATACAAACAATGGGAGTTGGTTGTCAGGCAAAATTTACAGTAATATTCATTGACTGTCAATGACAGGCATCTCAGAATAACATAGATCTTTTTTATTTTTTTTATTTTTATTTATTTATTTATTTTTAATTTTTTTTTTAACATAGATCTTAATAGAGTGTACTAAGTCAATGTTTATCTGCCTACAGACAATCCAAAACTCCTAGTATAGCTGTCTTCTGCTTCTTCAAACACCATGAATGTTCAGTCTTTAGTCCTCTGGTTGCAGGTGAAGAACAGTTCACCCAGTGGAGTTTCCACATCAGATCCCTCTGGTTTGGCTTTTGGAGGTGGTGCATGTCTTGACTATGGAGAATGCAATGTCCCAATGTTGTATGGTATTTGACCTGAGTCCACAGGGAGTGTGTAGAACCTCAGGCCAGGATGGCTTGTTAAGTGTGCATTACCGGACCTACTCCCACTTAGGGTTCTTAAAAATATTGCTAGTCATTGTCTCCTCTCCTCCCCACCCTTTCTACCTACAGACATGCACCTGTCTTCTCCCAGACCTAACTGCTCCCTTTCCCTTCTCCTGACTTGACTTTCCCTTCAGTATCCCTCATCTCTGATAGGAGTGTATGTTTGTCCAGGGGGACTTTGTTATAAGCTTGCACGGCAGCCACTAAACAGCCAACAGCCCCTCCCCATTCCTTGACAATTTGATCCCAGCTGGTGTGAAGAGCCTTCCAGCAACTTGGCCATCAAAAAATACACCCCTAGAGAGGATGGTACATGGTTCCTTGGCAGTGGTCAGGCTCTCTACCAGGCTGTCTACCTACCCTGACCAGCAAGCCTGAACTTGCACCTGCCCTGTTGCTTGTCTCTACAGCAGTGGGGACAGTATTTGTCCTTTTGTGATTGACCAACTTCACTCAGCACAATGTCTTCCAGGTCCCTCCATAGCAGGAGAGGTTTTTCATGGTTTCGTTGATGTTTTTGAGAAATGAGTAGTATCTACATACCAAAGGGTTTTTTACACCTTCTTCTAGTGATAGGGATTTAGGCTGTTTCCAACTTCTTGCTATTGCAAACTGTGCTGCAGTGAACAGGGAAGAACATAAGTCTGTGCATGAACTGTCCACTTCTTTGGGCAGATACCCAGTAATTTTACTGCCAGATCATATGTTATTTCTATTGCCAGCTGTTTTAGGAATTTCCCTATCACTTTTCCACAGTGGCTGTATGTATTTACAAGCCCACCAGCGGTGTATAAGCGTTCCAGTCTCCAGCACTTGTTGTTTCTTCAAACTGGGATACAGTTATCTGTGTTAGATGGTATCTCATAGTTGTTGTGACTTGCATTTCCCGAATGGCTAGTGAACATGAGCATTTTCTCATGTCTGTTAGTCATTCGGGTGTTGTCCTTCATGAATTGTCTATTCAGGTCCTTTGCCCACTTTCTCAGAGGGCTATTTGTTTTGGAAAAAATTAATCGTGTTTGTGCCCTACTTGAAGAAGACCAACGATTAACAGCAAAAACAGCAGCCAACACCTCTGGTTGCACAATTATGAGTGAAAAATTGAAAAGGATCAAACTTTCCACTTGACTGGTGCCAAAATTATTGACCCAAAGCATCTGCAGACAAGAGTAGTGATTTTGATGAAAATTTCAAATAAGTGGGATAAAGACTTGGAAGCTTTTCTTTGAGGACCCAGAAAAGGGGTTGAAATGTGGCTTTACAATAGGATCCTGCAGACACAGAACCATCAAAGCAGTGGCTACCAACATGTGGAATTGCTCCACTCAAAGCAAAAGCATAACATTCAAGAGCCAAGTTCGTGGCAGTATTTTTTGAGGTGCACATGGTTATTTGGTTGCTTACTTTTTCGAGGGCCACAAAAATAGTAACAACTGCTTTTATGAAAGCGTTTTGAGAAAGTCATTGCTTTAGCCGAAAAATGCCTCGGACAGCTTCATCAGAGCCCTTCCCCACCAAGCCAGCGTTCTGGTCATTCCTCTTCTCAAATAAGGGCGGCTTCCTATGTCTGAGTAGAAGATCTCTGGGGATGAATTTACAGTCCTGATCTGGCTCTTTCTCACCTATGAGTCAGAAGCAACTCAGTGGCTGTGGGAGTTGAGACTTTGGCGTCCTGACTGCCAAAAAAGCACTAAGGCCATATCTGACCTCCTCTGGATACACAAGGGAGAAGTAGATTCCAATGCCAAACCAACCCAAGGCCAACTGCCACAAGGCAGAGGTCAGACAGGCTTCGACCTTCTATCCTCTTACCCTATTCTGACACCAAGTATTCCTTCCAAAGCACTCTACTTTTCTGCTGGGTTTGATACCGTATATACTCGTGTATAAGCTGAGTTTTTCAGCACATTTTTATGCAGGTTTTGTGGTGAAATTAGATGCCTCAGCTGACATTCGGGTCGGCTTATAGTCGAGTTTATACAGTAATCCATTGCAATGGCCACAGAAAACTCAGTCCAAATTCACAATTATGGGGTTTAATAGGAGACCTGATGATGTAGGGGTTATATATTAGGCTACAATCTAGATGGCAATTTGAAACCACCAGCAGCTCCAGAGGAGAAAGACTGGGCTGTCTACTCCTGTACAGTTAAACGTTTGGAAAACCACAGAGCGGGGTCACTATGAGTCAGCATGACTCAATGGCAGTGAGTTTGGTTTGGGGTTTTATTAGAGAAGTTGGCAAGTTACCACAATATCAGAAAGTAGTAGGCACACAATCATGGGTCTCCAGCAGCCAAATCTCTCTCTGGCCTGACCTCTCAGTCATGTGATCTCTCAGCCTTTAGTCTCCATGGACCAAGAAGCCCACCCACTGCTCTGCCTCACAGCCTCACAGCCTCACAGTCTTGGCTCTGCTCCTCTACTCTGTCTCATGGTATCCTAACTTCAGCCTATGGTCTCAGTGCCTCAACCAGTTCAAGCAGGCAGGATTCTCAAACATACTCAACTAGTAGCTTTCTTCCTTAATGATCCTGGGATTTTTCTCTCTGCTTCTGAGGCTAACTCTCTTAAATGGAGGTGTGGTCTTTCTCTTTCAGCAGACTGTAATCCCAAAGCAAAAAGAGTGGTGTATACCAGCTCGTAAGGTAGAGACTCAAATACAGCCCACCTTAATCCTGTCCACTAGCCTATCGAAAAATTCCCTCCAAAATGGGATTATAATTGCAAGAATAGAGGCTAGGATTTGTGATACATAACAAAAGGATTATGATAAATAACAAAAAGGGGTCATATTAATTGACTACATCTCACTGATCTTAAATAAACCTTGGAAGCACACCCATATTTCTTCAGTAAATAAAAAGACTGTTGACATGGTTAAAGTCCCAGTACCCTTACTTTTTTAGGAATTGATTAAACTTCTGAGATCATTGCTTACAAAAGTGTCTTCACCTTGGTGGAACTTAGATTGATAAAGTTTATATTTTAATTCTTATCCTTCAATTCCAATTCTCACAAGCTTCTTGAAACCCCTCAAATTAAAAAAAATAAAATCCAAAGCTTTAGAGAATAAGTACATATGAGAGAAAAAGAAGAATCATGATGATGCCTAAACATTAGATTTGAAATATCAAGAAATACTAATAAGAAAAAATATCATTCTTAACATGTCTTTTTAGACTCCTATCAAACATATATGTGGGGATGCTGAATAGATCTCTAAATCTGGAGCTCAGGTAGTAAGCTGAGGCAAGAATATAATATTTATAGTATTTAATATATTTTAAATACTTTCTTATAAATAAAAAGCATAGAAAGTCTAAGTGTGTTACAAAAGTTAATGCACATTAACTCTCCTAAGAACTTTATAGGAACTAGTACCCCGTATTCCCAAACTATTAGTATCCCTATGTTCCATGGAAGAGGCCCTGGTAGCCCAGTGGTTAAGCACTCTGCTGCTTTGTGGGAGAAAGGTATGGCAGTATGCTTCTGTAAATATTACAGCCTTGGGAATCCTGTGGGACATTCTACCCTTTCCTACAGGCTCCGTACGAGTCCAAACCAACTCAATAGCAATAGGTTTGGTTTGGTTTTGAGAGTATTAAGCCACTAGCCCGAAGTCATAATGTTGGTAAGCAGCAAACCCAGAATTTGAATCCATGCAGTATGCTCCAGAGTCTTAAATTCTTTAAACTAAACTACGTTGCCTCCTAAGATGCCAAAGGGAAATCACATTAAAAGTGAATACATTCTAGAACTGATCTCCAGAGCAAGAAAATTAAAAGGGAATGAAGCAGAAAACCTAAAGAAGTTTGGTGTCCTGGAAGTAAAAAAAACATCCACTAAACCCAGGGGCCAATGAATGAGTCCATTCCAAATCATAGGATTCCTACAGCAGAGAGCTGAACTCTGCTCCAGAGAAAACTGTCTTAACTGTAGCCTGAGGAATGGCTAGTGGGTTTGCACTGCCAAACCTTCAACTAGCAGTCCAATGCCTAACCTGTTGAATCACCAGGGTCCCTTGATTGATGTACATAACTATACCAAAAAGGAGGGCTAAGCACTCAAGAAGGAAATCACCAGAAATTTTCAATAAAAGCTTGCTGTAATGAAATATGCTTAGAAATCAAGAGTTGAGTAATAGCAAGAAATGATCTTCAAAAAAGAGATTCATATATCCAGTATATACTAACAAATGTTTGCTAATGTCAGGCACTATCTGGACGCTGGGCGTATGTCAGTGAACAATTCAACAAAGATCCTGGTCCTCATGGGGCTGTCATTCTAGTCACAGGGCTAGGAATTTCTTTCATGAAAAAGCAATCACCATATTTCTTCTCTGCCTAAGTCAGTCAGTGGATTTCTGATTCTGTTTCAGTGCATGGAATAAAGCAGAAGGTAATTCATTTGGAAAAAGTGCAACTGTATACAAACGTTAAGTGACTCATAATTCCATCACATTGAGTTAGTTGCTTTTACATGGCATAGTGGTGAAGTGTGAAGAAACATTAAACAGGGCTTTCTGCTTATTGTACTAGCAGGAAGGTTAACATATTTTTCTGTCGGTAAGTTGCTTGCTTAGTCTCTGAAGGGTCTTCTTAGACTACCCTTCTATATTTCAGTATACGGATCACGCAAGAATCCAAGTACTAAACCTAACTCTATAAAGCAACTTCCACTAGAACAAAACACAGACCCTATTATGTATACTCAGGACACTTATTACCTAGGAGGTATCGCTGAAATATTTTCAGTACAACAAACATTTATTAGACACACTATGTGGCAATTCTAAAATGACTAAGATAGCACAGATCCCAAGTCAAACCCACTGAGGTGACTCCGTGCTGACTCATAGCAACACAGTTCAGGGTTTCTAAGACTGTCAATCATTATGGGAGAGCAGACTGCCTCCTCTTTCTCCCAGAGAGTTGCGGGTGGGTGTGAAAGGGTTGATCTTGAGGTCTGCGGTCAAATGCTTAACCAGCAGCACCACCAGGGTTCCTTAAGATATACTGTAACTGCCATTAATGCTAAATAATAAAGACAAAAAGTACTGCAGGAACTTGGAAACGAGTGGAAATTATAGTGGGATGAACAATGGCTCTCAATTAGGAATTACTCTGTCCCTTCCCATACCCCCATTCCCCTTAACACATGTAGCTACGTCAGATCTTTACTTCCCCCATGATTACAGGTAAGGCAGGTGCCACTAGTACCTAGTGGTAGTATCAGGAATGCTATTAAACATACTTAAAAGGTTGGGCAACTGATCCAAAATGTCTATAGTGCTGCTGTTGAGAAACCCTAGGTTAGCGTAATCAGGAAATGATTCAAGTATAACAAGTTGGATTCTGCGTTGGCCTTAAAACACGAGGATATGTTCAAAAGGTTATAGAGACAAATACATAAAGACAGGAAGACTGTATTTAAACTGGGTAATATGGGTAGAGAAAAGTTTTAATATTAAGTATCCAAATCCAATGGAAATGTACATTCAAACCAAGAACCCACTGCTATCGAGTTGATTCTAACTCATCTTTCCCTATATTGTTTCTCAGGCTACAAATCTTTTCTTTTTTTTGGGGGGGGGGGTGGCAGGCAGAAGAGCCTCAACTTTATCCCATGAGTGTGAACTGCTGACCGTGTGGTTATAAGTCTAAAGCATATCAGTAACCCATATAAACACATACTTATTGGATTCTTCAGAGGATCCTGTATCGAATGCCTGGAATCTTTACATCTTGACCCATAATTATCCTACTGCTAAACAAAACAACCCAACAAAAACAGCCACCAAGTGGACTCCAGCTCATAGCTGCCCCGCTTCCACAGCTGGAAATCTCTGTGGGAGCAGATAGCTCTACCTTTCCGTAAGGAATACTTGCTTTGAGAATTGTCCTCTTAATCAATATGAGTTCAAACCAAACAATCTAAAACAGAGATTAGAACTGCAAGGAGCAGAGAATCTAAACCAATGGTGACATCACAATATCGGCAGAGAGTGAGAATGGTGACACATAATGCCACTGACTGCACATGTAGAAACTGAATAGTTGTGTGTTTGGTTTTGTAATATTGTCACCAAAAATTGTCTTCTAAAAAGTAGGGACCAAAAAAGTAGGACAAAAAGGTTCATAACTCAACAATTCTATTCAACTCACGGCCATCTAGTTGGATTCCTACTCGGGTGACCCCACAGACTGCGTAGAACTGATTCCTAGGGATTTTGAGGCTACAGATCTTCATCTTTTTCCCTCAGGGTGACTCGAGTGTCCAAACTGCTCACCTGTGTAGTTAGCAGCCCTCTGCAAAGTTAACTCTGCTACAAAGGTTCATACCAGGTTATGAAAACTGGATAGAAATGCTAGAGCCAGATAACAGGTATTAAGAAGTTACTATGCTTTAGGTATTTGCCCTAGAGATTAAGGCAGTAGATGGTAAGAGTGCTCAGAGCAATAACTGTCCTGTTCATCATTGTATCTCTTATCTCTGAGTACCATGTCCCATAAAGAACCCAAATCCAGATCAAAGAATCAAATCCACTGCCATCAGTATAGTGTTGTTGAGCTGCTAACTGTAAGATCAGTAGTCTAAACTCACCAGCCACTCTCAGGAGAAAGATGAGCTTTGGTAAAGATTCACAGCTTCAGAAATCCTACAGAGGTTGCTATGAGTCGGAATGGGCCATGGCAGTGGGTTGAGGTGGGGTAACAATTAGCAATTGCAATAATAGTAAAGCACTGTAGTAGGCCCACTAGCCATGATGTCATTCAATCACAAAACAGAATGCTGTGTGTTTGCCCCAGTACAAAGATGAAAGACATCAGGGCTCAAAAAGCGTAAGTAACTTTGGTAAAGTGAAGAGTCAACTCCTTTCCAGTCAAAATCCAAACTCGAAAGCTTGAGAGATGGCTGTAACTAAGTGTTTAGAGAACACCTGTCTTTCATAGATAGATATATAGCTAATTCCATGAAGTTTTATTTCTGTCCTGGTGTGATTATCAAAGTCTGCCTATGTCATATCATTTGGCACAAGTCCACACTTCTTTGCCAATGTAGGCCCTAAGTACATTCAAATCATCCCAAGACTCCCTGCCAGGATACTCAGACATCCTGAATTATTTCCCTCGAGCTAAAAACTAAAAGGAAAAAGCTAGCCCATTGAATTGGTATGATCCAACCTAAGACCAATCATTTGCAAAACAACAAAAACTCAGCATCTCAAACTCCTTTCCAGATCCAAGGTCTTATTCCAACCTTATAGTCCAGGGCTTTAAAGGGCACCGAAATGGGTCAGGTACTTGACACAGGTTTGTTGACTGCCAAAAATGTCATCTTCGTCTCCCACAACATTATCTTCTTAAGCAGAAGCTCCCTCTTCTAGACACTGAAAACATGGGATTTTTAACCGTCTAAGGAAGCTTATGTAAAGCATTTCTTCTAGACCCTGGAGTGTATTACCTGTCCAGGTAGACACTACATTACAGGGTTATAATACTACTCCAGTCAGTTCTTCAAGAAGCTCTGTCCAACATCAGACAACACACCAGCTGTTCCGCCCAGGCTCTTAGCACAAGCTCCTGAAGCAGTTCTTTCGATACCCATTCCTCGTCCAAGGCCTGTTTCGCTGAGTCCCCAGAAGGATGCGCCGAACGCCCAAACCCCAAGGACCAGGGATCTTGAGGAAGAGGAACCCGGGGTCCACCGTCTAAGTAGAGAGCGGGCAGAGTGGAACTCGGTCTAAGGGTGGACGGGCAGGGAGCGGCAAAAGCACTTACCAACATCCTGATCGAAGGGATTGGTGGCAAAGAGAGGCATCTCCACTGCTGGCCGAGGTGCCACGGGGACTCCCCCTAGACACTGCGGGAGTCAGAGTGCGAAGGAGGAAGGAAGACGCTTCAGGCAAAAACCGTAGTAAAGGCAGACTCTGCAGGGTCCGCCACAGTGCCAAACCTCAGGCTCCCCCAGCAACCGCGGCAGCGGCGGCAACAGCGAAAGAGATGAAAAGCCCGGCGCGCGGAGCATGCCGGGAACCAGGGTGTCCGCAGCGCTGCCTGCCCGGAACCTGCCGCGCCGAAACAAGCCGCGCCAAAGCGGCCCCTCCACCCGAGTCCCTTTTTCACGAGTCACGCTTGCAAATGAGAGATTTCTTTTTCAAATGAGAGCTTTAAATGCCTGTGTGTTTTGCTTCTTCAGCAAGGAGTCCCTGGAAGGTGGGGTCCTTCAGGCGTGCGGGAGCCAGCTAAAGCCCCCAGAAGTGATTCAGAGGCTGCAGAGAAAGGAGGAATGGTCTAGCACGCCCTTTTCTTGCTTCGCTGTCCGTTTTTCCAACCTTGTAGTCCCTATGGAGAGGAATGGGAAACCCCTTCAGTTCTAGGTGTAAAGGCTGGGGGTTCAGTTCGCTACCTAGGGCGACGTGCAGCTGGTGTGGATGAAGTCACGTGAGTTGAATGGATTGCTCGGAATCCTCGAAGACGGGAGTGCCGAGCGTGGGATCGTTCGCACCTACCCGCGCATCCTTCGGTGCCTTCATTCAGGAGGTGGGAATTTTAGAAAAAGGAGATGCTACTCAACGATTTGTACATTGCCCCTGCCCCCAAAGCTGAGCAAAAAGGAAACCGAAAAATAAAAACTAGATTTTCCTAGCCATTGGAATAATTAACAGTTTTACTTATAGGTTGACTTCATGAAAATGCTTTTTATGTGGAAAATTTTAAAGCGTATTTCGTAGATGGTTTGCGCTCCAGTTAGAACAAGATGTACAAAGAGCATCTTGCATATGAATTGAGATGACATAAACTATGCCCCAATTATACTTCCAAATATTACATGTGAAATAAGTATTTTTTAACACGTCCACAACAGAATTGGTATCGTGGCATTAAAAGTAGCTAGTTAGTTAGCTCTCTCGACTGGGAACCCAAAGGTTGGAGGCTTGAGTCCACCCTGCGGTGCCTAGGAAGAAAGACGTGGTAACCTACTCCCCAAAAGTTAGCTTTATGAAACCTCGATGGAGCACAGCTTCTACTCTGACAGGTTTGGAGTTGTAAGGAGTAATCAACTCCACAGCCACTGGTTATGAAAGTTAATTACAAAAATCAATTAAAATGAATTTGTACTCCTAACTACGGAATGTGTGAATAAAGCAGATGGTTTTACAGTAGTTAATTCTTGCATTTTTTTCCTTTTTGCTCATCAAAATGTAATAAATCATATAGGGACCTATTGTTGATTGAGGTATGAATATAAAACTCCCATAGGAAGTGTTTGGGAATTTTAAAATGTAATTTTGAACCCTGCAATCCCACTTGGTGGAATTTTTCCCAAAGATAATTTTAAATTATGAACCTATTTATGACGATATTATTTATGCATATATCAACTCATGTTATTTAACATTTCAAATGATAGTTAGCATTAGCAATAGCTGTCTGACAGTGGCCAGCAATGAGTAATGCCGATTGTGATGCTGCAGGCTAGGTGTCAGCTTGTCTGGGCCATGATTCTCAGTTACTGTAATGGTGTGGTCATCTTCCCTTTTCACATAATCGACCTATTCTTTGGAATCTAACCAAGTCAATTAGTGAAGAGTGGGTCAATATCACAGCACTGTAATCTAATTAAATGTCCAACACTAATCAACATTAATCAAATTACTTCACATCTTGGTGCTTAAAAAACAGTGATAACAATGGAATTATGATTCAAATGGATTAAAAACTTCCAAAGCCCTTGTTGATTTATAATTTATCAATGGGTCACTGTGAGGTGGGACAGGTGGGGGGGGAAGAAGGAAGGAAGGAAAAAAGGGGAACTGATACCAAAGACTCAATAGAAAGTAAATGTTTAGAAACTAATGATGGCAACATATGTAAAATATGCTTGATACAATTGATGTATGGATTGTTATGAGAGCTGTAAGATCCCCCAATAAAGTGATCTTTTAATTATAAATAAAGAATTCAGACTAGGAAACCTTGTAGGACATTTTTTCTCTAACAGGGTTGCTATGAGTCAGAATATGAAAACACACAACATAAATTCTAGTATATACGATATATAAAAAAAACTATAGTCATTAAAGGTGATAATATAGATCTATATAGAGATATTTAGGATACCTTAAACAAGTAACGAGTCTCATTTTTTTAATCTGAAAGAATACATACTGAAATGGTTACCACTGAGTATTAATATTCTGGGTGACTTTTAAATTTTTATTTTTTGTTTATTTTCCAAAAATATATAATAATGGCTTCTATTCAAAGCAGGAAAAATTAAAACATCATGTGCAAAATACTGTACAATTAGTACCACCTTGTTGAATTTTTGAGAGAACAGTGCTGTACCAAAGCATTATTAATAGTACAAAGGGGCTTCTAAAGATCATGGAAAATGGAATTGAGAGTTAATGGAATTTTTCCATGACCTTTTGAAGTGCTCTCCTATTTCATTAAGACAAGTATACAGATTTTAATTTGTGTGCTACTAAGTATTTTAAGCCGGGTCCTCTCTCCAAAACCTGCTTGTGATTGCTAAGTTGGCTGAAAAATTGAGATGACTTTTTATGTCAAGTTTCTGTGCAGTGTCTGGGACACACCATCATAATTGTCCTGTATCATAGACAGATATTTATGAAAATGCATTTTAGTCTTGCATTAGACTCCAGTAACCAGACAGTTTATTCTGTCACTGGCAACAATCTAGTGATCAAACTGTTTTAAGACTTCATAATCCACATGTGAGCCTTGGAAATAGTCAAGAAATAAAGCACATTAGCCTTGACATAATTAGCCATTTTCCTTTTTTTAGGTTTTTATTAGGTAAAATATAAAAGCCAAATGTAAAAATTAGATGAGTATTACTGAGGTGAAATTTTTATTATTCCTTCAGAGGACTGTCTGCAGGAGTTTCACTTTACAAAGTGCAGTCATTTTGAAAACAAAGAATATATCAAATTCACATTAAGATACTTTGATATATGTATTCTAAAATTTTTTAATGTTTAGGGATTTAAATCCCATTAATTTTAGTTTAATTTTGAAAATGCCTTAATATGAAAACTAATGAAGGTATCAATATAGAAATAAACTTCAGGAAAAACCTTTTTAAGAATTCCAAAAGCATATAGAATTTCCTTTTTTAAAAAAAATTAGTTTTGGCATATAATTCACGTCATACAATTTAATCATTCAATCATATTCAGAGTGGTGTGATCACAATCAATTTCAAAACATTTTCTTCTCTTGCTCATTGTGAGCTTCCATTGTCATGGATGTTGGACCTCCACTGTCATCCACAGCCTTCTGCAAATCATGTCTTCAGAATTAATGTCTGATACTATTCCCTCCTTCCGATTTTGATTTTAGTGTTTACAATCCTTGGATCACACAACCTGGTGTGCTCCTTCAGTATGGACTTAGATGATACCTCGCTTAGATGGCTGCTTGTTTGAAGACAAGCCTTTAAGACCCCAGATACTATTCTTGCTGGTAGCCAGGCACCATCTGGTTTCTTCACCAAACTTTGCTATAGTAACCGTAATTTCAGTGATCTCTTCATGAGGGTATCAAGTAGGTATCAATTCTTAGATTGGGGTTGGAATGAAGGGCAAGTCCTTCATTCGTATGTAAGGCTCTGGTTCACAGTAGAGGCATCATCACTTTAAGATAGAGAACTTAAAGCATCCCCTTGTAGCACAAGGGGATTCTATTGGTAGTGTCATCAATTTAGCCAGTGGTATAGAATTTAAAGTTCTGTTAGTGAATGAAGGTGGAAATGCAGAGTGGAGACCCAAAGCCCATTTGTCAGCCACTGGAGATCCCCTTGCAGAGGGGTCTAGGGGAGGAGATGAGTCAGTCAGGGTGTGATGTATCACTGATGAAGAATACAGCTTTCCTCCAGTTCCTAAATGCTTCCTCCCCTCCAACTATCATGATCCGAGTTCTACCTTGCAAGTCTGGATAGAGCAGAGGTTATACACTGGTACAGATAGGAGCTGGAGGCACAGGGAATCCAGGGCGGATGATACCTTCAGGATCAGTGGTGTGTGTGGCGATGCTGGGAGGGTAGAGGGTGAGTGGGTTGGAAAGAGGGAACCGATTACAAGGATCTGCATGTGACCCCCTCCCTGGGGGACGGACAACAGAAAAGGGTGTGAAGGGAGATGTCGGACAGGGAAAGATATGACAAAATAATAATTTATAAATTATCAAGGGCTCATAAGGGAGGAGGGAAAAAAAGAGGACCTGATGTAGAGGGCTTAAGTAGAGAGCAAATGCTTTGAGAAAGATGAGGGCAAAGAATGTACAGATGTGCTTTACACAATTGATGTATGTATTGATTGTGATAAGAGTTGTATGAGTCCCTAATAAAATGTTTTTAAAAAAAGAATTTAAAGTACTGTTGAGAAAAGGAAATTATGCACATATAAACCTACTTTGACTTGTGCAGATTAAACACTTATAGTGACTGGACACCATACCAATAATGGGGCTTAGTGGTAGGGTAAAACTTCAAATAGCCCTCTTTCACAGAAACAGAACCATGCCTATCAAACTAATCAAGCATGTAGAATTTCAAGAAAAAATTCTTTCTCTGTCTCCCCAGTCTAGCGACACTTCTGTGGTAGTTGATTAGATCCATCAATCAATCAGAATTAATTTCTGTAATGAGATTGTGTAGCTACATCCTTGGTGTAAATTATCAGACAACAGCAGAGATACCACTAGAGTTGGTGTCACCTAGTGGGGGTAACTCATGGTGTCAGTCTAAGGAAACAGTGGGGGGTGGGGCTTATCTCCATCTCACTTCAGGCTTCCAAGTGTGGTTACCACAGGCAAAAATCAGATGTGCCTCCCACTCTGTCCTTCTTAACTCTAGTCTACCAAACATTCCCCTAGAGCTCCATACTTGCTCCATCCTCTTACTTTCTTTCATTGTAATAACTACATAGAATTCGCAGATGTTGCTCACAATTGTAGGGTTTGTTAGAATGTTAACAGATTACAATTCAAATGGGAAACACCCAGGATACAATTATTTAGGCAGGACAGCCTCTTTTCAGCTCTGTCCACAGGCAGGTCTTTGGGGGTTGTCTCAATTAGGCACACAGCCCTTTGACCTCTGTTATACTTGTGCAATATTACAGAGCTCTTTTAAGGTTGCCAATAAATGCCCAAAGGGCATGCCACTCTGCTATAAGCTTCAACAGAAGGGCACTCAGCTGCAGCTCAATGGGTTAGCAAACAAACAGCTTCTGTGATGGTTCGTTGTATTCCCAGAAGAATGGCAAACATAATTAACCCTGTTTATAATCAGAACTGAAGCATATAGTCCTAATCAATATTTTCATTGGTCTCCTTACTCAAACCCATTAGAAAAAATGAAGGTTGTCTGGCTAGACCAGGGGCTGTACACTGGTACAGATAAGAACTGGAAACATAGGGACTCCAGGGCGGATGATCCCTTCAGGACCACTGATGTGAGTGGTGATACTGGGAGCATAGAGGGAGGGTGGGTTGGAAAGGGGGAACCGATTACAAGGATCTACATTGTGACCTCCTCCCTGGGGGACGGACAACAGAAAAGAGGTTGAAGGGAGACGTCAGACAGGGCAAGATATGACAAAATAATAATTTATAAATTATCAAGGGTTCATGAGGGGGAAGGGGGCGAAAAATGAGGACCTGATGCCAGGGGCTTAAGTGGAGAGCAAATGTTTTGAGAATGATGAGGGCAATGAATGTACAAATGTGCTTTACACAATTGATGGATGTATGGATTGTTATAAGAGTTGTATATGCCCCTAATAAGATGATTTATAAAAAAGGAAAATGAAGGTCATTTGTAGGAGTACCAAAGAGTGCTCCCAAACCAAATTCACCGCCATTGAGTTAATGCTGTCTCATAGTGACCCTATTGGTCAGGGTAGAACTTTTCCTTGTGAGTTTCTGAGACTAAATCTTTACAGAGTAGAAAGCCCTGTCTTTTTCCCACAAGCAGCTGGTGGTTTTGAACTGCTGACCCTGCAGATTACAGCCAAGTGCATAACCACTACACCACCAAGGCGCCTTAAGGCTGTGCTAGAAGAGCAAAATTAAACAGTTCACTGTGTTGCAGACCCCTTCAAGTGGGCAGGGGGACTGCTTCTCCCTTACCCCTGCACAAGACTAAGCACTGCCCTGTGGGGCCCCACTTGTCGTCCAATTCCATGGCTCCTTTCATATCAGCCAAGGCTGAGGCTCCCCACTTTACCCCAATGGTGGACAACCACAGAAAACCCCCCGCAAGCATCCTAACTGATAGGGGGAGCAGGGCCAGTTGATGGGTTGGCACTCGGTGCCACGGGCCACCATCCCTACTGGTACCACTGCCTTCGTCACTCCCCCTGTGATAGCCCATCTGCCACCACAAGCCCTTGTGTCATTTTGGTGTCAGCTCCTCTGAGTGTCAGGAGGTGCAGTCCAGAACCCCCTGGACGTATCCCCTGTGTGATACCACTGGACGCATCTCCTTAATTTATAGAACTGCATTTTCCAGAACTTGAAGTCATCTTTTCATTTGGCAGCTCATTCTTAAGCCCATCTCTTTCCTCTAACACTTTAAGTGGCCAAATGAAACCAAGGTGGCCCTTTTTTAAGATCTTGCTTAGAAAAACCTTTAGCCAAATACTTCATTTTATCACTTCCAAGTTGTATCTTCCACCTGACATTTGAATAAAATTCAAACAGGTGTTGTGTCGCTGCATCACAAAAGTATCACCTTTCCTCCATTGTCGAATCACATGTTCATTTTCTTAAAGGCTCCCCAGAAGCACATTTAAGATCCACACGTCTCGCAATATTCTGTTGCTGGTGCTATCTGTCGTCGCTAAGGTGACAGAGGCGTTTTAGCTCTTCTCACCGCCTCCTGAGACAACACCAGCATTTTGCATTTGAAATGCATAATCCTGCTAATATTCTCTTCAAGGCCGTGTGTCAAAAACTCACTGTCATCAAGTTGGTTTCTGTTCACAGAGACCCTCTAAGTCACCATAGAATTGTCCCAAGGGGTTCCGACATGGTAATTCTTTACTGGAGCAGAAAGCCTCATCTTTCTCCCAAGATGTGAATGGCTGGTGGTTTTGAACGCCGATCTTATGATTAGCAGTTCAACATAAATCCTTTCCCCAAAGAAATGGCTTTAATTAGCAGTTTTTTCTTCTTCACAATTTAGGACGCTCAAACATAAGGACAGTGTGGTGAGGATGGTCCAGGAGTGGTGGTGTTTCATTCTGTTGTACATCGAGTCACTATGAGTTGGAACAGACTAGACCTAACAACAGAAGTCTGAATTCAAGGTTCTGGCTCCAGAGGAAGGCTTTCTATCAGCTCTGAAGGAGAGCCCTCGTCTCTTCTGACGTTCGGTTCCTGGGCAGTACGTCTTTTTTTCCTGAGTCTTCCTTGCTAGGCTGTTTAATGTCTGCTAGATCTCAGAAGATAGTGAATACGGTACAGTGTCTCTGCCTCATTAACAAAAAAGACAACTCACTTCCTGCAATTGTAACCACAGCCCTAGAGGTTAAGGTTCACAGCACACATTATCGGAGAGACATAATCCAATCTAACATTCCAAAAACATATTGCATATGATTCATCAGTCACTCGGTTATGCAATAAATATTAATTCCTAAGTGTGCCGGGTATCATTTATAGGGCTGAAAGTACTCTGTGAGACCTTTTTGCAGTAAAGGTGATGAAAAAGAGAGTCTTTGAACAAAATCAATTACATGATTGGAAATGTGCAGAGCTGCCTGCCTTCAAACCCGAATTCTTGAACTGTCCTCTCTGTAACTCTCAAAGCTCATCCCATGTTGTCTCATGGTTTCAAATATGCAACTCTTTCTACCCTGCCTGCTCTTCCTCCAGTTCCCTTGTTAGTCTTCTCAAAATCTCCACTGAATATCACAGCCTGACAGCCTTTCTCATTCAGTTCCTGGCCAGGAATAAGCCATAAATATTGTAGCCATATCTGCGACAGCAGATAATGATATACTTGTTCCAATTCTATTACTGTATAAAAACCACCCTTAAGTATAAAGATATCTCTTTTCCTGACAAATCAGAAATATCGTCAGGGCTCGGCAGGGACAGCTTGTCTCTCTTCCGTGCAGTGTCATCAGAGGTGGCTCGCAGTTTGGTCTGCCTCAACAGCTGGGGGTTGCTCACACACGGCTGGCAATTGCTGTTGGCATTTGGCTGAGTCATTGGGGCAGTGAGCCAGAACAGCTACATGCGGCCTCCCCAATGCCAGCTTGGTTTCACTCGGCTAGTGAATGAGTGATAAGATTGAGAATTCCAAGGAACGGGTTTCTTAAAGTCTGACAGGGGTCACGGCCACATCATTTCAGCCATGCAAAAGTGGTCACACAATCTTCACAAGTAGAAGAAACCGAGCCCACCTCGGGAGAAGAAACATGTCACAGCACTTGAGGCATCTGTTAAAACAACCACAATATTGTAACTTTTTACTCATCGTTGTTCCAAGCTTTCTCTAAATTGTTGATCTGTGTATTTCTAGTCTTTTTACAGGAGCTGTTCCTGTAAACATCTTGTATCCAAATTTAACGTGAACAAATAGAACACTAGACAAAATACGTGAAACAATGGACTTCAGACACGAGCTCATAGACAAAATCAGACTGTCATCCCAAGTTGCTCAGGGAGCCATATCGTTGTCCTGGATTTCTTCCTGCAGTTAGTTTCTGGTCTCACCCAAGAAGGGAACCCAAGATTAACTGAAGATCTGACTGTATTGAAGGGTTTTTTGGTGTGTGTTTTATTTAGTCTAGGGGAGGCCACCGAGCTAGAATCTAGAGGACAGCACTAGGAAGAAGCTCGGCAAACGCTAAAGAGCACCAGACATCTCCCCAGGCACTCCCTGAAAACCAAAAAGCTTATCTCAGGTAGGGTTCTCAGGTAGGGTAAACTACTAGACTAGGGGACGGGCTTTCAGGGAGAGAGCTGTATTTTTACATAAATAACCTTCCTTCTGCAGTTGTTTACTGAGTGCTCCCTTTCCCCAGGATGAATTTTTTTTAAACACAATTTTTAACAGCAAATTGTTTTCATCTTAGGGAAATTTGGGGTGGTGGAGAGAAGTTTACAGACACAGGTGTGTATTTGCAGAAAAATAGGATATTGCCAAGGAATGATCATCTGAAACATTCCAAGAGGTTAAAAATCTGGGAAAGACTAAAGTTTCCAAAAGCAGAGGGGAGAGACCTTGAACACATTGAGGGTTTATTAGCGGCCCTAAAGGGGTGATGTCTTGGTAGCAGAAGAAAACTATCTCAAGCAAGCAAGCTACTGAAGGGCAAAACAAAGTCTGGAATTCTTAGAAGTGTATTTATTAAGTTAAATGCTGAGCACTCAGCTGTGGGAGGCCTCGGTTTACAGTGGGAGCCCAAATACACAGATTCAGCCATTGCGTTTCTTCACATTGGCCTGCAATGTGAAAACGTTTTCCCTCAGCCAGAGTGCACTTTGTATGACCTCCCAGGCTAGTCCTGGGTGGTTCCGTGGCAATCTTGCCCTCAGTGACTTCCTTGAGGTGCCTTTGATGGAAATTGGGATACTAGGGTCACATGGTGATAAGTCAAACCCCAGCCAAAATGGTCAGGTTGCCTCAGAACCAATCCTGTAAACGTGTCTTAGTTATGTACTAGAATCATGGCTCCTTTCCCACTTCAGGTACCACCTTCAACTATAATCTGCCAAACAAATGATTTGTGATGATTTCCTTTATTTACATATCCTAATTATGTAACCAAGGAGCCCTGATGGCATAGTTGTTACCAGATGGGCTGCTAACCACAAGGTCAGCGGTTGAAAACTACCGATTGTTACTCAAGAGAAGGATGAGGTTTTCTACCCCCATAAAGAGTTACAGTCTCAGAAACCCACCGGGGCAGTTCTGCCCTCCCCTCTAAGGTTACTGTGAGTTGGAATCAACCATATGTCAGTGAAAATGATGTAGCCATGTGACTAAATCATGTGTCATTGTCTTTTTCTCGTTTAAGACTTATTTAAAGGTTCTCTCTAAAATCTATTTGAATCTTCTCTCTCATTATCCCCTACAACAAAAGGAATACTAAAAAAGTACACACACTCACTGCCATCAAGTCAGTGCTAACTCATGGCAACCCCCTGTGGGTTTCCGAGACTGAAACTCTTTACAGGCGTAGAAATCCCGGCCTTTCTCCTCTGGAGAGACCGCTAGTTTTAAACTGCCGACCCTGCAGATTGCAGTCCAACCCATAACCACTGAATATTACACTTACCAGACACACTCAAGAGTAAATGAAATAAGAAGACATTTGGTCCACAGATCAAGACATTCAATATGATTAAGACAAAAAATGTACACTCTGTTATAAAAATGGTAAATATATTCAAGGATTTACAGGCACATGACCATAAAGCAGAGAGAGGAAGTGTGCCAGTAAAAGGACCAAACAGCTCAGGTACTATCACTGAGTGTTTTGATCCAAGGTTTGATAAAGATTATAAGAAATTCCTGATCCTGGGGTAAACTATGGGACAGATTTCAAATATGCATAGGCTACAGACTTCCTGGCCACACTGAGGCTGCATAGCAGTCTGAAACTATTGTCCTGATAAAAATCTTTAAACTTTACACTGGAACTATCCTCTGAAGTAATTTTTAAACCAAGCAATAGTTTACTTTCATTAGAAAAGAATGTCTCCTGTGGGTATAGAGCTCTTTCGAAATTGCATGTGATCAAATTCACAACAGCAACTCGAAGGGTCGAAGTACAGCATCCGGGTCAGTGAGTTGATGTTAATAGTGGTCAGTCGTGAAAATAGGGTTGTACAACTTGAAGATTGTAATCAGTGTCACTGATACATCTGGGGTGGGGGTACCCAAAAAGCCCCGGAATTATGCTGGGCTGGGAGGAGCTTTTGTAGTACACTTTTTTCCCAGTAGGCGAGCTTCCAGCAACTGACTCAGAGTTTGTGCTCCCAGCAGCATGGCCTCGGAAGGCGCTCTGGTCACAGTGAATTGTTCGTAAAAGCAATTTTGCTCAAACCTCTTTTTTCGTGATGGCTGATTTAAAAGAACAGCATGCAGCTGTGAACTTTTGTTTCTTGCTCAGAGAAAAATGCCTCAGAAACTGTTGTGATGTTGAACGCAGCTCACAAGGACAGCGCTATGGGGAAAACTCAAGTGTACAAGTGATTTTCTCATTTCAAAAAAGGTGAAATGTCTATCAATGACAAACCTCATTCCGGCCATCTCATGGATGAAAAATGTTGACGCGTGGTGCATTTGGAGTTCATTCCACCAGGTCAGACTGTTGATCAAGCTTTCTGTTTAGAGGTTCTGAAAAGATTGCATTACAGTGCAAGACCAAAAAGGAGCAAATGGGGGACTGGTTTTGCCACCACGACAATGCACCTACTCACGTAGCTATCTCAGTGTGCCAGTTTTTAGCAAAAAACCTGCATGCCTCTCTTGCCCCATGCACCTTACTCACCTGACCTCACTTCACGCGACTTCTTTTTGCTTCTGCAAGTGAAGAGAGAGGAACATGAAAGGACAGTGATGTGATGACATAGGAGAGGTGAAGGAAAAAATTAAGGAAGTTCTGTCAGCCATCCAAACAGATGAGTTTGAAAAATGTTTCCAAGAATGAAATCACAAGTTTGACAAATGTATTATGTGTAATGGAGAGTAATTTTCAGGTGATAAGGTTACTTTGTAAAAAAAAAATTTTTTTAATTAAAATACAATGGGAGTACTGATTCCCTGAAGGTACGAGAAGAGAGGTGGGAGCGGAGGGAGAATGGACAGCAGAGATGACTGTATAACTCCACTCGAGGGGAACGAATAACAGAATTGTACGTGAATGGATACATGGGATGGTGTAAGGTATGCCAATAATAATAATATAATATAAGAGAGGCTCCTGGTGGGGGAGGGAGGGGATCAAGGGGAACTGATATCAAAGAGTTCAAGAAGAAAAAATGTTTTGAAAATCATGTGGCAGCAATTGTACAATTATACTTTATCTAATTGAATTATGGATTATTATAATATCTGTAAATGCTCCCAATAAAATGCAGTATCTGAAGTGAAAATTTCACTAGAAAGGATTAATAAAAGATTAAACATGAAAGAAGAGAAGCAGAAACTACATAAATTGAAGCACATTAAAGACAAAGACTTACCTCCTCCGTGGGGGACGGACTACAGAAAAGAAGGCGAAGGGAGACATTGGCAGTGTAAGATATGACAACATAATAATAATTTATAAATCATTAAGGGTTCATGAGGGAGGGGGGATGGAGAAGGAGGGGGAAAATGAGCTGATACCAAGGGCTTGAGTAAAAAGCAAATGTTTTCAGAATGATGAGGGCAACAGATTTACAAATGTGCTTGACATACAATGGATGTATGTGTGGATTGTGATAAGAATTGTACGAGCCCCCAATAAAATGATTTAAAGAGAAATAAAGAAAAAGACTTAAGGAAGCAATAGAGAACCTTAGGAACCCGAGGAAAATATATAGCTGTAATGTACAATTAGATTTGCATAATAAAGTCAAAATTATATATGAAGAAATGTAAAATTTAATAAAGTCTGTATTTCAACTATTTAAAAAATCTCAGCACCAACTATGGTCAACTCACAATGACCAAACTAAAACAACAAACCACCAAGTGAATTCTGATTCTGTGGGACAGAACAGAGCAGCCCCTGTGGCTTTCCAACAGTGAATCTTTGCAGGAGTAGAAAACCTCATCTTTCTCCTGCAGGGGCACTAGTAGACTTGAACTGCTGACCTTGCACTAGTACAACTGTTAACCCACTACTCCACCCAAGAGTTCTTATCAAAAATGAAGGTATATTGCCTGCAAACAAAACAGCTGAGAGAGATCATAACTAGCAGACCTGTACAACATTAAAACATTTGAAAAAATTTCAATTCAGGAAAAATCAGGGTTTTTTTAATTAAATACTTTTATTGGGGGCTCTTCCATCTCTTATCACAATCCATACATTCATCCAGGGTATCAAGCACATTTGCACATATGGTGCCATCATTTTCAAAGCATTCTCTTCCCACTTGAGCCCCTGATATCAGCTCCCCATTCTCCCTCCTTCCCCCTTCCACCCTGCCTCATGAACCCTTGTTAAGTTATACATTATTATTTTCATATCTTACATCATCCTCTGTCACCCCTCACCCACTTTTCCGTTGTTCATCCTCCTGGGAGGGGTGTTATGGGTTGATCCTGTGATCAGATGATTTTTAATCTATAAAAACAAATAGTCAATGTGCAGGTTAATATATAAGCATTTCTTCCCTTTATGAAATGCTTTTGAAAATAAAATAACTATTATGGTGTGGTTAGCAGGTGGGACTGGAACATGAGAAAGCAGGAACACAAAGAGTTGTTAGGTGCTGTCTGATGGTGGTGTTGGCTAACCATTGGCCTCTTAGCTATAAGTTCAGCACTTCATACCCACCAGCCATTCCTTGGGAGGGAGATGAGGCTGGCCACTCCTATAAAAATGTACACCCTCATAAACCCTATATAGAGTGTCTATGAGTCAGAACTGATTCAATGACAGCGAGCGGGGCTCTCAAGTTTCTTCCAATTCACAGCATCCTTACATAAAGAATAAAATGTTGCCCACTCTCACACTATCCTCAAAACTGTTGCTATGTTTGAACCCACCGTTGAAGCCACTGTGTCGATCCTTCTTCTCATTGAAGGTCTCCCTCTTTTCTACTGACACTTACCAAGCATGGTCTCTTTCTCCAGGGACTCGCTCCTCCCGATGACATGTTCAAAGTATGTGAAATGAAGCGTCACTGTCCTCACTTCTAAGGAGCCCCGAGGGAGACCTCAACTAAGATTGGTTTATTCTGGCAGTCCGTGGTGCAATGTTCTCCATCAACACCATAACTCAACTACATCGCATTTGCTTCAGTCTTCCTTATTCCTTGTCCAATTTTTCCATGAATATGAGGTGATTGAAAATACCATGGCTTGGGTCAGATAACCTTGCCTCTCAACGTGACATTTAAGACCTTAGAAAGGTATTTTGAAGATTTACCCAATACAGTATGCCATTTGAATTCTTGGCTCCTGCTTCATGGGCATTGATTGGTGATCTAAGAAGAATAAAGTCCTTGGAAGTTTCCATTTCTTCATCCTTTGTCACGATACTGTCTACTGGTCCAGTTAATAAAGATTTTCATATTCTCTGTCTTCAAGTATAATTCACACTGAAAACAAAATGGGTGCACAAACAAATGTGATAAAGAGAGCAGATGGTGCCTGGCTACCAAAAGAGAAAGCATCTGGGGTGTTAGAGGCTTGAAGTTAAACAGGCATTCATCCAGCAGGGAAGCAAATAAGCCCACATGGAAGAAGCACACATCCTGTATGATCATGAGGTGTTGACGGGATCAGGTATTAGATATCAAAAGATCCAAAACAAACAACTATATTGATGCAAACGAGAGAGTTTGGATTGGAGACCCAAAGCCCATCTGTAGACAAGCAGATATCCCCCCACAGAAGGGTTATAAGGAACAGATGATTCAACCAAGGTGCAGTATAGCACCAATGAAACGTATCATTCCTCTAGTTCTTGAATGTCTCCTCCCCCCAACACTATGACCAAGTTCAACCTGACTAATCTGGCTAGACCGGAGAACACACATTGGTACAGATAAGAGCTCTTGACACATAAACCCCTCTGGAGCAATAGTGGGAGTAGCAATATCATGAGGGGCAGGGAGTGCTGATACCAAGAGCTCAAGTAGAAAACGTTTTGGAAATGATGATAGCAATATATGTACAAATATGATTGGTACAATTGAAGAGCTGTAAAGAGCCCCCAGTAAGATGATTTTTTAATGAGCAAAAGTATTAAGACACTCCTCGATAAACAAAAGGAGTTTGTGATGACTGGAACTGTGCTAGAAACAAAATGCAAAGGCTGTTCCCCAGATGACATTGTAAAGACCCAACCAAGATGCACTGCCATGGAGCCGATTATCACTCACACACAGTGGTCCTATGGAACAGGGTAGAACTGCCCTGTGGGCTTCCGAGAGTGTATCTTGGAGTAGACACCCTCTATTTCCTGCTGAGCAACTGGTGTTTGCTCTGCTGACCTTGCATAATCGGTGCATAACCACTTTGCCATACAAAATTAAAATCTCAGACAAAGATATAGGCAAATAGAAAGGCCATTTGTGATATTTTTGATTTGCAATGTTAGTCGTGTGTCCTACCCAATAGCAAAGAGACAAATACAGAAACTACAATGATAAATGTATGCTGTTGAACAAATAATGGAAAAATATGTGTTATGCTAACTATCAAAAGTTCTGGTGGCATAGTGGTTACATGTTGGGCTGTGATCCCAAAAGTCAGCAGTTTGAAACCACCAGCCGCTCAGCGGGAGAAAATGGGGGCCATCTACTCTGGTAAACAGTTACAGTCTTGGAAACTCACAGAGGAGTTTAAAGATTAAAAGCATACAAAGAACCTTCTACCGAACGAATGAAACTAAAATAAATAACATAAGGTAAACTGAAAAATACCCCAGATGTGGACATTAAACAAGACACTAATAAACAAACAAACATATTAAGAGAGGAAAAAATCTTAGAGTTGAATGAAAATTAAAGTGCAGAAGACAGAGCATGAGAGTGGGACAAGAGGAAAGTCAAAAGAAATAGAAGAAAGAGCTAGGAGGGTAAGGGCATTTATAGAGATCTAAATAAAGGTATGTACATATGTAAATATATATGAGGATCTGGAAATAGATCTATGTGCATATATTTATAGGTTTAGTATTAAGGTAGCAGATGGCCATTGGTCCTCCACTCAAGTACTCCCTCAATGCCAGAATACTTTATTCTACTAAATTGGCATTCTATGATGCTCACCTTCCCAACACAATTGCTGAAGACAAAGTGGGTGAATAAATAAATGTGGTGAAGAAAGTTGATGGTGCCTGCTATCAAAAGATATAGCATCTCGGGCCTTAAAAGCTTGAAGGTAAACAAGAGGCCGTCTAGCTCAGAAGCAACAAAGCCCACATGGAAGAAGCACACTAGCTTGTGTGATCACAAGGTGCCGAAGGGATCAGGTATCAGGTATCAAAGAACAAAATATCATATCATTGTGTGCTCACCTCCCTGATACAATTGCTGAAGACAAATGGGTGCATAGGCAAATGTGGCAAAGAAAGCTGATGGTGCCCAGCTATCAAAAGATATAGTGTGTGGGGTTTAAAGGCTTGAAGGTAAACAAGCAACCACCTAGCTCAGAAGCAACAAAGCCCACATGGAAGAAGCACAACAGCCTGTGTGATCACAAGGTGTTGAAGGGATCAGGTATCAGGCATCATCAGAACAAAAAATCATATCATAGTGAATGTGGCGGGGAGTGCGGAGTGGAGATCCAAAGCCCTTTTGTAGGCAACTGGACATCTCTTACAGAAGGGTCTCGGGGAGGAGACCAGCCAGTCAGGGTGCAATGTAGCACCGATGAACAATACAACTTTCCTCTAGTTCCTAAATGCTTCCTCCCACTTCCCCGCACTATCATGATCCCAATTCTACTTTGCAAGTCTGACTAGACCAGAGGATGTACACTGGTACAGATAGGAACTGGAAACACAGGGAATCCAGGGTGGATGATCTCTTCAGGACCAGTGGTGTGAGTGGCGATACCGGGAGGGTGGAGGAAGGGTAGGTTGGAAAGGGGGACCCGATTACAAGGATCTACATGTGACCTCCTCCCTGGGGGATGGACAACAGAAGAGTGGATGAGGGTAGATATCAGACAGGGCAAGATATGACAAAATAATAATTTACAAATTATTAAGAGCTCATGAGGGAGTGGGGAATGGGGAGGGTGGATGAAAAAATGAGGAGCTGATGCCAGGGACTTAGGTGGAGAACAAATGTTTTGAGAATGATGTGGGCAATGAATGTATAAATGTGTTTACACAATTGATGTATGGATGGATTGTGATAAGAGTTATATGAGCCCCTAATAAAATGATTTTTTAAAAAAAGAAAAAGTGCAACATAACCAAACTGGTGGTACTAAGAGGAAAATACATAAATATAATGAAAAAGGAGAAAGCTCTCAATTCAATAACCAAGCCTGGCATTCTAAGGAATGTGAAGAAAGAAGAGCAATTTAAGCCCAAAACTACAGGAAGGAAGAAAAGAACAGAAATCAATGGAAGCAGAAATTGGATTATATTTTAAAGCTCGATAAAAATAAAACTTTAGCTAAACTACAAAAAAGAGAAAGAAGTATGCAACTATCTAAAGCAGAAATGAAAGTTGAATCCTTAAAGAACCATACAAAAATAAAATAACCATAACACTATTATGGATAATCACATTCCAACCAATTAGATTAATTTCTGGAAGCACATAAACAGAATTTCTAAAAATGGACAGATTTCTAAATGCAGATAAACTACCTAAAGTTAAAAAGAAAAACAAAAACTACCTAAAGTGATTCAAGGAGATATGAAAATCTCCTGTGACAAGTGATAGAAGTAATAGTCATTAAAGACCTCTCAACAATTACCCAAACATTTATAGCAGTGACATTAATTCATCTTAAACCCATTGAGCGCATTAGATGAGGCTAGCATTAACCTGGCTCCAATAACCTATGGCTTAAAAGAGCAACTGAAATAGAATTTAGAAAATATGTGAAATGGCTTGAAACTGAAAACACCGTAACAAAATTTGGGGAAGCAGGTAAGACAGTGTTAAAAAAAAGATAATTACAATATACTATTGCTCTTTTTATAGAAAAGAAGAAAAGTCTTAAATCTGTGAACTCAGTTGTTACCCTAGAAAAAGAATAACAAATGAAACCCTAAGTAAGCAAACAGGGAATAAAGATCAGCCTGGGGAGCAATGAAAGAGAAGCAGAAAAACAATACGGGAAAGAAACGAAAAGTTAGATTTTTTTATAGGAGTTTCAATGAAATCAATAAAACTGTAGCCAGACACCAAGAGAAAAGCCACAAATCACCAATTTGAAGAATGAGAAAGGTTCCATTAGGATAATGTTTACAGATAATCAAAGATCCATCAGTTGGCTGCACTGGTGGCTTATCCTCTGCTGCGGTGCCAGATGCTGTGTCATTGTTATAATATCAGCAGGATCACGTGTGGTGGACAGATAAAGCTTCCAGAATAAGATCCGACTAGGAAGAAGAAAGAGGCATTCCACTTTGGAAAACGAAGGAATCTTATGAATAGTCACTGCACATTGAAATAGTAGGTGAACATGGTCAGATGATTTCAGGATGGAAGGCTCTAAAAGTAGATCTTAGAACGAACAGCCTTCTCAAAGTTTTTTCTCTCTCTCTCCCTCCCTCCCTCCCTCCCTCTTACTGCCATCAAGTTGATTCTGACTCTCTGTGACCCTTCTATACAGAGCAGAACTGCCCCTCTGGGTTTCCGAGCCTAACTTTGTACAAGAGTAAAGAGCCTCAGAGGTCTCCCAGGGAGTGACTGGTGGGTTCAGACGGCTGAAGTTGCGGTTTGCAGTCCAACATGGAATCCACTATACAGGACAGATCAGTTTGGGAGGCTTACATTTGCTGATGTGGCATGGCTCAACGTGAGGAATCAACTGCAAATATCCATTCATAATCAGAATGTACGATGCACAAAGTATGAATGTAGGAACATTGAAATTTGTGAAAACTGAAAGTAATATGTATAAATCAACATCCTATTCACTCATGAATGAGCTAACATACATTGGTCTTGGCCATTTTGAGGCAAACAATCCTATGATGTACTATGGCAAGAATGGCTACTTAAAAAAAATGAATGACAAATTGATGAAGAATGGTATCAAATTCATAGGTTTTTTAAAGAGTATTTCAGGATTCATCTTGTCAGTGGTCAGATAATACCCATACACCTACAAGGAAGACCATGCATATGATTCTTATTCAAATTTATGCACCAAGTACTAATGCTAAAAATAAGACAGTGAGCATTTTCACCAACTTTGGCAATCTGAAGTTGATTAAACTGCAATCAAGATACATTTATAATTACTGGTGATTGGAATGTGAAAGTTGGGGAAAGAACTGAAGAATTAGTAATTGGAAAATATGTCCCTGGAGATAAAAAGCACTCCAGAGATCATAGTGTCCCTAATAAGGTTTTGGAGACTTAAGAAATCTTTATAGGAATAGTCTACCTCATCGTTCTCCTGCAAGCAGCTGGTGGACAGCTAAGCAAAAGTTTCCAGGAAAGGGAAGTCACTGGCTGACAAGTAGACACGTGTTATGTTGGGCAAGGGGAGGCAGTATACAATAAGAAGGAGGTTGGCATAAAATGATGTAGGTGGGAAAGACACTAAGAAGTGGCAGGAGTTAAAGGCAACAGAGGCAAATAAGGTATATACCCAATCCTGCAATTGTGATCTTTGAGCTGATGCTTATGTAAGCAGTGAGGCTAAACAGGAGGGGACGGGGAGTACACACTGAAATAGATATAGGTCTGACAGGATATTTGTACGAGGTGGTACCAACGGAAAACAGAATTGTGCTATGGGGAGGAGAGCGTTCTTAGTACAAATGTTTCCTAATAGGGGAGCATTGAGGAACTTGCTCTGAGTTACTGCACTCAGTGGCATCACCTGTGTAGGTCTGGTCACAGTGAATTTTTTTCATAATAGCCGTTTTAGTGGAACCTCGTTTTTTGGTGGTGGCTGATTTAAGAGAACAGCACTTGGCTGTGAAGTTTTGTGTCCTGCTCGGGGGGAAAAGTGCTGCAGAAACTGTTGTGATGTTGAACACAGCTCACAAGGACGGCGCTATGAGACAAACTCGAGTGTACAGTGGTTTTCTCATCTCAAAAAAGGTGAAATGTCGATTGATGACAAACCTCGTGATGGATGCCTGTCAACTTCCTGAATGGACAAAAACGTCAACTGTTAATCAAGCTTTCTACTTAGAAGTTCTGAAAATATTGCGTCAACAACATGGGACAAAAAAGGCCTGATTTGTGGCAGACAGGGGACTGGTTTTGCCACCATGACAATGCACCTGCTCATGCAGCCATCTCAGCACACCAGTTTTGGTCAAAAAACAGCATGCCTCTCTTGTCCCATGCACCTTACTCACCTGACCTTGCTTGTGTGACTTGTTTTTGTTTCCATGAATGAAGAGGGACAAAAAAGGACAGCGATTTGATGACATGGAAGAAGTGAAGGAAAAAATGAGAGGGGCTGTCAGCCATCCAAACAGATGAGTTTGAAAAATGTTTCCAAGAATGGATCGCAGATTTGACAAAAGTATTAAGTATAATGGAGAGTACTTTGAAGGTGATAAGATTGTTGTTGTTCTTTTTAATTGAATACATAGCTTTGAGGGAAAAAAAGTTGGTTTTTGTTTATTTTGTTAGTATCCCCTTGTATATTGCTGCAAATACTTCCATGAATGTGGTAGAGCACAGAGGGGTCAAAACTATGAAAAATTCTTAGATATAACCAAACGGCTTGAGGGAACGCATTTCTGGGTTTGGGGGAACCAGTACCATTGTCTTGGGAAATGCCAGGGTCATTTGACCCAATAGTTCACAAAGACAGTTGGTCTACATACTACTTGGGTGAACAGTGACCAAGCTCTTAAAGACTTGTGAAAGGTCATATAAGGTGCAACGGTTGGTCTCTCCCATCTGGAGCAAAGAAGAGTGATAGAAATAACAATAAAAATAATAAATGGAAGCAATTATTCCAGATGATAAATGGACTATACAAACATCAGTCTCCACAACCCCCGAGACCTGTAGAACGAGATGTTGTCCAGCTACTACTATTCACTACTATGAAAAGGTTCGAAACAGTAAGTCTTGGGAAACGTGAAACAAAAATATGGAAACACACTCAAAATCATTAAAGAAAGACTAACTGGTCAAATATAGACTTGGGGGTTGGGGAGTGGAAAGGAGACTCCAGACTGTTCCTTCAGGTCGGGACTAAATTAGGCACGATTTTCAGCCAAACAGTAGGCAGGCTTATGAGGGAACAATAATACTGCTGAGGTACATACACCTTAGAATAATCAAGCATTTAAAATCCAAAGGGCAGTATTTGCCCAAGGACAGCGTTCAGAAGGGTTGGGAAAGGAGGCATGAAAACAGGGAGCACAGGGAGAAAGGAGGGTCAGTGCAGGTACATTGAGGGGATTGCGTTGAATGAGGTGAAACACTGTGTATTGAATTGTGGAATGTAACATGAATGAGCTGCTGTGTAAGTCTTCACTCAATTCACAATAAAACGTCTGTAGAGACATTAAAATGAGCAGTGTATTATTGGTGCTTAGGTGCTATCCAGTTGGTTCAAATTCATAGCACCTCTATGTCCAGCAGAATGACCTATTGCCTGTTCTTGTGTCATGCTCACAATTGTGATGTTTGAGCCCATTGTGGTCCATCCATTTTGTTGACAGTCTTTCTCTTTGTGCCGACCCACTACTTTACCAAACCTGATGTCTTTCTCCGGAGACTGAGCTCTGCTGATAACATCTTCTAAGTATGTGAGACAAAATCTTGCCATCCTCAGTTCTAGAGAGCATTCTGGCTGTACTTTGTTTGCTTCCAAGGCAGGCGTATGCAAACTGGCTGTTCACAAAATTTAAGCTCTGATACCATACCCTCCTTCAGATTTAGATTTTACATGCAACCCGTGACTTACACAGGCTGATGTACTTCCGCCATGTGAACTTAGATGACCCCTCATTTAGGCGGTTGCTTATTGGAGACAAACGTTGAAGACCCCAGACACTATTCTTTCTGATAGTCACCTAGACACCATCTGGTGTCTTCACCACAATTTGCTACAGCACCCTTATCTTCAGTGAACTTTTCATGACGTTGAATATCAAATAGGGCCATGTCATAAGAACTAGTTGTTCTTAGATTGGGGCTAAAATTAAGTGCAAACTCAGCATCCATTCATATTATTTATTGTTATATATGTCTCTGGTTCACTAGAAAGACATCATTATCATTTAATGACAGAGAATATTATCAAGCATCCCTCTGGGACATAAGGGTCATTAATTTGGCCCATAGTATAGAATTTAAAACACAGGCACAACTCACCTTTCCTCAGTTACATCTCTCTTTACTCTGTTGCCATGTTCTCCATGAGCCCTTAGCTTAAAGCCTTTCTCAAGCTGTTGGGACTATGTTCATTCCTTAAGTGTTCAGACACAATTAATTTCTTTCTGATCAGCCCAATAGGTTACATTTTCTGATAGAGCATTACACTGCTCACATTTTGCAATTCTCTTTTCAAATTTATTTACTCTGCAGCTAACAACAAAATATGGACTTTGGACTTTCCCCAACCACACTTACTAACTTGTGACCTTGGGCATGCTATTTCACCTCTCCAAACTGCAATTATTTTGCATATAAAATGTGGTTAAGGCCTTCCTGAAAAGATTGTTGTAGTGATTAAACCAGCTGAATTTCCATCACCTGGAATGGGAAAGATGGTTGATCATATCTTTAACATCTTGGAATACAGTTATCTGGATGATTTTCTTAATGTCCAGAGTAACTTGTCTCATCTATTTTGTTACACCTTGTGTGTGTGTTGTTCTGTGCCATCAAGTTGATTCATTGACGGAGCAGGATGCCCCCGGGGCTTTTCTAGGAGGAGCATCTTGCAGATGTACAAGTTTTTATCCCCTCAGAGCAGCTGGTATGTGAGAAACTCCAAGCTTTCAGTTAGCAGCTGAGTGCTTAATAGATGCATCACCAGCTCGCCTTTTATACATAGATGCCGTAAGTTATTTACTTTTTACAAGGACACTGTTTAAGAAGTCTGTTGTCATGTTTCCTTCTCCCAAGGCACTTTAAAAAATTTCCCCCCAAAATGGTATTGCACTCAACCTTGTATAAACATAGCCAGGTCTTTCAAAGGAATAATAATAAAAGAAACTATGAACTGCAAAATGCAAACTCCTTGTGCCCCTATATGTGAATTTATGTCAACCATATAAATAATATTATAAAATTTACACCTTAAAATATTTTTCTCTAGCATTTTAAAAGCAGCTCTATTGAGTGCTAAATTATACTCCAAGTGCATCCATTTATGCGCTCAGTGTGATGAGTTTCAACAAGTGTATATATTTGCACAACCACTTCAATAAACAAACAGGACATTTACATTACCCAAACAGGACATTTACATTACCCTGTGCCTTTTCTCCCTACATATATCCCTCGCCACAGAAAATCACTTTTCTGTTTCCTGCCACTGTCCACTAGGCCCTTGAGTGGTATAAGTGGCATGTACTTTTCCAATAGCCTAAGTGTTAGCAGTTTAAACCCATCCAGAGATATTTTAAGAGGAAATCTCTGATGATCTACTGTGCTAAAGATCGCAGCCGGGAAAACCCAATGGGGCAGTTCTGCTTTGTAACCTAGGGGGTTACTGGAGCTCTGATCTAGGAGATGGCACCATGTTTGCTTTTTAATTTCTTCCCCCCCCCCCCACTTAAATTGGATTTTCCTTTTCTAGACTTTGTGTTGATACAGTCACACACTAGGTAGTCTTTTGTGTCTGGCTCCTTTTCCCTCATTATAAAGTTAGTAAACTTCCATCGTGTTGCAAGTGCAGTACCTTGTTCTTTTTTATTGCTGAATAGAATCCGCCTACACGGATACAGAGCTCCTGATTGGAACTTTGTGAACATTTTTGACTGTCAACCCAAGTTCAAGTCCACCAAGTGTTTGGGGAAAAGAAGGCAAAAAGATCTGGAAACTAGCCAAGGGCGAGTGGCTACCATTTGCTTATTCACCCATGCATTTGTGAACATAAATTATTTTCACTTTTTGATTAGAGTGAACAAAGTTGCTGTACATATTTATATTCAATCTTTGTGTAGATATAGGGTATACATTTTTCTTGGTTAAACACCTAGGCCTGAGATTGGGTCATATAAGATTAAGTCACAAAGTATCGATAGAGTTCCAGTTCATACATGTTGATTCCCAAAAATCACAGACAAAATATGTTTAACCAAGTCTCTGCATTCAGTGTATGGTTGTTGTGTTAGTTGGGGTTGACTAGAGAAAGAAATTCATAGGCACTCGTGAATAAGAGAGAGTTTTATATAAAGGGTAATTGAATATTGAGAAAGCATCCCAACCCAGTCCAGTCCACGCCTATAACTCCAATATTAGGCTGTATGTCCCATACCTATGTATAAAGTCCTCTTCAGACTCATAAAACACATGCAGTGATGCCGAATGCAGGAGGATCACAACCCAGTGGGCAGAAAGTCTTTGGATCCAGTGGTGGTGTAAGCCTCTCAGCGCTGCATCTGGGTAAATCCATGTGGCTTCTCCTCAGGGATGTCTTGCATGGAGTCAGCCTTATCAGTAGAGAGTCTCCAAGGGAGTGAGGAGAGAGGAGGAAATACAGGAGTTCCCAGAATTCTCAGGTGAAGGCCACGCCCACACAGAGGCCTCATTGACTATGACCCAATTGACAGACTAGACTCCACCCCTTCACTCTTAATCCTCACAAATCCCAAACTGACACCAGATTATGTAACTACCACAGTTGTAGACAAGTTCTCTCAGTACTTAAATACACTTACCTAAATCTCAATGGGGTGCCTTCAAAAAAGAAAGTCCCATAAAAACTGATTTCCAAGGGACTCTGCTGGGCTGCTTACATTCAAGGCAGAGAAGTCAGCTAGCTCATAAGGTTATGGTGACTATTTCATTGTGTGAACACGAGGTGTCGAAGGGATGAGGTATCAGGCATCAAAGAACAAAAAATGATATCATGGTGAATGAGCGGGAGTGTGGACCCAAAGCCCATCTGTAGGCAATTGGACATCCCCTTATGGAAGGGTCATGGGGAAGACACGTGCCAGTCAGGGTGTAGCGTAGCAGCAATGAAACATACAACTTTCCTTGACTTCCTAAATGCTTCCTCCCCACCCATTATCATGATCCCAGTTATATCTTACAAATCTGGCTGGACTGGAGGATGTACACTGGTCCAGCTAGAAACTGGAAACACAGAGAATCCAGGACAGATGATCCCTTCAGGCCCAGTGGTGAGAGTGGTGATACTGGGAAGGTGGAGTGAGGGTGGGGTAGAGAGGGAGAGCTGTTTACAGAGATCTACATATAGCCTCCTCCCTGGGGGATGGACAACAGAAAAGTGGGTGAAGGGAGACGTCAGACAGTGTAAGATATGACAAAATAATAATTTATAAAATATCAAGGGTTCATGAGAAAGGGGGGAGCAGGGAGGGTGGTGGAAAATGAGGATCTGATGCCAGGGGCTTCCGTGGAGAGAGGGTATTTTGAGAATGGGGGTAATTAATGTACAAATGTGCTTTATACAATTGATGTATGTATGGATTGTGATAAGAATTGTATGAGCCCCCAATAAAATGATTTAAAAAAGAGAGAGAGAGAGCTGAAGAAAATTGCTACACTGGCTATAGTTAGCAGTGGAGAGCATGACTGCAGGGAGGTGTGTCTTCAGGGTGCTGAAAGGAGGTGTGGGAGCATGGGCATGACAGAAAGAAAGACTTACTTACTTTTATGCAGAGTCCTGCACAACCGAGAGGGGCTATGCATGACAGAGAGAAGGGTCAGCTTGCTGCATGGTCAAGAGGAGCTGAGAGAGCTGTCCTGCACTGAAGGGGTGGAAGGCTGTGCTCTCCACTTTGGGGGAGCCGTGTGCTTCCTGCTATGGTCCTGTTGCTCTTGTGAGCTCTGCATAGCCATTGCAAAGGATTACCCAACCAAGAACACATAGACAGTGCTATGGAGTGGAGGTACCTTGGACTTGCCTCTTGGGATCTGCTTTGGGCTGACCTTGATTTGCATTACAACTCCTGAACCCACAGGAGCATTTCTACCCTGTCCCATGAGTCTCTGCGAGTCAGCATCCGCTGGATGGCAGTGCAGAGGTGTTAGTGAAGTTAGACAGGTTCTGCCACTATTCCCACCCTTGTACAATACTGAGGAGCAGAATTGCTGGGTTACATGGTGGTTCCATTTGTAGGTTTTTGAGGTATTGCCCCACTCTTCCACAGTTGTACCAGTTTGTATTCCCCCCAGCAGTGAGTGGATAAAGGTTCCAGTTTTCTCACCTTCTCAGAAGCACTTGTCATGAATCTTAGCCACCCTCTCCAACTACTGATGGCAAGCAGATTGTCATCTCGACCCTCTAGGACTGCCCCATAGGTTTTCCAAAGCTGTGGATCTTTATGGGCGCAGCCTGCCTTTTTATGGAGGCAGCTGATTAGTGGATTTGCACCACAGATCTTTGGTTAGCAGTCAAAGGCTCGAACAATTGCACCAGTAGGGCTCCTTTAGCCATCCTCCCTCCCTCCCTGCTGTGGCGTCAATGTCGTCTCATAGCAACCCCACAGGACTGGGGAGAATGGCAAGTTCCCCATACTGTAAGTGTACAGGGGGATAGAAAGCCCTTTCTCCCATTAGCCATCCCAGTGGAAAGGAACTGGTATCTTATTGTGGTTTTGATATGCGTATCTCATGATTAATGTATTAGAGCCTCTGATCTTAAGTTTGGTGGCCATTTACATGTCCTTTTTGGTGAAACAGCTATTCAAATCTCTGCCCACTTTATAATTGGGTTATTTGTGTTTTTGTTCTTAGTTAGAATTTTATAAATATTTTGATTATTAGATTCTTATCATCTATATGGTTTCCAAGGATTTCCCCCTGTAGGTAACCTGTCTCTTCTTTTTTGCAGAATCTTTGGATGAATATTTTTTTTTCTTTTATATTTTAAAAATGAGGCTCCATTTAATTATTTTATCTTTTGTACTTTGTGATTGTTATCATTAAATAAAATAATCCATTGTTAAAAAACCAGGAAACCAGGTCTAAATTAATATCTATGAGGAAGTACCCCCCCAAAAAAACAAATCAAAACAAAACTGGAATTGCACTGGGCAAAGCAGAACTTTCATAATACACATTTTTTCCCCACTAGACAAGCATGGGGCAACTTGCTCTGAGTTAGTGAACCAGTGCCATCACCTGGGAAGGTTCTCTCTGTTCACAGTGAAATTTTTTGTAAAAGCAGTGTCACTCGAACTTCATTGTTTGTGATGGCTGCTCTAACAGAACAGCGTGCAGCTACGAAATTTTGTTTACAGCTTGGGGGAGAACAATGCTCCAGAAACTGTGATGTTGAATACAGCTTACAAGGACAGCGCTATGGGAAAAACTCAAGTGTAAAAGTTGTTTTCTCACTTCAAAAAAGGTGAAATATCGATTGATGACAATCCTCATTCTGGACCTTCGTTAACTTCCTGAATCAAAGAAAATGTCCACTCATAGTACATTTGGAGTTCGTTCCACCAGGTCAGACTGTTAATCAAGCTTTCTATTTAGAGGTTCTGAAAAGATTACATAACAGTGTGAGACCAAAAAGGCCCGATTTGTCGCAAATGGGGGAATGGTTTTGCCGCCAAGACAATGCAGCCATCTCACGCAGCCATCTCTGGGTGCCAGTTTTTCTCAAAAAACAGCATGCCTCTCTTGCCCCATGCACCTTTACTCACCTGTCCTTGTTCCGTGCTACTTCTTTGTTTCCACAAATGCAGAGGGACATGAAAGGACAGCGATTTGATGATGTAGAAGAAGTGAAGAAAAAAGAGGGAGGTGCTATCAGTCATCCAAACAGATGAGTTTGGAAAATATTTCCAAGAACGGAGTGGCATCTTTGATAAATGTATTAAGTGCAATAGAGAGAATTTTGAAGGTGATAAGCTTGTTTTGTAAAACAATTAAATACATAGCTTTGAAAAATAATTCCATTTGGGGGGGCACCCCCTTGTATGTATACTGTGAGGTAAGGCTCAATGCTCATATAGCCCCTGCCCCATGGATATTTCATATAGAGAGAGTTGTTCCAGAACCTCTTCTGGAAAAGATTATATATTTTTCCATTGAAATACTTTGGAAAAAATAATTTTTCCAAATCTTTTGGAAAATCATTGGACCCATATGATGTATATCTGGATTCAAATCTATTTTTTAATCTACATGTCTATCCCTTCAATGTGCCTTGATATTGTTATACTGAGTGTTACATTCAGGTTTGAATGTGCCCCAACTTTGTCCTTGTGTACTTTGTATAAATTTTAGAGTTAGGTTCTCTAACAATAATGACAAAAGAAAATCTGCTAGGATTTTGAATGCAAATTCACTAAACCAATTTGGGTAGAACTGACATTTTAAAAGTATTTTGTCCCCTAATACATGAACCTGGAATCACTATTTATTTAGGACCTCTTTAGTTTCCCTCAGCATAGATTTACAGTTTTTACTCTATAGATTCTATAGATGTTCATCCATATGTAACTCATGTGGAGGATGCTACTGAGCACTGAATGACTTTCCTTTAAATTTTGATTTTATTTAACATCCTTAGACTATGAATTACACTCATAATTCAATACCTATTTAGTGAATTACTTAGAATTTTCTAGTTACATGTTGTCACCTGCAAAGAAATACAATTTTGCTTCTTTCTTTTCCTTCTAGATTCCTTTTTACAGGGACTGAGGGCTTTCACAGAGGAACATTGGTGACTTAGTGGTTGAGGTGTCTGCTAGGACCTGAAAGATTGGTACCACCAGCCCTCTGTGGGAGAGTCTCAGTCAGAGATGATAGCTTTCTTGGAAACGCTTCGAGGCACTTCTACTCAATGGCCGTGTGTGTGTGTGTGTGTGTGTGTGTGTGTGTTCTTTTAACTAGTTTTCACTGGTGTTCCTGGAGAATCCAACAATCATTGCTGCTCTGTTGTTAAAAAGTTGGCTGTTCAACTCTACGCAAAAGTGCCTCAGAGGAAAGGCTGGTGATGCACTTCTGAAAAATCAGTCCTTGTAAACAGGGGCCTCACTAGAGGGTTATGGAGGCTGCACCCCTTGATGCTGTCAGAGGGGGTGATACCAAAAAACCTTAAGCAACAGTAAAGGTGCCGGTGGCTCTGGTGCAGGGCCCACCTGTGGGTGAAGGTGGGAGAGGGGAGCAGGGAGGACCTGGGCTGTGTCACTGACCAAGAAGTTGGTTTGCTGACCAGCTCCACCTGCCTTGGGTGGGAGGTGGGGTGTGACCCCAACTCCGAGGAGTATATTTCAACTCTGACACACCTGGGATTGCCATGAGTGGGAGTCCACTCTACAGTAACAGGTTCTGGTTTACATCGCGGGAGGCAGTGGCAGGTAGTGGTAGACGTCCCTCTTCCTGGTGGAACACTGGTCGGATTCTAGATCAGTACATTTCATGCCCAGCCACCACTGGTCTGTCCGTGGAGGCTTGTGAGCTGCTAAGATCCTGAAGGGGTTTCAGCAGAACGTCCACACTAAGGTGAGACAGTCCGCTTTTGGTGGGACAGTCTTGCTTTTTAACAATTTGTCCCGCGGTGTTTTTAAAAAGTCCCAATTTTTGGAAAGAATACACGACAAGGTAAGGTGTATCGTTTTCAGCTGCCGTGTGGCTATTTCGCCAGGATATGAGTTTTATCAATAGTGTCCCGCTTTACCCATGTTAAAATCTGGTCACCTTACACTAAGATAAACTAGGAAGAACAAGGCCTAGCCACCACGTTGGGAAAATCAGTCACTCCTCTGAATCACACTGATTAGATCCACAATCAACCGTAGAGATGGAACAAGACTCCACAGAGTTTCTTTCTGTTCTTCGAAGCACTCAAACTGCTTCAGGCCTTTATGAGTTGGACATAAATGGGTCCACATTGACCTCACATTAATCCTATCATTCCCATGTATAATACGGGAACAGGCACAGGGAAAGGCTAATAAGGGTAACAGCGGAATTCAGAGTTTCAGCTTCTTAACTAACCCCAGAGCCTACCTTCCCAACTGGGGTCCCATTAGGGGAAGGAGGAAGAAGACATTAGAAAAAAACATTAGTATTAGGAGTAAAAGTGAGAACAGCAAACGAGATAACCCCACTCCTCAATTACTGACCTGGTGAGGTTCCAAAGACCTGGACGTCATGTGAAAATCAATCGTTATGCCCAAATCCCCAGGTGATAATGTGGATTCTGGCTCTAAATCTGGGGTAGAAATGTCAATTCTTAACAGGAGGTCAAACCTGAACTGACCTTTGGTGGTCACCCTTTGGTGTCTCCTCCCGCCCTCTTCAGCTTTCCTGTGACACCCAACACCGAATCGTATGGAGGTCAATGTCCTTACAACACTTGCAGGAATCCTGGTGGTTGAAGGCTAATTACTGGACTGCTCATGACAAGAGTAGAGGATTGGAACCTGCCAGCAATTGTGCAGGAGAAAAGACCTGGAGGGAGACCTGCTGCCCCGAGATTTCAGTTCTGTAAAGTGTCTGGGGGAGACTCTACCCTGTGCTATGGGAGAGACGCAGGAATCGTCCTCTGGGAACAACAGCATCCACCAAAACGCACACGCTCTCGTGGGATCCTGCAAAGTGCAACAGTCTTACTTCATTACACGACGTGCCCAAATGGCCGAGGGAAAAGGAAGCAGAAAGAAGAGCGCATTAGACGGAAAGATTCCCACTAGCTGGCTACAGCGTCCGGAAAAGAGCCGAAAAGGGCGAGGCGTCTCCGGCAGATGCCCACCCAGATGCGCCCGTCCCTACCCAGGGAGCTAGCAAGGGCGCAAGGCGTGTGGGCACCGCTCCGGGACGTGGTCCTGCAGCTGGCGAGGCCGACACGACAAGTTCCCCAGTTCAGGAACGTGTGCAGCCGCACACCTGCCTCCCGCGCAGCTGCCCCTGCCACCCGCCCCCGCCCCCGCTCCCCGCAGCGCGCACGCTCCCGAGGGGCGAGGGCGGGGCGGGCTGCCGCCGGGGGCGCCCCCCCCCACTACCCCCGCGCAGCGGCCGGGCTGACGGCGCCGAGCCCCCTGCGCGCGGCACATGGGGCTTCTGACGGAGGCGGCGGCGGCGGCGGCCGGCGGCGGCGGCGGCGCTTCGGCGGCGCGCTCGGCGGCGGGGCCCCCTCCCACTCCCCTGGCCCTGGCTCCCACCTCCCCGGGCTGCGCGTCCGCCATGGCGTCCAGCGAGGAGGCCGGCCCCAACGGCGGCGCCGCGGAGGCCGGCGAGGAGAGGGAGGCGGCCGGCAAGAGGAGGCGCCTCGGCTTCCTGGCCACCACCTGGCTCACCTTTTACAACATCGCCATGACTGCGGGGTACGTGCACCCCCTCAAAGCCCCTCACCACTCTGGGGGACCCCCTCCCCTCCCAGCTGATGGTCCCCCGTCACTTCGGGCTCTGCGGGCGCAGGGCTCCGGGGACGACCGGCGGAGCGCACGTGGGTCCAGCGGTCGCGTGCGGGGGGCTCGGGGGGGCGCCCGGGGGGAGGGGTGCGCGCGGGCTGAATGGAGCGCGGCGGGGGGGCCGGCCCTGCGCGCCGGGCATTGCCTAATACGGTGCCCGGCGGGGCGCGGGCCGGAGGTTAAGTATAGACCCGGGCTGGAATGCGGGACCGATCCGCGGGGGGGTAGGGGGGAGCGCCCCGCGGCCGCGGGAGAAGCACCGGGGTCAGAGCCGCGCGCCCGCCGCCTGCAGCCCGATGCCCGGGCGCCCTGCGCGCCCCTTTCCCGGCTGGCAGGCCGCGGGCGGGCGCCCACTGTTGGCCTCGCCTGCCGGGTCTCCGGCAGCCTTGCTGATAGCGGGCACTTTTATTTGTGCCTCTGCGTTTGACTTACAAGTTAAGGTTACACAATGCGCCCTCACAGCGACTGACTTCTGTAGCAACTGCTTTTTGAAACGAGTTGGGGAAACGCTCCGTTTCGAATTGGCACAGCCTTTTTTTTTTGAAGTTAATTTTCTCATTGGTGCATGAAATTCAGCTGAATAACATTTCACGCACCGCTGGGAAAAGAACTTTTCAAAAGGCAGCCTGGTTTAGAAACGGCGGAGCATTTGTAGTTAACATTTTAAACTTTCTCCAGAACTTATAATAGGACAACATGATTTACAAGTATTTAACAATTGATTCGACACAGTATTGCGGATCTATTAGGTGCTTTGAGTATGATACCAACTAGAATTTACGGGGGGGGGGGCGCCTGGGGAATGGTAATGTGTATTGAGGATGAAGTGTGTGCCATGCTGCTTGGTCTCTATTTTCTCGGTTTTAGTCCATTACTCTTATGCGGGTACATGGTATGACATCTCACAGATTAAGAACCTGAGGCACAATGAGGTTAAGCAATTTATTCATGATCACACAGCCAACAGGTGTTACCACGTGGATTGCAGTTTAGTCTTACTCCAGAGCCAGTGCTTTGCCTTCCTGTTTCCTTGGGTTTTATAACCTTGAAAGAAAATGAATCTACTCAAAGGAGCTGGCGAGGAGTTAAGTGCCGCACCATGCGGGGCTGTTCCGGACGCAGCAGGGCCTAAAGGATTCCCTCTGCTCTGTGATAACTAAACCCAAACCCACTGCCACTGAGCAGATTCCCACTCTCAGCAAGCCTGCACAGGGTTTCCTTAGCTTTGTAAGTCTTTGTGGGAGCTGATAGCCTCATCATCCTCCCAAGGAGCCTGCTGGTGGGTTTGAACCAGCGACCTTGTGTTGGTAATACCACTGATTGGACTATGCCACCAGGGCTCCTACTGCTCTGTGATAATCATCCAGTTTATAAAGTTCTTTGAAACCCGGCCCTGTGGCCATGGGTCTGTCATCCCATGGCTTTGCAGCCAGTTCTCCAATTCATCGGTTCATGAGGGAGGGAGGGGAAATAAATTAGCTAATACCCAGGGCTCAAGTAGAAAGAAAATGCTTTGAAAACGATGATGGCAACATATGTACACATGTACTTGACAATGGATGGGTGGATTGTGATAGAGTTGTACAAGCCCCCAATAAAATGATTAAGAAAAAAAATCAGTGTCTAGCTTCATTCTAAAGCACTCTTCTCATCACCTGTGAATGTTCCCTGAGTGACCTCTCTAGCCTTACTGTCTTTGGAATCTTCCTGATTCTGCCCTGGTGGTGCTGTGGGTTAAGTGTTGGACTGCCGCTGACTACAAGGTCGGTGATTGAAACCCGCTAGCTGCTTGGAGAGGGAAAGATGACGCTGTCGGCTCCCATGATGATGGACAGACTTGGAGCCCGGCATAGCGTTGCTATGAGTAGGGATTGACTCTATGGAGCCTGTCTTCCCTCAGAGCAGAGCTCAGGCAATTAGTGCTTCTTCATCTAATCTGCTCATTCCTTCCCTGACTTCTAACCCATCCTTTGCTTGGAAGGGTGCTAGGTGCCTGCCCTGTCTAGGACAAAACAGAAAACTCTCTCCCGTGACAGCACAGTGTGTTGTTACCTCTTGGACTGATGGCAAGGTTCATATCCACCAGTTGCTCCTCAGGAGAAGTTGAGGCGTTCAGCTGCCATAAAACCCACTGGGCAGTTAGTCTCTGTTCCATGAGGTCACACTGTGAGTCAGGACCCATTCCATGGCAGTGGGTTTGTTTGTACACTTTATATTCCTAATATTTCTAAAATTATGATTTCACCTAAACTTGTCTTAAGCTTCTCCCCCCCCCCCCATGGAATACACTTGACTTTCTTGAGAGGAGACCCTGGCTTTTTCATTTCTATTCCCAGGCAAGATTCTAAAAAAAGGGGGAAAAAATCCAAGGAACCAAATCTGGAGCAGTTGAGACACAGAGAGGATTGGATTTTAAGTGAGATAAATTTTGGGAAACAGCATGGGATGCATGTAAGCCTGGTGTTTTCCTCGTTGTTTGGCTGCTGTTGTGGAAGAGTGGAAAATAAATTTGGCAAGATGGTGGCGTGCAAACTGGGACGAAAGCATATGTATCAGAAGTGGGTAGAAAAGTTGGCTGCAGTCCTTTTGGGTTATTCTTTTGAAAATCATTTTATTCGGGGCTCATACAACTTTTATCGCAATCCATACATACATCAATTGTGTAAAGCGCATTTGTACATTCATTGCCCTCATCATTCTCAAAGCATTTGCTCTCCACTGAAGCCCCTGGCATCAGCTCCTCCTTTTGCCCCCTCCTCCCCACTTCCCTCTCCCTCATGAACCCTTGATAATTTATAAATTATTATTATTTTGTCATATCTTACACTGTCCGACGTCTCCCTTCACCCACTTTACAGTTGTCCGTCCCCCAGGGAGGAGGTTACATGTAGAGCCTTGTAATTGGTTCCCCCTTTCCACACCACCCTCCCTCCACCCTCCAGATATCGCCACTCTCAGCACTGTTCCTGAAGGGAATCATCCTTCCTGGATTCCCTGTGTTTCCACTTCCTATCTGTACCAGTGTACATGCTCTGGTCTAGCCAGATTTGTAAGGTAGAATTGGGATCATGATGGTGGGGAGAAAGCATTTAAGAACTATGGGAAAGTTGTATGTTCTAGCATTGATACCCTGCCCCCTGACTGGCTCATCACACCACTTTTCAAGGACCCCTGTGGCACAGTGGGTAAGCACTTGCTTATTGGAACACTGTCTACTTGTCCCTTGTTATCTTCCCCATGGGAATGTGGCCTTCATGTTTGTGCTCACTTCTGTTTGCAGTGTAAGAAGCCCTGCTGGTGGTCTGGGTTAGGCATTGGGCCGCTCTCTTCAAGGTCGGCAGTTGAAACACCGCAGCTTCTCAAGAGAAAGTTGAGGCTGCCTGCTCCTATAAAGATTTATAGACTCAGAAACCCTCAATAGCAGTGGGTCTCCACCTTCCTAATGCCGCGGCCCTTTCATGCAGTTCCTCATGTTGTGGTGACCCCCCAACCATAACATTATTTTGTTGCTACTGTTATCATCATGTAAATATCTGATATGCAGGATGGATTTTCATTGTAACAAATGGAGCATAATTAAAGCATAGTGATTCACCCCCAAAACAATATGTAATTCTATATTGTGAAATATTTATTTCTAATGACAAATCAATGAAATTTTGTCTTGAAGCATGGTGTAGCATGGGTAACAGTCTTCACGCTGAGTACTCGTATGTGGGCGTATCTGCATGTGGGTGGACCAGCCTGGAGACGGATGGAGGAGTGGTGTCTCAGTTCCTAAGACTATCAGAAATATGTGTTTCATTTATTTGTAATTATAAATAAATATTTCACAATATATTTGCTACTGTTATGAATCGGGCGACCCCTGGAAAATGGGTCGTTCAACCCCCAAAGGGGTCGCAACCCACAGGATGAGAACTGTTGCTCTATAGGGTCTCTTAAGAATTAGAGTCGACTTTGAAGGCTGTGGATTCGGTTTTTTGAACCTGTGACAGTTACATATTCTACTCTCAACTAGAGAAAGGGGTAAAGTCTAGCCTGTAAGCAGGAAGCAGCCTGATGACTTCATTTGGAGACGGAAGGAGATAAATAGCTCACTGGAGGCCAAACACCCTCTCTCTGCTTGGTCTACCTGCTGACAAGACGCATAGAGCCACATTGATGGGGCCAGAGCCCTGAAGCTGGAGGAGCCACTTGGAGACCCACGCCAGTGCTGAGATGCTTCCACCACCACTGCATCCACAAGACTTTCCACCCACTAGCCTGTGATATTCCTGCATTCAGTGTCATTGCATGAGTCTGAAGAGGAATTTATAGATGGTATCGGACATAAGGGGTAATAGCGGACTTAAGGACTGGGCGGGGATGTTTTCTCAATGTACAGTTGCTCTTTTATATAAAGCTCTTTCTCACACACATGAGTGTCTCTGGACTTGTTTCTCAAGTTAGCCCAGCCTTAACTCAAACCTCCATGTGATCTTATTCCCTTGCCACTCCAGCAAAGGGACTCCTTATATCTCTGGCTTGATTTACTTCCACGTCCTGCCATTCCTGCTACCTAAGTGTATGTATAATATTTAACTAACTTGTTTATTGTCTGTTGTCCACATTAGGGTATGTGCCTTAAAACAATGTTTATTGAATGGATGAAAATTCATATTTTAGAACATGTAGTTATAGCATCTGCTCTATTGTGTAATCTATCTTTACTTAAAATTCTCAAGCATTTGTATGCATTCTATTGAGTTAATATATAAATAACTGATGAAACCTATAATGATATTTTGCTTTTTATTTTGTTGAATTAGTTCCTCTTGCTAAATTTCCAGTGGTAAAATTGTGCCTTTATATATGTGAGTATTTTTAAGATACTTGCTCATAGTATATTCTTGACTAGGAGAATAATCATCTCTATTTTTTGCTTACTTTTCTTTTTATTTTTTAAATCATTTTGTTCGGAGCTCATTCAACTCATCACAATTCGTATATATATATCCATTGTGTCAAGCATATTTGCACATTTGTTGCCATCGTCATTTTCAAAACATTTTCTTTCTACTTACGGTATCAGCTCCTCATTTTCCCCTCCATCCCCCACCCGCCCTTTCTCACAAACCCTTGATAATTTGTAAATTATTATTTTTTCATGCCTGACCTCTCCCTTCACCCACTTTTTGTTAGTCTCCCAGGGAGGGGGTTTATTTGTAGATAATTGTGATCAGTTCCCCCTTCCTCTCCCACATTACCCTTCCCCTCCCGGTATCGTTACTCTCATTATTGGTCTCGATGGGTTTATCTGTCCTGGATTCCCTGCGTTTCCAGCTCTTATCTGTACCAGTGTACATCCTCTCGTGTAACCAGATTTGTAAAGTAGAATTGGATCATGAGAGTGGGGGGAAGAAGCACTAAAGAACTGGAGGAAAGTTGTATGTTTCATCGATGCTATGCAGCACCCTGACTGGCTCATCTCCTCCCTGTGACCCTTCAGTAAGGAGATGTCTAGTTGCCTACAGATGGGCTTTGGGTCTCCACTCCGCACTCCCCCTCTTTCACAATGATAAGATTTTTTGCTCTGGGTCTTTGATTCCTGATATCTGATCCTTTCGATACCTTGTGGTCACACAGGCTGGTGTGCTTCTTCCATGTGGGCGTTGTTGCTTCTTAGCTAGATGGCCGCTTGTTTATCTTCAAGCCTTTATACTCCAGACACTATATCTTTTGATAACCAGGCACCATCAGCTTTCTTCACCACATTTGCTATGCACCCGTTTTGTCTTCCGTGATCATGTCGGGAGGGTGAGCATCATGGAATACCAGGGTAATCCAACAAAGTGTTCTCATGTTGAGGGAGTCCTTGAGTAAAGGCCCAATGTCCACCTGCTACCTTAATAGATCCAGTGCCCCATCGGCATATATAATATATGTACATATGCAAATATATTTACATATGTACATGCCTTTATTTAGACCTCTGTAAATGTCCTTTGCCTCCTGTTTCCTTTTACTTTCCTCTTGTCCCACTATCATGCTCAGTCATTTGTGTTTCAGTAATTCCCCTCAGTTACATTGCCCTTGATCAATCCCTCCCAGGCCTCCCACACCCTCCTCGGCATCGATTTTAGACCACATGTTGTTCCCTTGTCCCTTGGTTTATTAACACCCATTTGCTTCCCCCCCACTCCCCCTCTCCCATGTCTCCTGGATTGTTTATCCGGCCTATCTTATCTAGATAGACCTGCAGAGATAATAATATGAACAAAAAACAAGATAGCATAGAACAATTCCCTTAGCTTTTCAACAAACACTTGAGTGACTAGGTGTTAAGTTCCTGGTTCTAGGAGGTCAAGTGGGGGGTATCATATAGGCCCGGGTCCTTGGAGAGGTGTAACCTGGGACATTTATATATAAACAGCAGCTGTGACAAAAGACAAGGTGAAGAAAGCGCCCACCATAGGCATCCAGAGGACAGACTCAGAGAAAGCTTTGTAGGAGAGACCATGGCATTTACGCAGAACCTACTGACAGCTGGCTAGAATTGAATCGGCATGGGTGAGGAAATGCCTTGGATGGGGATGCGAAATTTCGAAGCATGTAGTTGGGGACCTGGAGTACAGCTGTGGTTGGAAGTGAAGGTAACGTGGGCATAGCACAGGGCCCCCAGTGAACTGCCAATCATTCATTCTGTAACCAGTCAGGGACATATTGACTGAGGCTCTGTTTCCTTCTTTGTTCGCTGAGTAAACTCGGGTAAGGTAGACTTTCACTTTCTGACCCTTAGTGTTCTCATTTGGAAGATCATAGCAGCTACTTTGCGAGACTATTCCAAACCAAACTCACTGCCACCGAGTAGGCTTCGACTCATAGCTAGATTATTACAAAGAATACATGGGATAACGGACATGATGTGTTCCGCAGGGTGCCTGTCACATAGTATGACTGTTTAAAAATGTTTTGTCCTCTCCTTACTGGTTAATTAAGGTGCCCTGGTAGCACCATGGGTTAAGCATTACACCACTATCCGAAGGTTTTGCCAACTTTTTATACAGTCTGGGCACAAGTAATTTATCAAGTATGTCCTTTGCAAGTATTTCCTCCTGGTCTGTGGCTTGTGTTTTCTTTCTCCTTACAAGATCTCTGAAAGAAAAAGGATTAATTTTGATGCAATAAGACTATCAGGGTCTTCCTCTTCTCTTCTTCGGAACATTCGGTAGAATCCTTCTTGAGCATGAGTGCCTTTATGGAGTAGTTTAAGAAATCCACCTGTTGGTACTAAGTCCAGGTCTCGATCAGTGTTTTCCAAAGTGGGTGATTCAACCACGAGGGAGTGACTATGACTCTTCATCTATAGATTTCTCTGCTTCCTCCTCCCGTTTTCTCTGCAGTTTAATAGCTCACCGTATTAGGCTCTTTTTGCCCACAGTTTGGATTTTCCTGATTAGGAACCCACATGGCATTGATTATATTCTCCTTCCTTTGTGCGATAGAGTCATATTCACTCTTTTTCATGTATTACAACGTATGTATCATATTTCAATCCTGGTTTTAAAGAATTACTGCAACATGGAACAAATTAGTACCTTGATTAGATGTAATACTAAGAAATAATGCTCTGGGTTTCTTAAAAAATAGGAAATATTGGTAATTAAGTTTTGCCTATGAAAGATAACCCTCTGGATATATAGTAAAACACTTATGAATCATAATATAGGACAGTGGTTCTCAACCTTCCTAATGCTGCGAACCTTTCATACAGTTCCTCAGGTGGTGGTGACCCCCCCAACCATAACATTATTTTCATTGCTACTTCACTGTCATTTTGCTACTGTGATGAATCGGGCGACGCCTGTGAAAGGTCGTTCAACTCCCAGATTGAGACCCGCTGTTACAGGATGTCTGTGACTTGATTCAAAGTAATCTGGGGAGAAGTCTGAGGCATGAGAGAAATATATAGAAGGACGGATGAAACAAGACTGTACCTAAGATGGTAATTGTTAGTGCTGGGCGATGGGACATGCGGGGTTCATATACCATTTCTGATAAGGGCCCTGGTGGTGGTGGAGTGGGTACCTATTGGGCTGCTAATCTCAGAACCACCAGCTGCTTCTTTGGAGAACGATGAGGCTTTCTACTCCTGTAAAGAGTTGTCTCCGAAACCCACGTGGGGCAATTCTACATTGTCTTATAAGGTCACGATGCGTAGGAATCTACTCGATGGCAGTGAGTTTGGGGTTTTGGTATCCCTTTTTATAGGTTGCAAATTGTTTAAATTAGAATTTTAAAAGCCGTGTTCATGTTTTCGTCTTTGAAGGCGGTATAGATAACCAAGTTATAAGCATCACTGGCCTCCAGGGACTCAGGAGATAAAACTAAAGGGTGAGGCAAACAGTTAAATCCTGGGCTAGGGACGGAAAGGTGAGCACTTTGAACCCAGTCACAGGTGCCTCCAAAGAAAGGCCTGGAGGTCTGCTTCGGAAAGGCGGAGGCCTTGGAACACCCCTGAAGTGTGCAGGTCTCACTGGACCGTCACACATCTGAATTGACAGGGTGGTAGCTGCTGTTGCTTCTTTTTCTTTCCTTTTGAAAGGACAGGACAAAGGGGATTCTCCTTTTACAAGCGTTGTTCTTGTTCGCACTGTAGCAAGAGCAGCCTGAGGGAAAGCATCATCACCAGTTAGTGGATTCTGGGCTAGCTCTCTAGCTTTCTAGTGCTGTGCCATTGTCTCCACTTACTAATTAAAAGTTCCCGGAGGCAAGAACTCTTACCTTCTTAGTCTTGGCCTCCCCACGTCTAGCCCAGTGTCTGGCTTAGCAGGCAATGGGGACTCTGAGAACAGCTGCTATGCAGTATTCTACCTAGCACTTTCTGTTTTTCCTTCATAGAGAAGTCTTTTGTGGAACACCACCTCCAGCCTTATTAACTAGCCCTGGTACGTTTTAAGGAAACAGAACTTTCCAGGAAATAATTCTTTATTGTAGAAATGTTTATTGCTTTTGTTATGTTTTCCTACATTTTTAAGGCTGATGAATGACTCAAAACTTTGTGTCCCGGGGTTGATTCTAACTCTCACCAACCCCATAGAACAGGGAAGACTTGCCCCTGTGGGTTTCTGAGTCTGTAAATCTTCATGGGAGTAAACACCTTCGTTTTTCTCCCTGAGAGCAGCTCCTGGTTTTGAACTGCTGACCATGGCAGCCCAACCCTAACCCACTCCAACAGCAGGGCTTCTGTTGATGGATGTAGGAATGCGAAAGTTCCCACAGTGCAGGTACTTTAGAGAGAAGTTGATTGCCCCTTGTGATGACAGGTTTGGGAAATGATTCCTCATTAAGTTAGAGTAGCTCCAGGATAGATTTGCTGAAGAACACATTAGAGATTAGACTGGATGGTTCAATGGTGCTTTCTGACTCCAGTCTTGTTTTTTTTTTTTCCAATCATTGTTATTGGGGTCTCTTACAGCTCTTATCACCATCCATCCATCCATTCATCGTGTCCAGAACATTTATACCTATGTAGCCATCGTCATTTAAATTTTTTTTCTTTCTACTTGAGTCCTTGGTATCAGCTCATTTTTCCCTTCCCCTACCTTCCCTCCCTCATGAAGCCTTGATAATTTATAAATTACTATTTCTTTTCATGTCTTACACTGTTTCCCTTCACCCACTTTTTTGTTTTCCGTCCCCCGACTGTGGCTACTCTCATTATTGGTCCTGAGGGGTTTATCTGTCCTGGATTCTCTGTGTTGTGAGTTCTTATCTGTACCAATGTATATTATTTGGTATAGCTGAATTTGTAAGGTCCAATTGGGGACATGATAACGTGCGTGTAGGAGGAGGAAGCATTAAAAACTAGAGGAAAGTTGTATGTTTCATCGGTGCTGTAGTGCACCCTGACTGGCTCGTCTCTTCCTTGTGACCCTTCTGTAAGGGGATGTCCAGTTGTGTACAGATGGGCTTTGGATCCCCACTCCACTCTCCCCCTCATTCCCATCGATATGATTTTTTGTTCTGGGTCTTTGATGCCTGGTACCTGATCCCATCCACACCTCATCAGTCTTAATTCTTTTAAACCTGTAACATTGTGGTGGCAGCTGGATAAGTTGGGGCAATACTGCCACCTATGGGACAACAGTATTACTTCTTATACTCGTATCATGGATGCATTGCATTTGTGCAGAACGCTACTTACAAATGTAGAAAATGCCCCATTTACATAAATCCAGGGATGAATTCTCTGGTATGTTAATAATTACATCTCACATTTGTATTTTGTAACAATCTGATTAGGCCTTGCTAGGAAAACACAATTGCCTGTGGAAAATGCGAATGTAAACATCTTCTTAAGGAGCCCCGACAGTGTCATGATTACGAGTTGGGCTGCGATAGACAAGGTCCGCGGTTTGCAACCCAGCCTTTCTGAGGAAGGGCGACGGGGCTTTCTACTCCCGTAATGGTTGACAGTCTCAGAAACTCGCAGGGACAGTGCTACCCTGCTCTGTCGGGTCACTGTGAGCAGGCATCGACTAGATGGCAGGGAGTGAGTGGCATGGCGGTTACGTTTCGGTCCACTCTTGTGAAGCAGCGGCTACCTGTGAGCCCCTGGGCCACCCCCTGGGGGGAAGATGTGGCGTTCTGTGTCCATAAAGAGCTACCCCCGTGGACCCCTGTGGGGCAGTGTCTACTCTGCCCTACAGCATCGTTATGAGTCAGAATCAACTTGATGGCAGTGGGTTTGGGGTTTATTGAGACCTTTCCTCTTTTAGTAGAAGTGTTAAGGCTTGGGCATTGAGGATACGGAAACTGCGTTTTAAATCCAGAGATGCCCTAGACCTCATCCGCATCAGCATTCTCACGTTAGCCCTCTGGGTTGACCCTCAAATGAGGTGGATCAGAGAGCGCCCCATCGAGCTACCCGAGGACCAGTGGGAAGAGAACTGGGGACTGGGAGAGGCCAGCGCCGCTGTTGTTGCCATGAACTTCCTCCAAGGCTGAAGGCAAGGCGAGTCCTGACTCAGAGTGATGATTTTCTGATCTGAAAAGGCCGCCTTCACACTTTGCTGCTAGCACACTACTATCAGTAAAAGTAATCCAGCATAAGTCTCCATCCAATGTTCAGAACATTATGTATGGTTGAATACCTCCGTTGCTGTCATTAGCTAATGTCTCTGACTGCAGTGTGCATTTAGTCTGGCAGTGGGGCACAGAGGTACAGGCACAAGGACTCTGAGCTCCGTGTAGGTTTAGGTCCCCCTGACTGGCTGTGTGGCTCGCTCCGATGGCTTTTTCATGTGGAAAATAGGACAATAGTCATGATGACAGGGTTATTGTGACGAGTTAGTGTTAACATGTAGTTCACTTAGAGTAGTGTCTTGAGCATGCAAAACACCAGGGGAGCATGTCAGTGTCAGACATTCACCTGGTTTCTCATGTTGTATAAGAAAGTCACTTTGTTTTACTCAAAGTAAGTGCTGAGGAGGAGGAGGAGTTCTAGGAATGGAGGTGCCATTTTCCAAATGTTCCTTCTTACTCATAGTTCATGAGTGGTTTCTTTGGAAGAGTCTTTTGAAGCCAGTGGGCCATGTTAGGAGTGTTTGATTAACAAGTTAAAACTCTGCAACCATTTAATAATTACATATATTTTGCATTAGAGATTTTCACACTCACTGCCTCATTTTTCTCCCCTGGAGCAGCTTGTGGGTTCAGACTACTGACCCTGAGGTTAGCAGTCCAACACGTAACCACTATGCCACCAAAGCACCCTACTTTTTATTTGTAAGAATGGATGGGCGTGCATTTCCATGGGTGTGTGCTGGCCCGTGGAAGCCAGCAGCTGCTTTGTGGAGAATGATGAGACAGCCTGCTTCCGTAAGGGTTACTGCTTTGGAAACCCTATGGGGCCCTGTGAGTGGAGATTGTCTCAACAACAATGGCTTCTTATTGTCAGAGATGAAGACGAAGTTGCTGATGATGCAGTTTTTTTCCCACTTTATTATTATTATTTTAATCGTTTTATTAGGGGCTCATACAACTCTTATAACAATCCATACATACATCAATTGTGTAAAGCACTTTTGTACATTTATTGGGCTCATTATTCTCAAGACATTTGCTCTCCACTTAAGCCCATGGCTTCAGGTCCTCATTTTTCCCCTGCCTCCCTCCCCGTTGCCCCCTCCCTCATGAACACTTGATAATTTATGAATTATTATTTTGTCATATCTTGTCCTGTCCAATGTCTCCCTTCACCCACTTTTCTGTTGTCCATCCCCCAGGGAGGGGTCACATGTAGATCCATGCGATCGTTTCCCCCTTTCTCCCTCAGTTTCCCCTTCCCTTCCTGTTAACTCTACTCTCATTGGTCCTGAGGGGTTTATCTGTCCTGGATTCCCTGTGTTTCCAGCTCTTATCTGTGCCAGTTTACATCCTGTCGTCTAGCCAGAATTGGGATCGTGATAGTGGGGGGGCGGGGGGAGAAGCATTAAAGAACTAGAGGAAAGTTGTATGTTTCATCGTTGCTATACTGCACCCTGACTGGCTCGTCTCCTCCCTGTGACTCTTCTGTAAGGGGATGTCCAGTTGTCTACAGATGGGCTTTGGGTCCCCAATCTGGACTCCCCCTCATTCGCAATGATACAATTTTTTGTTCTGGGTCTCTGCTGCGTGATATCTGATCCCATCGACACCTCGTGGTCACACAGGCTGGTGTGCTTCTTCCAAGTGAGCTTTGTTGCTTCTGAGCTAGATGGCCGCTTGTTTATCCTCAAGCCTTTAAGACCCCAGACGCTGTATCTTTTGATAGCCATCAGCTTTCTTCACCATATTTGCTTATGCATCCACTTTCGATGAGGCAGTTTTTAATATGCTTTTAAGGACTTTTATAATTATAAAGGGAAACAAAAAAAATGACTTCTTCCCAGGGGCTACAGGCCATTGAGTAGAGTGAGGAAGCTGGTTTCCACATCTCTGGCTTAGTACTTTGATTTATAGAATAGAATTTGCATTTAATATACAAATGTTAAGTTGAAAATTGAGAAAATAGGTATTATTTCTTTGGTAAAACAATATCCCTGAAAGGAAGGAGGCCCAGGGTTGATCTTCCTTTTTAATCCCTTTTGTGGCTCATCAATTCTCACCGTTTATTGAGAACTGTGCAAGTATTAATGGGTGGTTGTCCTAGTTGCCCACCACTGCTGACACAGAAATACCACCAGTGGATGGGTCTCATTCACAGAAGTTTATCTGCTCACAGGTGGAGAGGGTAGAAGTCTGAATTTAGGGAGTTCTTCTGCTCTAAGGGAAGGTTTCCTCCTCATGTTGGATCTTAGGGAGGCTCTGTGTGCCCTTTGGCTCTCTTTTCTTGGTTCCTTGAGATCTCATGTGGTGTGGTATGGGCTTCACCCATCAAAGCTTGCTAGCTCGCTCAGTCTGCTCTCTCCCACAGGGGTACTACTTCCATCGAGTCAATTTACACTCCAATGAATCCTCTATAGGGTTTTACAACTGTGTAGTTCAAAGGACTCATACAGGTCTTCAGCGTGATAATCTCATATTTGGTACCTAAACCTAGTTTCTTTAGCCTGTTGGCCTATTTGCTGAAACCCCAAATACAATGGACCTTGCTGTAAACTTATATGTAGCTCTGAAATATAGTCTACATATTCCCTTGAAGGGTCAGGGTGTGTGTGGGGGGAATGTCATGTCTTCCCGTGTTTCTGTTTTTATTTTTACGTTCATTAGAATACCGAGCTAAAGGCACCACAACATGGGTGCTGTTTCTATGGAAACGATGGCATTTCTTTTCTGGGAGTTCAGAGAGGTTATCCTGATGGCTCTTCCCCGCATCCTTTTATGTTCCCCAGGTGGTTGGTCCTTGCCATTGCCATGACACGCTTTTATATGGAGAAAGGAACACACAGAGGCTTATATAAAAGTATTCAGAAGACGCTTAGATTTTTCCAGACCTTTGCCTTGTTTGAGGTAAGTTTTCCCATCATGCAAATTTCTATTCTAATATCTACTTGAAATTTTATTTGTTGAGTAGTCACCAACATATTTGTTAAATACCAGTGTCCCCAGAGATTTATTTCATGTTTTATGCTATTGACTTACGCTATTTTTTATTTGCTTACAGATAGTCCACTGTTTAATTGGTGAGTTTTTGCTTTCATTTGTACGTTTGTTCTAAATTGCCTTTAGGGCAACGCTTGACACATTTTTATCTCTTTAAGGAATTGTGCCAACTTCTGTGCTTGTGACTGGGGTCCAAGTGAGCTCAAGAATCTTTATGGTGTGGCTCATCACTCACAGTATAAAACCAGTAAGTGCCGGGGCTGTCTTCTCTCTGTGAGCCTGCGGGGAGCTTTCCTTCCTAAGACTCTAGAATGCTCGCATTTGTGTGATCCAGGAAGCAGGACCACTGAACGGCAACAACACGGGTGGGTTGGAATTTATGTGGGATTATTGCGCATCGACGTCGTAGCGCTTTTAAAATGCGATGACTTAGCAACACAAGCAAGGCCATGTAGTGGCGCTGTGCGTTCATATTCTGCCAAGGACTTAATGGAAAATCTCATCTGTCTTGGAAGTTATGGGTATTCTTTTGGGTTCTGTAATTGACATTGTCAGTGTAAGCGGTTTATTTTCATCGTTTGCTAGTGAGTATTTTAGCAACAGACTTAAAAAATGAATATACTTCTGTGGAGATGAACAGAAAGGAGGAAGACTAAAAGTTAGAAAAGTTAAGGAGAGACAAAATAATAATTTGTAAATTATCAAGGGTTCATGAGGGAGGGGGGAGCGGGGAGGGAGGGGGGAAATGAGGAGCTGATTCCAGGGGTTACATGGAGAACAAATGTTTTGAGAATGATGAGGGCAATGAATGTACAAATGTGCTTAATACAATTGATGTATGTATGGATTGGGATAAGAATTGTATGAGCCCTCAATAAAATGTTTAAGAAAAAAAAGAAAGGTAAGGGGATTAGGGCCAAATAAGCCTATTTTATTGATTTATTTTGTAATAAATCATTTTATTGAAGGCTCTTACAGCTCTTATCACAATCCATATCTATTGTGTATAACACATCTGTACGGATGTTGATCATCATCATTTTCAAACCATTTTCTTTCTACTTGAGCCCTTGGTATCAGCTCCTCAATTTTTTTCCTCCCTCCCTTCCTCATGCCATTGTGACCCATTTTAAATTGGCCCGGTTTTTAATATTTTCTGCTTGGTTTTCGATTGAAGTTTTTCTCTGGGTTGTTTTGCCATGGCTGTTGGTTCTTTGTTTTTATCTCGAGTGCTTTTCTGTCTATGAAATCAGGACAGGTAAATCTGTAGAGACAGTAACTGGAGTAATAGATGCAGTTATTTATTGAGGCTCAACTGGAGACAGACCTGAACCTCATTAATGGCTTACACCTTTTGGGGAAGCCAAACCTCATGTCCAGGTCTTGGTCCCATTAAATCGTGACAGACACATTTCCCAGACGAACTTTTCTGACCTTCTTGACAGCTGTGGTGGACTCCGTTCCACTTGAGGACAGGTGTCTGGCTGCTTTTCCATTCTGCACATGCCTTTCTGCTTGCTCCTCTGCCTGGGGACTTATATTTAACCCCGCTTGCCTTTCCTGCTACGCTCACTGGGCTCCGTCTGGGTGGGGACACACTGCTGACCTTCTGCCCTCTGCTGCTCTTCACATTAGCCCGTTCGACTGGAGTCTTTCCTTCAACTTTCTGATCCCTAACCAGTGACTGCCATTCTCGCTGCAGGGAGTAACAAGAATACACCACACAGAAAGTGCTTTTTATTAACCCTATAAGGCCTGAATTGTCCATTTCAGGAAAACCATTTTGTTGTTGTTTATATTCTTTACTTTCATAGTGATCAATATATATCACAACCAAAATACATGAGTTAAATGTTACGAAACGTCGCACTCGGCGTGATAGGGTTAAGTTGCCCAGTAGTTTAGATTCAGGAATAATCCTATATTTAACAGAGTAAAGGGAAAACTTCCCCTCCCCCAAAAACCATTTTATTAGGAGCTAAGACAGATTTCATGTCATTGCTTAGTTCAGTCACAGTACTGCACAGTTGCCACCACCATCAGTTTCAAAGCATTGCCTTCCTTGTTGAGCTCCCTGACACCGCTTCTTTATCGCTCCCAGGAAAACCTCTTCAGGTAGGGAGTGCATGTTCTGGCTGACCTAAGACCACAGTGAGTCTGCAGACCAAGAAGGGAACGAGCAGCTAGTGAGTGCGTCATGAACATGGCACAGAGCTGGCAGTGTTTTATTCTGGGGTGCAGAAGGGTTTCCATGAGTCAGAGCCAAACCATTGACAACTGACAACAGTAAACACATGAGAGTGGCTTGTCCCAAAAGGTGGACATCTGTTTATATTTTTAATTATTTTGACTATTTTTCTTTAATGATAGCCTCCAGTTGGTTCCCATCTACCACTCTGTAACTAACTCAGCTGATATTTTTAATGTATTCTATACATCCAATGTACTGACAGAGAGGGAGGGGCATGGTTATATGCAAATTTTTACTATTTAACAGTTAGGAGTTGTGCCCTTGGTCTGTGCGGAGCACGCTGCTCAGGCTATTAATCCCCACCTCGTGGAGCCTATGGTTGGTGAGAAGCTTGAAGCAAGTCGTTATGCACATAATTGTTTAATTATATTCATGTTAAGTACGTTGAACCCAAAGCCCAGTGTACACTATAATACAATACCCCTGGAGATTGATTAGATAAGTTGGGCGCTGATGGTTTTATGTATAAGAGCTTATAGTTGGAGAGAGATGTTTAACCAATAGTTATCCAAAGAATTATTTAATTATGTAGTGTTGCATGTGTTGAAACCAGAGCCCAGTATGCAATGCATTATTATAGGCTTTGCAGTTGCTCTGCGTGGGGAAGGATATGTAAGTTGAATGATTTTTTATATATGCATATGTATATATGTACACATACACTTGTATGTGTATGTGGGGGGGGTGTCTGTAAGAATTAGACAAATTTTAATACAAATGGGGAAGTTTTGTAGTCACCCAGAAAGTATCCCTAAAGAAAGTGAGTCAGTAACTCTGTTCAAGGTGAGAAGACATGTTTGGGGAAAGTTTCCCACGGGACACAGTTTTCTGGTTGAATCTGCACCCGTCTTGATTAACCGCCTCAGTATGAGTCACGATCGACTCAGTGACAGTGAGCTAGTCTCGTGGCAATGGGGAAGCCCCGAAGTGTTTGATTCATAGGAATAACTGACTCCAATATTTTGTTATGAAGAGAATGCTGCCACCCATGGAGAAAATTAAGAATGGAGCCATACTTAAGAGTCTATTAAGAGTAATCTAGATGGGAAATGATATGGCCCTGGATTAAAATGTTGTACAGTAGTAGTGGGGCCAAAGAGGAATGGCCCGATTCAAGAAGTTCACTCAGGAGTCAAATGCCTATTGTTTAACGGCTTGTAGAAAGCTGTCAGTTCTGCACATTGTCTCCGTGCTGTTTTTGAAGGGTAGACACGATCCCGGGATGGGTGTCCTTGCTTGCAGGAGGAACGGGTACGGGAAGGGAATCAGTCATGATTTGACCACTCCTATGCACAGCACACGTTTACAATGCATGTTTGTAATCATGAATAACATCACACCTGCCTCAGGTTTCTACCGTGCCTTGCGTCTGTCTAACCTGACATAGTCCACGACGATAACTGGCATAACAAATGAAGTGTCTCGACTCAACAGTACGTTCCAGGTTGAACAGCACTGTGGATCTCTTTGTAACCCCGCAGATCCAGAACGAGGAGAGTGTGGTGCTTTTTCTGGTCGCGTGGACGGTGACAGAGATCACTCGTTACTGCTTCTACACATTCAGTCTTCTCAACCACTTGCCATACTTCATTAAATGGGCCAGGTGGTGTTGTCTTGCCGTTTCCTTTCTCACAGCCCTGTGCATGCTTGTTTCAGGTGTGCTAACCTCAGAGAGTTGCAATGTGTGTCTTTTAGCCCCCACACAGCCAGAATGCTTTTATTTTGGCTATTAACATGGTATTGCTTGCGCTCTAAAGCTAATTTAATGAACGAGAGAGGAGTCATGCTCCCACGTCCCCTGAGTGAAATCAGTGCAGGACAAAGTCCATTACGTTACATGCCCTGAAATTACTTCGGTATTGGTCATATATTTTTCTTTAAAATCATAACATGCTGTATAATATAACTGCCAAATATATGGCCTTTCTCTCGGATTGATTTAACTGCTTTTAGTATTAAATCCAGCGCCCAAAGTATTTAGTGTCTCACACAAATCATCCACTGCTGTCAGGCGGATTCTGACTCCTAGCGACCCAGTAGGGAATGGTAGAACTGCTCTCCAGGGTTTTTGAAGTTAGCATTCCTTTATTGAAGCAGACTGTGCCGTACCCGCCCTTCTCCCTTGGGGCAGCTGGTAAATACAGACCGCTGTCCTCTCAGCAGCCTTTTGCTCAACATGCTACTGAGCCATCTGTGCTTAAAGAGAAGAATTCATTAAATTATGTATATTTTATATATTATAAAGCTATATATATATGGACACACACACACGTAGAGCCAAGTTTTTTTTTTTTTGCTTTAAGTAGCAACGACACAGCTTTTTAAAAAAAATCATTTTATTGGGGGCTCATACAACTCTTATCACAATCCATCCATCTTTCCAATGTGTCAAGCACATTTGTACATTTGTTGCCCTCATCATTCTCAAAACATTTGTTTTCTACTTGAGCCCTTGGTATCTGCTCATTTCCCTTCCCTCCCTGCCCCCCTCCCTCATGAACCCTTTAAAATTTATAAATTATTTTGTTATGTCTTACACTGTCCGATGGAGACAGGTTTTTAAATTCACTTACTTAAAATTGCATTTGGAATGTGGGAAAATGAATTTTATGTTACTGATTCTGAATATATCCGTTCTACAGTAACACTTTATTTCTAAAGGTAAAGATGCTTTTTAAAAAGACGTTCACATTTTTTGAGCAGCTGATACTTTACAGAGTTACAAAACAAGACTGTCCTCTTGAGAACAAAACAACCAGTACGGTTCCCCCCACCGCACCCCCACTGCATTTGCTGTATTATAGTAACAAGAAGTGCCTACCACAACAAGGGTAGCATTCCTATTTTGTACTCAGGCTCCAGTAAGAACTAAACTGTCTCTGACTGCTAGAAATTCAAGAGAGAGAGAGAAAACAAAAGTGGAGGGGAAATTACCTGATAGGGGGATGATAGATAGGTCAGATAGTTGTGAGTGAACGGAGGCCAGCAGGGTCCCCCAAACCAATCTGTATTCCCTCGCATGTACGATAAAAGGCTTGACAAGATCTCCATTCTTGATATTTGTGTTGCAACTGCAGCTGCAGTGCATCTCCGTTGTACAGAGTTCAAGCACTGCTGAAATACGACGCATAGACATTTCTGCTCTGCCCCTTGCACACTCCAGAGAACCAGTGTGGGGGTGATCTATCCAGGTATTTTCCTGGTACCAAAAATGTCAACATCCTGCTGTGAAATTAAAACCCAAACCCTTGCAGGATGCTTTTCTACTTCTTTATGTTTACATCTTGGGGCTTTATTTTTGTTGTTGTTGTTAGTACAGGTATATTCAAATCTAATTCTTTCCCTTCAAACTGGCACATCTCCCATAGTGTTCTGTCGTTAGAATTCAGATGGCTCTAATCTCTAATATAATCATGTTCGAGGTATTACAAATAGTGTTATATGCAGATTTCTGTTACTTTTCCAACTCAGATATCTATGTGAATACATTCTTTACTTGTTTGGTGATAGCCCTTAGCTGTGTTGTCATTGAAACCACCAGCTGCTCCTCTGGAGAAAGATGAGGCTGTTTACTCTGGTGAAGATTTGCAGTCTAGGACACTACCCCCTGGGCATTCTACTCTGTCTCACACGGTCACTGTAAGGCAGAGTTAACGCGATGGCAGTGAAATGTGTTATACAGATGGAAAACTTTGTATATCAGAGTATACAAATAAATCCAAACAAGAAAGAGAGCTCAAGCTATTTAACATTCCACTATAGAAGGCTAATCACTGTTCACTATACATAAATTTAAATTCTTTCAAACTTTAAAAAATAGCCCCATTTTAGAGATTTGAGGCTTCTAATTCAGTATGTAAAATACTTTAAAATTTTAATGTTGGAATTTATTATATTAAAATTCACATATAAATGCACTGTCATTTATATATGTTTGGTTGGTTTTTATTGTACAAAACGTATTCATCCTCAGTGATTGGGCCTTTTGAAAGGTTGACAGATATAGCTGCACTAATCTCTCTCTCTGTGTGTGTGTGTGTGTGTGTGTGTGTGTGTGTGTCAATGCCACTTTACATAACCATAGTCTTCTGGACTTCTAGAACCCCTGAAAACACTGACCATGATATTAGTCTCTGTTTGTTGGCGATATTCGCAAATTGGTTTGTTTAAAATAATGGAGTGTACATTCTTTTAGGCCATGCGCATTGTGCCTAGCCTATAGGCCTTTTGGAATGCGTTAGCATGCCTTGAATAAGTGGGAAAGTTCAGGACATTTGCTACTGCATGTTTGAATGCACTGTTTAGAACGTTTGTCGATTGCCTTCATGCTCTAAACAAGGCATAAAACCTTCCAACTTTGAAATGCATGTGTTAGCGTAATACATTGTCAATCATAATCATGAATTATTACCTTTCGTGTCAAAAGTCTTGAAGTTCCCAATTGTCTAAAGAGATATGCCAACTCCATTAATAACCTAAAATAATCTCTGTGTTCAAATGTGGAAGCTTATTCTCAAATAAAAAATTCACTTTAGGATTGGCTTCTTATTTATAAATTATTTGGTCCCCTGTAGTGGTTTGAATAGACTTGGCTCTATATACATAATAGATGTGTTCCTGGAAAATATGTCCACAAATCAGGCAGTTGTATGATGAGTTATGCTTTCATACTGATTTTCAATTTCAAGAATGTGTTGCCTGTGAAAGATTTTGAATGATAATGAGGAATCTACAAGGAAGCAGTACATCTTTACCTAAATAGGGCCTGCAGACTGCGAAACCTCCCATTCTGCCCTAAGAACAGCTGAGAGCCAGTGGAAGGCAGTGTTTTTTCAAAGTGCTTGTAAATTCCAATGAATTAGATGATTTCACCCACTTCATTAAACATTTTCACTATTAAGGCTTTAGACTAATTTTTTATAAAAATGGCTAATTGTCTGTGTTCCCTCTCCCCACCAATTAAACAATACTTCCCCTCCAAAAAAAAAAAAAGTCATTTGAGAGTCATGTAAGTCCAAACAAGACTGAGAAAATGTAAACAACTTGAGTGTTACCATTGAGAAAGAACTCTAAATACTCGGTTATTTTATTTTAAAAATGGAGAAGAAATGATTGATTTCAATTATTCAAAAGTTACCTACAAAATCCAGGAAAGAAACCAGGGTCATGTCCAAGGAGAGAGTGGTTGTGGAGGGGGCGGAGGTAGGTCGGTGGGGTAGACAGGGAGGATGTACAGGGAATATCCTTTGTGATCCGTTAATCTATTGTGATATAGCACTGACGCCAGCCCCTGGTTTAGCGTAGTATGGACTTGGCATATAGAAATAAGGCAATTAATGAAGGTGTTTCCCAGCTCCTGCCCCACTAATTTGACTTTCCCTTACAACCACGGATGTTTCTCAATGCCGACAACATGATGAAATAAAATATGAATGAATTTTATGTACTGATGTTACTTTCCTGTGGTAACTGCCGCATAGTGACTGGCTTGCTGAGAATGGAGGTGGAGAAATGTCATAGGTATAGGTCCTTCAGGGTTTTCTTCATGGGGGGGGTAAAAAGAGGCGTGAGGTGTCCCCTACACTGTACGCTAACTGGTGACTAGCATGCTGGTGAAATGGCACATTGCCAGCAAAAGTAAAAGTTATGCTTTTGAATAGAAATGTCTTGGCTTTTTCTCTTCTATGGAAGCCCGACAAGCAGCTTTCCCTGCTTTTGTGAAAGCACTGCAGACTGTGTACTCAGGATGGACTGATGAGTTAGGAACTGTTCTGGGTGCGCTGCAATAGAGGCCTCTAATTAGTGACTACAGAGACTTGTTCAGATGCCTTCAAGAACGACTTTGGTAATCTGAAGGTCTAGAGGCACCGTTAGAATAGTTGTCTTTAAGCACAGCGTTTGCCAATAAACGACTAAAAGAGAAAAAAAATCAAAATTTTTAAAGAAGTTAACCTCTAGGATCCTTAAAAAAAACCTCCATATTTTGAAATGTGTAAAATTATTTCACTACTGTAAAGTATGTTGACTTCTTATTTTATTATGATATGAGCATCAACATTGACACTGGTATCTAAGAAGAAGGGTAACCATCTTCATGAAGAGATGATTCAAGTAGGAACAGTGAACTTCATGTGAGGGTTGTCAGTCTGTGTAGAGGACATTTTGAAGTTAATACATAGTAGCAGCGAAACAACCATGATGTAAAAGCCAGTGGTTATTCTATAAAAATAATTCTGTGAGATTTTTATTTCCCCAGGTATAATTTTTTTATCATCTTATATCCTGTTGGAGTGGCTGGCGAACTTCTTACCATATATGCTGCATTACCGTATGTGAAGAAATCAGGACTGTTTTCACTAAGACTTCCAAACAAATACAACGTCTCCTTTGACTACTACTATTGTCTTCTAATAATCATGGCCTCATATATACCACGTAAGCATATTTATTAGTACTTTGAACTAATATACAAAGTTTTATTTTGGGGGGGGATATTGTGATAAGTTAATTTAATGAACCAAGAGAAATAATTAGAACTCACATGAAAACCTTTCACACCGCCCCACCTTCATTCATAGTTTGAAAAATTGAGAGAGTGTGGGTCAAGATGCTCACTACGAAAAACGAACAAGTAAATTAATTAAAAACAGGGCTTCCTTGAAATCACTTAAAAATAACTTTTAAAATGGTTAAAATAACATTAAATTTATAATTGTATCTGTGTTGTTGAGCGTGCACACAGAAAAACATACAGCAATTCAGCAGTTTCTGCTTGTACGGTGTAGTGGCAGTGATTACATTCTTCTATCTGAATAACCATACTCACTCGCTCTTCTTTTCTGTGGTGGTTCTCCTCCATTAGTACAGGTTCACTGCTCCCTAGCATGTCTGTCTGATCTTTGAGTTGCTCTTGCCAGTTGGATCCCACATAGATTGTTCTTGAGCTCAGTGCTCAAGGCAGACTTACTAAAAAAGTTAGGCTACTGGTTTCCTGAGACTTCTCTATGAACTTGAAAATAATAAGGCAGCTTTCCTTAAAACCTTTTGGATAAATCTTCCGTCTTCTTGTTAATGTCTCACCCCCTTTCAGCAGTTGTAATGAACCAGGTGAGGTTCGTTTAAATACTTGATGCTGCTAGTTACTGTCCAGTTGATTCCCGTCATGGTGGTGTAGAACTGCGCGGTGGGGGAACAGGGGGGAGTTTATCTTGGTGGTCATCGTAAATGGGAGCAGTTCTCCACACCATTCAGTCTGCAGTACTCTGGATGAGGTGAACTTGCATCTTACCAAGAAATTGATCCCTGGTGGCAGAGAGCCGGCCGTTGTATGGTTCTGTGGGAGAAAGACCTGGCGGTCCAGCTTTCGTAACCTGGGGAGCCTTGGGTGGCAGTTGTCCCCCGAATCACAAACACGCAGGGTTGCTCTGGTGCAGACTCAGCGCACCAGCATTAGCAGATGTGGCAAACCCCCTCTCCGTAACCTTAGAGCGTTTGATGTCAGTGTGGAGAAATGGAAACGACAAAAGCCTATAGAACCTGAGATCTGTTTTGGCGTAAAGATAGAATTTTTTACCACCCTGAAGCGGTTAAGCATAAAAGTTGGCCAGCCCCTGGACGCCTCCAGCCTTTAAGATCTTCCAAAATTCAAAATGACTGAGTCAGAAAGTGTTTTTCTCTTTCATCGTCTACCATGACAGCCTGATCTATCTACCCACGCCAGTTGGAGATTCAGTAGGGCTAAGGAGTAACATACAGACAATATTGTTCGACCCTACCTGCTTTCCAACTCGATTCCGAACACATTCGGTTAGTAGCCTGTTCGTATGCCTTGAACACAGCCCGACTGCCGTCTGTCATTTCATCATTGCAGCTTCAAGACGGAGCTCTCTCCTCTTGCTCAAACCCAGGGAGGGGTCTCTCCAGTCTCCATGAGCGCTGGTCATAGTCCAGGACCTCGAAGCAAGTACTCCGTCCCCACCCCCAGGTCTCTTGGGAGACACAACATGGTAACCCATGTGTGTCAGAGTAGGGCTGTGACTGCATAGGATTTTTCAGACACAGGTTAAGAAGCCTTTCCTCTGTGGCACGTCTCAGTAGCCTCGATTCCCCAACAATTTGGCTTTCAGTTCAGTACGCCAACCACTTGCACTCCCTGGCATGTGGCAATGGTAGTTTCATTGTGTTAACGGCTACTGGAGAGACCCAGTTGCAGAGTACCAGTGGGCCTCGTCTATTCGAAATATGCGTACAACTAACTATCCTTTGCTTACTAAACAAATTCACTTTTTTTTCACTTAGTACTAAAAAGAAATGCTATTATTATGATTTCCCATGTACCAATGAGGACATAACAAAATTAGAAGTTAGAATGATTAAGTAAATTGCATAAAAGTCACTCAGCTATAAGTGACAAGGCCACGGTTTGAACCAAAGCCTTCTCTGAACTCGGAGTTTTATGGAAGTGTTTGTATTTTTCAGATAGCTTGAGAACATGTCGGCTCATAGGGGTAATGTGACGATTGCATTTTAAAACGGAGAGCGTCCAAATTAAAAAAGAAACTCCGTTGTACAGTTTTGCTGTTAAGTCCTAAGAACAAATTGCTGCCCACAGTTGCATAAGCAAGATGCTCACAAGCTTATGTTGTAGTTAGGGTCATGTGTTGGCTATTCTATCGTTCTCAGGGAGATTTTTATATCTGTGTTATTTAGAGCTCATGTTATTCAGGCTCCTTTTACTGTTAGGCTCATGTTGTCATGTAAAACATTGGCTCAAAATAGTCTCCGAACTTGAGCTTACGACTGTCCCACTGACTTCATGCATATACATCGGTGCGTTGGCATCTAGCACGGCGCCCTTAATCCCAGCAGAGACAAACTTCTGGTCTGCTTTGTATCCTATTTCAGAGGGTCCTGTCTGGCTCTCCATCAGCCATCGTTCTGTGCAGGCTCCCCTTCTTTTGTCATCTGCGTTCTGGGTGGCTGGGACTACGGAATACAGTGCTTACATAACACTGAGCAGGCACCCAGAGGGCTAACCAGGTCCGCAGGGCTCGCACCTCTGAGACCGCTGCACGAACCGAAGGACAGCTGTTGTGAGAGACGCGGACGGTGACACTGGCATGTGTGTACTGGGATAGGAAACCGCTCTCTGTGCAGGAGCCAGCCGATCGAGCAGGGAGAATGTTCCGATATGGTGTGTTCTAAAGACTTGGGGATTTCTCAGCTGACACATGTCCTTCCAGGTCATGATAAAGGTATATTTACCAGGATATTGAAGTTTGCTTAAAACAGCAATGTATGGCTTTACAAAATTTCGTCGTGTGGTCCACGGGCCTCAATTTGTTCTCATACCCTGGACTTTGTAATGTTAGTAGTGACAGTAACTTAGGGATGGGGAGGGTAAGTATCTGATGTATGTATTCTCAGACTCTGCCACATTTAACAGGTGTCCGCTTTGAGTGTATGCAAAGCAGTAACTCCATTTTCTGTGTTTTCATTTTTCACTCAAGTGTTTCCACAACTCTATTTTCACATGTTACGTCAAAGAAGAAAGGTGCTTCATGGAGAAGTGATGGTAGAAAAAGATGATTGAATGATCCCTACAAACAAGGTGCTTTTTCCAGAATAACCAGGATTACTTGAGTCCAAGCTTTAATAACAAGAATAAACAACTTCATGAAATGTCATGGATTGTATTATTTCTTAAAACGTAACTTGAAACACATGGTATTTGCTCACCATTGTCTTCACATTGATTCATTTTCTTCAAGAACTATGCAAAGGTTTTCAACCTGAGTGGGTGTCAAGCATTTTAAGCATTATTGGATGTGTTACCTTAACAAACAAAATAAAACAAACCCACCGAACTTGTTAATTTTTTGCAAAGTGCGCTCAAAACTTTAAAAATCAATATTTAGGAATTAGTTTAATGATTTAACATTTTGTTGCCTTCCAAGTGGTATTTATAAGTGAAATTAAATACAATATTTTAGTAGCTTATTAAATGATATTGATATTTCTTGAGCCCAGGATTGACTTAAAAAATATGGCAGCCCTTATGATTAATGAGGTCTTGGAAGCAGGGCATACTTTTCAATGGTAAGTTTTTTGTGTGTGAAATAGCAACATGAAAATGTTTAAATAGATGGTAAGGGGAAGATGGCTTTTGAAAATATGTCTAGCATTTTTAACTTATTGTTGCGCTTATTTTTATTTGAAGTAACCACTCAAGGGTAATCTTTTAAATTTTAAGTACTTTGAAGAGCTAGAAAAAAAGTATCATTATATACTTGTCCCCATATGTAAAACAGAAATTCCATATTCAGGACCCTGGTTGCAAATGGCTGTCTGATAGTGTGGAATCGGTCTCTAAAGAGTCATGTTGTACAACCCCTGTGTGGTACGCAGGCAACTAATAGTTTTTCGGTGTGACCTGAAACAGGCATCTTTTATTCTGAATTCTGTGATATAGCAAAAGTCTTATACATTAAACACTTGGCCTCGCTATTAAAGGTATGCTGATGGACTCCATGTAGAAAGAATATTAACCAAACGACTTTAAAAGAATCAACTTCCTGCCAATTAGAGACAATGTGGGCATAATTTGGGATTTAAATGTTCTGTATTGTTTGCATCGACAGCCAGTGTGTCATATTACAGTTTTCTAAACCATTCTTTGTGTATGATACCACCTCCTTTTCAATTTTTTTCATGTAGAGATTTGTAGTTTAGAATGCTGTTGCAAAACCATTTTAATAACGTTATTTCTTAAAGGTGCTGTTTCCTATTATTTTTCATTTTAATATTTCCTCTGTAGCGAAATGTCTTAATGAGTAAGATGTATTAGGTGACTACTAATTCTCAAAATGCTACTGTTTTACTCTACCCAAACACTGATCTGCTTTTAATTCTTAATTTTTATATGGAAAAATGCTCAGGGAATTCGTTTGGGTTTTTTTTTTTGCTAGTTTGGTTTACAAGAAGTTTACAAAGTGGCTATCTTGTGAAAAATATTTCAAGTCTTATTCTGATAGTTGGAAGTAATTTAACTTGTACTCTGTTCAAGAAGCTGTGATCCTCTTTACAAAAAATTCTTTCAGTTGTGGAAGCTTTTGAAGCAGGAATTGTGCTTAACTTTAGTAAAAACAAAAAGAGCATCAACCTATGCAGTGGCAGTGACCCATATTCATGTACTGAAAAGGTACATCCGAAACTTAGATTTACTTTTATCTTTTTCTGTATCTTTTACATCCAGACGGCCCAGAACTAATTTCTGTAGAAAACAGTGCTAAACGGTAGTTTTGTTTTCATAAGAAAAGTTATTTGAAACTGATTCACCTTTGTTTCATTTATGTAACGTGGCTCATCTTCTTTTGGATTTTCCCCTAAGTTGTCATTCAGTTGGAAAGTCAGGGCTTGTGCCCCCAGCGCTTGAGTTCAGTCTACTGAATTAGTCACTGAAAAAAAACATGTGAAGCCTTTTGGGTATTCAAAACCAGGAAACTGAACTCACGGCGATCAAATCAACTCCAAATGATAGCAACCCTACAGAGTAGAAAGCTCCGTCTTTCCCTTGAAAAGTGCCTGGTGGTTTTGAACTATGGACCTTGCCATTTGTAGCCCAACATGTGATCACCACGCCACAACTTTAAATTGTTTGGAGTAGCATTCCTTAAAATTTTGGTCCTCCTTTTAAAATTTTCATAGATTTAAAACTTGATATATAATGTACAAATCTTTTTTTTCCCCTCTGTAAACAGGCTGAATTGATAGTAGTGTAACAATGCCCTGCCAAAACCAACCAAAAACCAACAATAGCCACATAAGGCCATCGAGTCAGTTCGGACTCATTCATATCTGCCTACAGAACAGGGTAGGGCTTCCCCTTTGGGTTTCCAAGACTGTAACTCTTTCTGTGTGATCCACTGCACTATCAGAGCTCTCTCAATGCCCTGGACGATACAGCCACAGTTAAACACTTGAAAAGAAACACAAGAACGCTTTGTCACCAAAATTGTGTGTGCTCTTTAATGCTTGTCAGTTCTCAGAAGCATCATTTTCACAGATGTCTTTTAAATGATCTACATTTATGCTTTAACTTTCTAATACTGTATTGCAATGGAAAGGGGGTCTTGCTCAGATCCCTGTGTTCTTCTGTGTGTCTCCACCCTTGACAGTACACCTTCGGCGCCAGGTAGGCTGGTTGGTAAGCGATTGCCAGATAATCCTCTGTGCGCTCATAAAGTAGCGTGTCCTGGCAGTGTGATGTGGCGCCCCGGTGGGGTGGCATAGTGGGTTCGACATTGGACTGCTGACTAGAAGGTCGGCTCTCTGAAAGCATCAGCCGCTTCCGGGGAGAGAGGCGAGGCTTTCTGCTCCCTTAGAGATCACAGTCCCCACAGGGATTGATTGCTCGCTGTCCTGCAGGGTCACTGTCAGTAGGATTCAACTCTGTGACTGTGGGGTTTGGAGTTCTAATCTGATGTCGTTTTTGTCACTGCGTGGGGGCATCACCAAATCATTAACTAGTGTTCCGATTGAAAACTAAAATGAACTCAGTGCTAGATTTTGAAGCTCTGATCAGATATGCAGGGAATGTTGGTGGAAAAACACATTGTAAAAATATTTTAAATACTTAGGACAGCTTTGGTATAATTCACCTATAATTCAATAGTTCAATCTTATTAAAAAGAGTTTTATGTCTGATTGAACCTTTGTATGGTAGGTGAATTATATGCCAATAGAACTTTAAAAATATTTTTCAAGTTAAGCAAAATGCAGAGGTATTTTTCTTTCAACAGTGTGTATATAATTGAGTAGAAATTAGTTTCATTTCTAATATGAAAGTTTGGAATAGGATTTAACATCCCATTTGTCTACATTTCGTCTAAATGTACCATATGCTTAAAATAGGCATATTATTGCTCTCTCTATAAAACTTAAAAATCCATTCTAAAACTTTTAAGATATTTTGATATATCTACTATATATTTCTGTCACTATTTTGACATAATTTTAAACTTACAGGAGATTAGAACATACAGCCTTCACTTTAATCTCCATATGCTAGAATTTTTGTCGCGTTTACTCTATACATAAAATTGTGGGAATCATTTGCAAGAAAGTCAGGCCATTCATTTCTAATTATGGAAATGTGTATATCTTAAGAGCAAGGACATAGCCACAGTGCAATAAACAAAATCAGAAATAAATTCATGCATTTCAAAGACTTTCATCTCCCCCCCCCATTATGTCTTTCTTCTGATGTGTGAAGATGGGTGTCCTTTTAAGTGCTTGAAAAGTACTAAGTTTTCTGTACATTACATGTAATTTTGGGGTATATAGTCAACTCAGTCTTTATTCTGACTTTTATGCTCCCGCATGATGTTCACTTAAAGCCAGGGTGACTTAATTTTTAAATATGTTAACTGTAGCATTCAATCACACACTTTCTTTAATGGTCTTTCCATGCCATTCTGTCTTAGTGTTCTAAATAATACATTATGACGGTTGCTGTAAAATACATTTGATTGCTTGAATTATAAAAGCAGTTGACTGCAACTATTTCAAAGGCAGTTGGACAATTTTCAAATTAAAAATGATTCCTAAACCTCATTACCACTTTGTGGTGTAGCTTGGAGGACGGCGAGTGAAAATGCAGGATTTCAGAGGGCAGTTTCTAACTCAGCCAAGGGCTCGTTATCGTCCACATTTTCCCACGACTTGCTGTGTGGCAGATAAAGGAGAATTTTTAACAGGCTATTACACAATTCTGATACAATTGAATTGTTTCACCCCAATTTGAAACACATTGTAGTAGGTAGGGCATGGTCAGAACACAACGTGTCCTAAATGCCACTATCAGTGTACTTAGTAGAATTGACAAAGAAAAAACGTGTTAACACTAATCCGTATCATTCTTATAAAAATGAGCACACAGTGTCAAGTTTATGAAATGGAAAACTTGATGCCTACGTATTCTGAAGTGTTTGGGCCTTTTGTATGTGTCCTGGCACTCGGGTGTGCACTGGGTTGCTAATGGAAAGATTGGTGGTTCAAACTCACCGTTCATTTGCAAGCAAGAGATTTATAAAGATTTATAGCCACAGAAACGATGTGTTCAGAATTGCAACGAGTTGGAATTGACTGCATGAAAGTGGATTTTATGTCTATTCAGCATATTAATGTCGAGCACATAACAAAAACCAGAATCCTACTGCCCTGTGGAGTCAATTTCAACTTAGTTTCCTCTTAGGACAGAGCAGAACTGTGCGGAAGAGTTTCTGAGAATTTATTTCTTCAGGAGTACACAGCCTCGTCTTTCTCCTGTGGAGAGGCTAATAGGTTTGAACCTCTGACCTTACAATTAGCAGCCCAATACTTGGTCCACTGGGCCACTAGGACTCTTTAGAACAAGAATAAAATCTGAAGCAGACATTGTTGTTGTTATATGTGTCTTAATAGCTTAAAATAAATGGACAGAGACTGTCTTAAAGAATTCTTGTAGAGGCATTGTTTTATTCCCCTTCCCTTTTGTAAATGAAAATATTCAAGATCACGGAAAAGTTATGCAATATTACTCTAAGAAATATGGATGGCAGAAAGTAATTAGAATTTGCCTGGATGATTTTAATTTAATCATAAGTTGACTAAAATAGGTTTGTGGCTCAGTGTGTTCAGAAGGTGCCTTTATTGAATTAAACTCTAACGGAACTTTATTAAATCCAGTGTAACAGAAATTAATTTAAGAACTGAGGGAATGGAAAGGTGAATTTATATTAAGTGTACTCAAGGGAAGAAAAGTACTTGTATATAGTTTTTAGCTGGAAGATGGCATAGATTTTTGAGCGTCATTTCCCGCCCTCTCCCAAGCTACCATTTATTTTGTTACTTGCATGTATATGCATTTGTCCTAAAATTAAGATCATGTTGCTATTTCATATAACTTCAAAATGATCGTGAATGCATTATATGTGCATACAAAATAAATTTGTAGCATTAGGAATACATTTTTTAATGACAAAGTAAAAGTTTTAGGAGTTTTTTTTGGAGAAGAGTTAATAGTGTCAGAAGTACGTAGTATATACCAACAATGTGATTAAATTTTTTTAAAACCCACTGCTGTCAAGCCAATGACAACTCATAGTGACCCTGGTAAAACTGCCCCCACGGGTTCTGAGACTAGATCGTTACGCAAGTAGACGGCCTCACCTTTCTTTACTCCCTTGGAGGGAAGCTGGGTTTGTACCATGAACCTTGCACTTAGCAGTCTATTGCTTAACCCCCTACAACACCAAGACTCCTTACTAATGTAATAGACTGCCAAAATCAGGAGTGTGCCTATGGAGTAGACTGCCACACGGCTGTCAAGTTTGTCTCACCGTCATGGTTCCCCAGGTGCTGCGAGCCTGGAAGCCATACCACCAGTATTTCAAACACCGGCGGGGTCACCCATGGTGGACAACTTTCAAGTCCGTGTCCAGTTTAGGACAGACAAATGGCCAGGGAAAACAAAAGGAGTGGGACTGTCCAATGCAGTGGGGCAAGATGTGCCCCTCAAGTTGGGAAGCCAAACTCGCTGCCATTGAGTCCTTTCTGCGTCAGCGACTATAGGGGGTCTGAGCCTATAAATCTTTGTGGGAGCAAATAGCCTTACCTTTCTGCCCCAGAACGCCTGGTGGATTTGAATTGCCAACCTCGTGGGTAGCAGTCCAGCATGTACAGAGCAATGCCACTAGTATGCTTTGTAAGGTTGGAAAGCTTTCAAAATAAGACAGGAAGAGCTGCCTCCTCCAAGTAGAGTTGATCTTAATGAGGTGAAGAGAGTAAAGCTTTCAGGACCTCCTTTTGCGGATGTGGCTTAACTTAAAGTGAGGAGAACCACCTGCAAACATCCATTAATGACTGCATTGTGGAATAGACCGAGTAGATGCAGGCAAGTTGCCCAGTGAAACGGAATGTTTGTAGAGTGATATCCCAGGTGTCAGGAAAGCCAAATGGATTGATATTGACCCTTTGGAAAGGGACAGACTTAGAGTCTACCATGCTGGGAACGGCAGTTTGAGGAGAAATGACTTCACATTCTTTGTCACAGAATGTTCACCTCTTCCTCAAGCACAGTGCTGACAGTGACAATATTCGTGCAGCTATAAGATTCACATGACTATTACACAAGTTTACCTAGCAAGCGCTAATGCAGTATATGAAGAAGTGGGCGATTTTTACCAACTTCTGTAGTCTGAAATTGATCAACTGTGCAATCAAGGGGCATTGATCCTGAGTGGTGATTGTAATGTTAAAGTTGAAAACAGTATGATTAGTAACTGGGAAAACAACCTTGATATCACATGATGAAGTTTAATAAGACCAATGACATACCATTTTTTCCAAAAACATGATTACTATGTATGTGGACCTCATCAGGTGGCACACACAGGGCGGTCGACTACGTCTGTGGAAAGATGATGGAGGAGATCAATATTATCAGAATGTTCCTGGGTTAAGCATCTAGGATTTATCTCTCACCGTTTTAGCCAAAGACAGACCAGGTTAATTGGGGAAACTCATAGTTTACAGTAGAACCCCAGTACTCGACCACATCGGTACTTAACATAATCAGATTTTGACACAAAATGTTGAGAAAATTTTGCATTACAGCTTGAACAAAACATCCGAATCTGACCTGATGTGCGTGATTCTTTTCAGCAAAAGCAGTTTACGTTTCGGTCACTTGGTGTTAGTTGGTGTCATTAGTACACGTTTAAACTTTTTGTGGCTGTGTTTCACGCATTTTGCTATGATTTTCTTAGTTTTTGTGGCTTTTTGTACTGTGTTTAGATTAAAAAAAAAACCATGGGTCCGAAGACAAGAATTTTCTGAAAAGAATCATCGTGATAAGGAACTGGTTAACCGTGTTAACGATGTTGTGGATGAGAATTTAGTAAACCCTTTAGAAAACACTTAAGGAAATGCCAACAGCAGACCACATTAGACTAAGGTGACCAGATCGTAACATTGGTAAAACGGGACACCATTGATAAAACTCATATCCTGGCAAAATAGCCACATGGCAGCCGAAAACCATATACCCTAGCTTGTCGTGCATTCTTTCCAAAAATCAGGACTTTTAAAAAATGCTGCGGGACAAATTGTGAAAAATCGGGACATCTGGTCACCTTACATTAGATTTTGGGGGGGGGGGCATTTTATTTTATTTTTTTAGAGAAAGCCAGCCAGGTCCTAGTGGGAAAAAAGGCAAAGAAGGGAAAAAACTGGAAAGCAGCTACCAGTTGATTTTATGGAAGGGGATTCTTCCAAACAATAACTCTCTCTCCATCCCTCCTTCCACATCCGTGCCCACAGATCCAGATCTGCGTCAGTCTCAAGGTGTGGGCCATACTGCAGTCGTTAAACACTTAAAAATGTTATGTTTCTTATTTGTATTATTTAAGGCTGAACTTCCTTTGAAATTTCTGTATAATATTTTGCATCAAAGGGCAAGGCCAGGATAAAACTTGGTTTTCAGTTATTTCTTATGGGAAAAATTGATTCAGAACTCGGCTGCATCGCATTTCAACACTCTGAACAGATTAACATTGAGGTCCAGTGTTCTGTGTTCTTCAAATTCCAGTCAGAAGGAAACCAGAGTTTGCTACCTTCAAACTACTTAGAAAGTTCAGTGAAAACCAAGCAAGTTTTATACCCCAAACCATGAGACAAAAAGCAAGTTTGCAATGATCACTGGGAATAATTACCTGCATGTGAGCGTTTTTCGCCAACCTTCCATTGATCATGAGTTTCACCTCTACCAGACCACCATCCCCCAGGCACCATGCTCCACTGCTCATCTTGGGGGTTGCTTCAAGCCCAGCTGCCTGTCTTTAATGGCCTTGCTTACTTCATCCCAAAGTAAGAAGACTATACTGATTAAGCTTAAAAGGAACCTTACTGCAATTGAAGGGACTGATTCATTCTGATACTGAAAATTTCCCGTTGGCGTTCCAACACACTAAATCTTAAATTGTTTTATTTGTAGTCTTTTGAAGTGACAACAGGCTCTTTCTCCCCCTCTCAAGAACAGGGCCAAGGGACTTGCAGAGGACTAAGTTATCCATATGCAAGTTCAAGTTGAAGCTGAAGAAAATGAATACACGTCCAGGAGAACAAGAGTACAACCTTGAGTATACTCCCGTGGAATGTAGAGACCGTATGAGAATAGATTGGGCACAATGAACACTATTGACTACAGACTAAAGACTGATTAAAGGGACTTAGGGGGTGATAGCAAACAAAGGCAAAAAATTATATTAAAAAAAGAAAAGGCAAAGCTTGATGTCAGAAGAGACTCTGAAACTTGCCCTTGAATGTAGAATAGTTAAAGCAAGAGAAAGAATGACATGAAGGCTGATCGGAAGATTTCAAACGGATTTTGAGGTCTCCCACTGAACACCAAGGGAAGCAACTTGACACATTGGTGCCTGGAGTCCAAGACCCAGCTGAAGTCGGTCGGAACTTGAGTAAAATCTATGTGCCAGTCTTCCCCACGGTAAGATCCCTTGTGCTGAGCAGGCTGAGCAAGGTGATTTCTAAGCCTCCCTTGGGGACTGCTGGCCTGGCAGGTGGGACAGTGAGAGGTTCCTGACTTGATTGTTGAGGTTCAGTTGGCCCCACAGAATTGTTGAGCGAGCGGGGTCAATGAAGGAGGGTTCAGAGCTCAGATGGGTGCCGTTGTGGACAGTTTCCACAGCTTAGCTTTCCACTGTAACCTTTGTGGCAATAGGAATTTGTTCTTTTTCTCCCACAGTCTACCAGGTCAAAGGCAGGACTCCTGCATTTTAGCCTGTCCCACTTCCTCAGGAGAGTAATCTGGAAAAGGAAGCTGGTTCTGGGGAACTCGGGCATTTATGGAGACTAAGGGGTTTGTGCTGAGGGCTGCCTGCTCGGTTGCCCACGGCAACTTATGAGTCCCCTTTCTGGTGTCCTCTTTGAGACTAACTCTGTAGGAGTAGAAAACTTCTATGTCTATTTAGTTGGAAAATTTTTTTCTCATATTCAATTAGAAGTAGAAGACTGCAGTTGCACTTAGTAGTAGACTAGTGAGAAGGGCCTAATTTGGATTTAGACTTTTAAGGATAGCTGAAGTATCCTGATGATTATAATTTTCAATAGTATTGCAAATGAAGCAAAAACTGTGGTGAGATAATTTCCATCTAACCTGCTCCTACCCCCGCAAAACTTACCAGGACGGAGTGGTCATGGGGTTTCAGCCATGGAGAGTCACAGGGAGGAGGGTGATACGACCACTTTTGTTTTTTAGCATGTTATTAGTTGATTGTATAATGTTAATCCTGAAGACTATAAACACCTTAATGCTTTCCCAAACGATGAGTTCCTTAATCAGAATATGGTGAAATAATTTTGTTCAGAAATGCATCATTAATCTTCTATTTTCCAAGAAATTTACACTTATATTAATGTCACATGAAAAAAAGATGCAAGTCCTTTTCACCCAAAGGGCATACAGAACATAGATTATACATGATTTCATTATTTCCAGTGTGTGTCTGTGGCCCCAAACTCATATGACCAAATTGATTAGTCCTGACTAGAGAAAATAATCCAACTATTGAGACTAATTCCCCATTTTTAGTGGGAAGGTGGCAGCTTCTGTTGGCTGTTTAGAGAAGACTCAATTTTAGCAATGAACATGGCCCAGGAAAACATAAGGCATTGTTAACAGTTTGGTTTCTTTTCTTTTTAAAAAAAAATTATGTTATTAGGGACACATACAACTCATCACAATCTATTCATACATCAAATGTGCAAAGCACATTTGTACATTCAATGCCCTCATCATTCTCAAAACATTTTCTCTCCACTTAAGCCCCTGGCATCAGCTCCTCATTTTTTCCCCTCCCCGCTCCCCCCTCCCTCATGAGCTCTTGATAATTTATAAATTATTATTTTGTCATACCTTTCCCTGTCCGACGTCTCCCTTCACCCACTTTTCTGTTGTCCATTCCCCAGGGAGGAGGTTATATGTAGATCCTTGTAATCAGTTCCCACTCTCAACCCCACCCTCCCAGCATCACTACCCTCACCACTGGTTCTGAAGGGATCATTCGCCCTGGATTCCCTGTGTTTCCAGTTCCTATCTGTACTAGTGTACATCCTCTGGTCTAGCCAAATCTGCAAGGCAGAACTGGGCTCATGTTAGTAGGGGGTGGGGAGAGGCATTCAGGAACCAGAGGAAAGCTGTATGTTTCATCATTGCTACACTGCACCCTGATTGGCTCCTCTCCTCCCCGCAACCCTTCTGTAAGGGGACATTTAACTCCTCACAGATAGGCCCTGGGCCCTGGGTCTCCACTCCTCACTCCTCCTCATTCACAATGATATGATATTTTCTGGTGATGCCTGAGGAGGCCTGGTAGGGCATGGCCGAGGGTAATGTAATCGAGAGGAATTACTGAAACCCAAATGAAGGCTGAACATGATAGTGGGACAGGAGGAAGGTAAAAGAAAATTGAGAAGCTAAGGCAAAGGGCAAATGTAGAGGTCTAAAGGAATGTACATATGTAAATACATATGAGGATATGGAAGTGGATCTATGTGCATATATGTATGGGTTCAGTATTAGGGCAGCAGATGGACATTGGGCCTCCACTTGGGTATTCCCTCGATGCAAGAATACCTTATTCTATTAAACTGGCATTCCATGATGCTCACCTTCCTGACATAATTGTTGAAGATGAAGTGGGTGCATAAGCAAATGTGGTGAAGATAGCTGATGGTGCCCAGCTATCAAAAGATAGAGTGTCTGGGGTGTTGGGGGCTTGAGGGTAAATGAGCAGCCATCTAGCTCAGAAGCAGCAGAACCCACGTGGAAGAAGCGCACCAGCCTGCGTCATTGGGAGGTGCTGAGGGGATCAGTTATCAGGCATCAAAGAACAAAAAATCATTGTGTGCTCACCACCCCGATATGATTGCTAAAGACAAATGGGTGCATAAGCAAATGTGGTGAAGAAAGCTGATGGTGCCTGGCTATCAAAAGAGATAGCGTCTGGGGTCTTAAAGGCTTGAAGGTAAACAAGCGGCCATCTAGCTCAGAAGCAACAAAACCCACATGGAAGAAGCACACCAGCCTATGTGATCACAAGGTGTCAAAGGGATCAGTTTAGTTTCTTTTCAAGCCATGGTAAAACAGTCACTTTCTCTCTTACACAGAGTTGTTAAATAAATTGAAAGAATTTATACATTCCTCTCAAGGTCTTAGATATCCATATGTGTATGTGTTTCTGCATATTATTACATAATATATATTTTCCCTATTGATGGATATTTTATTTCAATTTATGATAATAATTACGCAAAAATCATGAGTCATACAATGATGGTGATAATAAAAGTTACACCAGTTGACAAAGTTTGTTTATTCTGAAAGAGATGCTTTATTATATGTTGCTGTGTAGCAAATGATTCCATACGTAGTGTTTTTAAGCAATAACCATTTATTCTCTCACACAATTCTGAGGTCAGGAAATTGTCTTGGCTTAGCTGGGTGGTGCTTGCTTAATGCCTGTGAAGTGGCAGTCAAGATGTTTGGGAGGGCTGAAGTCCTCTGTGGGCTCGACTAGGGGAGGGTCCTCTTTCTAGGTGGCTCATTCACAGGGCTGTGTGAGTCTCTCCAGATGACTGCTCACAACATGGCAGCAAACTCTTTGCTTTTGAAATCAAACCAATGGAGGGAAGGTCCAGGTCCTAAGGCTCAACAGTGTTGTAAGATCAAACATTAACCTACTGGGCATCTGGCTGAAAGGTTGGAGGCTAGAGTCCATCTTGAGGTTCCTTGGGAAAAGGCCTGATGTTTGACTTCCAGAAAATTCACCACAGAAAACCCTGTATCACTAGACAAGTGCTCTTAAGACCTATCCTGCTTCTTATACATCGTTTATGAACCTAAAAAGGTGTATCTTTTTAGATGCCATTGGACAAAAGCGTAGTTACCATCCAGGTTTTCATTGTTCATTGAAAGGAGGAGTGTTTTGCTTTTCTTTGGACTGCCACGACTTCAGGAGCTAGGTCCACACAGAGAGAGGAGAGACAGACAGACAGACTGACTGACTATTTCCAACCAGGCCTGATACACACTCGACAAAGTTCATTGAAAATTATTATGTGCTAATTTACCATTTTAAAATAATTACCAGGTGGGAGCACACCATTACCGACATTTCACTAATGAGAAATCTGTGTCAGAGAAGTTAAGTGAGGGACACCTCTGTACACACGTGTTCCTAGAACCCCCTGTATGTAAATTGTTAAGGTAAATGCACATCTTAAAGTCTGGCAAATATTTCTAGGTTGTGCTCCCCCCAAATTTTGTAGTTTAATCCTAACAGTATATGAGGATCATTTTCTGACACTTGAAAGTTTTTTTATTAAACCGCCCCAAATATGCCATTGTGCTGATGCTAACTAGCAACCCTGTAGGACAGGGTCGGTTCTGAGACTAAATCTATGGGAGTAGAAAGCCCCGTCTTCTGTGGAGCAGGTGGCAGTTTTGAAATGCTGACCTATGGTTAGCAGCCCAACATGTAACTAGGGCTCTGACACTAAATAGGCTGCATCTCATTTCCCGCCAATTTGTATTTACCTGATGATTAAACTGATCTGTCTTGGAAGAAGTATGGCCAGAGTGCTCCCTGGAGGCTAGGATGGCAAGGCTTCATCTCACATACTCTGGACGTGTCAGGACAGAACAGTCCTTGTGGAAGGCCATCATATTTGGGCAAGTGGAGGGACAGCGAAAAGGAGGAAGGCCTCCAATGAGGTGGACTGTCACCATGGCTGTAGCAATGGGCTCAGGCATAGGAACAATCGTGAGGATGGTGCCGGAGCTACAGTGTCTTGTTCTGTTGTGCAGAGGGTCGCCGTGGGTCTGACGGGACTTGATGGCACCTAACACAAGCAACATGGTGCATGTGATGGAGCCCTGGTGTTGCACTAATTGAACAACTCGACTGCGGACCCAAGATCCGAACCCATGAACCACTCTGTAAAAGAAAGATTTATGTGGCTGTTTGCTTCTGTCCAAATTTATGTCTTCAGAGGGAGAATCTTTGGGGGCCCTTCTATGCCCTAAAGTGTGATACGAGTTGGAATGGAGTCAACCGTAGTGGGTTGGGCTTTGATGACATATGTTTGGGATCTACGTGTCACTTGTATGGATCTCAAATTATTCTAACTGCATTCCTTGAGTAGACCTTTCTTCTTCCTACCAAAATGAAGTCTTGCCTATAGAATGTGTCAGGGACGCGTTTTCATTTCAAGGTTACTTGTATACACAATTACTTTTCAAGAAGCAAAAGAAGAGATTCTGTGTTTGTTATAAAAGATTGGTGTGTTGCAATTCCCATCCTTTCATCTATTTTTTTTGTCACCAAAGCTCTTCAAACCTAAGCATGAATCTCTTTTTCACCTTGAAATTTAAACATTGTTTCAATGAAGAAAAATCCATTTGTGATGAACTTAATAATTATCCTATTTGGACCAGCCTCAGTTATAAATGACATTTGTGATTATTTGTAAATTTAGAAGGAAAAGAGCCATTTGCTCTCTAAAATTGCTCGAGGTTCATCTAGAAATCTGTTCGTGGGGCAGACAGCATTTTAATCTTGAACTAGCTTTATGTGTTGGGCTGTTAACCTAAAGGTCAACAGTTTGAAACTACCAGTCATTGTGAGGAAAAAGAAGAGGCTTTCTACTCCTATAAACAGTGACAGTCTTAGGAATTCACAGGGGAAGTCTTACCTGCCCTATATGGTCACCTAGAGTCAGCATAGACTCAATGGCAGTGAGTTTGGGGTGTGTGTGTATAATGTATACATAATATGTAATGTATATATGTGTATGTGTATATATAAATACATATACACACACTCGAGTATAAGCCAAGTTTTCTCAGCACATTTTTAATGCTGAAAAAGGCCCCCAATTTTTGGTGATAAAATTAGGTGCCTCGTATATACTTTATTATTATACACACACACACACACACACACATATATATATATATATATCTGAGTTGTATTGGTAAATCTAAAACTCATCTGGTTACAATCGATTCCATAAAGTCTTCTTCATTATTTTAATCTTGCCTAAAAGACAGAAAGAATAGGTCTTGGAGCTAAATGATCTTGGGGCAACACTTTTGTTGGGGAGGGGTATTTGTTAATGTGCCCCTTTTATGGAGGCACCCACTTATCAAGAGTAAAACAAATTCATGTAAGATATTTTACACCTTATATGTATTTTCTCTCTAAATAAGATTAGTATATGCCTATTCAAGTGAAATAGAACTGATCCACCAACCACCCAATTGCAGTTGAGTTCATTGACTCTTAGCAGATGGCCTTGTGTGTGGCCGGGGAGAACAGTGCTCCGTGGATTGATTTTCCAGAAGTAGATGGCCTTTCTTCCAAGCACCTCTGGTTGAATTCGAACCTCCAAACCTTGGATATGCAGTAAGTGAGTTGTTAACCACACCATCAAGGACTCCTTAGAAGAGCCTAGGGATCAGGTAATACTTAATGAGGGTTGGGGTTTTTCTGTGCTGGAATCAAAGGACAGTTTATGGCAGGTCAGCAAGACAGAAAGGCTATCTGGAAAAGGAAAGTGCTTAGGAAAGCCATCGGTGTGAAAGTTCTCATTGCACAGGGAGGAGTGGGGTGTTACGCTGAACCCAAACAAAGAATACGCGACAGAGCTCTAGAAACATTACAGATGGGCGCACAGATTTAGATAAGATTAGTTAGTGTTTTATGTTTGGCAGGGACTGGAGTTGGAAGACTGGTGGTAAGTAAAGTGAGAATGTTGCAGGAGTTCAGGCAGCAGATGAAGTGGGCCCGGGACAGTCTTGTGGAGTCAGGAATCAAGGAGACATGATAGCATTCATAAAGATTTCAGAAATATAATTGGGATCATGATAGGGGTGGGGAGGACGCATTAAAGAACTAGAGGAAAGTTGTATGTTTCATCGGTGCTATACTGCAACATGGCTGGCTCATGTCCTCCCTGAGACCCTTCTGTAAGGGGATGTCCAATTGCCTACAACTGTCATGATCCCAATTCTACCTTATAAATCCAGCTAGACCAGAGCATGTACACTGGTACAGATAGGAACAGGAAACACAGGGAATCCAGGGCAAATGAACCCCTTAGGATCAATAATGAGAGTAGCAATACCAGGAGGGTAAGGGAAAGGTGGGAGAAAGGGGAACCTATCCCAATGATCTATATATAATCCCCTCCCTGGGGGACGGGACAACAGAAAAGTGGGTGAAGGGAGACAACAGTCCATGTAAGACATGAAAAAATAATAGTTTATAACTTATCAACATTTGACAGGGAGGCAGGGTAGGGGATGGAGGGGAAAAATGAGCCGATACCAAGGACACAAGTAGAAAGAAATGTTTTGAAAATGATGAGGGTAACAAATGTACAAATGTGCTTGACAAAATAAATGGATGTATGGATTATGGTAAGAGTTGTATAATAAAATGATTTTTAAAAATCATTTTATTGGGACTCATACAACTTATCACAATTCATACATACATCAATTGAGTAAAGCACCCTTATACATTTAAAATGGTTTTTATAAAAAAACAAGATCGCAGAAATACAAAGTTAAGTGACTTCACAAGATGAAAGGTGGCCTGATGATTTGGAATGGAGGCTCCTCGCTGTCCTTAAAACTGTTCTCCACTTTTATAGTAACCAAACCCTTGAGTTTTAACTTGGCCTGAGACTAAAGGTGTATTTTAAGCTCTCTGACAGCTAGATGGGACTGCCTGGCCAGGTCCTGGCCAAGGGACTGTTGAGTGGAAGTGGCATATGCAATTTCCAGTAAGAGGCTTGGACTGGAATGTGGGTATAGTAGTACCCTGTGCTGGAAGTGGAGAAACATTCCCTAGGAATGGAGGAGCATTATGACTGGTCTCTAAGCACCATGGAGTAGCCACGGGGCTGCGGAAGACAGCTGTGTGCAGTTGTCCTGCAGTAGCAGGTGGACAGTGTCCCCTTACTCCCGTGGATGGCACCCTCTGCGCCATGCAGTGCACATCTTGCACACCCACATGCAGTGGGCTAGAACCACTCCAGTAAGTGAGATGCCGGCAGGACATTATCTTGGGAACTTCACTCTCTCCCTCTCTCTTTTTTTTTTTGTTCTTCCATACTTTATTTTATTTATTTATTTTAAAAAATCATTTTTATTGGGGGCTCGTACAGCTGTTATAACATGGGGCCTTCTCTTGATGCTTTGTATGAACATATAATGACCACTGTTGTTTTGGATGTTGGTTACCACATCCAAATCTCTATTTCAAGTAATACAAGCTTCAAAGGCCGGGATAGTGACTTGAGTTTTAGCGATACTTTGACAAAGTCGAGGAAGTCAAAAGAAGCAGTTGTGAGGTACCATCGAATCGGTTCAAATGCAACGAGACCCGGGGGGCCATCTTCACAATTGTTTGAGCCCACTGTTGCAGCCCCTGTGTCCACTCATCTCTGTGAGAGTCTTCCTCATTCTCCCCGACCGTCCCCTCCACCACACCGTATGTGAGAAGTCTTGCCATTCGCCCGTCTAATCTAAGGAGCATTCTGGCTATCTTTCCGACACAGACTTGTTTGGTTTTCTGGTAGGGAGTGCAAGTAGTCGTCAAGGAGAAAGGTGTATGTGACCATTTGTCTAGTGACCGCTTTGCACAAGGTCTACAGCGAAAGCGACAGAAAAATAACGTTCCTGTTCTCAAGTAACTTAACATCTTGTGAGGAACAGTACATTTATATTTACGGATGGTTGTACAGAGTATCATCCCCAAGGGATTGTTAATCGAATGAGGAAACATTTATTCCAAGAGTTTTAATACACCAGAGTACAGTGCACTGGGGTAGCCATCTAGTCAGAACATTTGCATCAGTAACATTAATAAAAGCAGTGAAGTAGTGAGTCCTGGTGGCTCTCCTGAAAGGAAGCAGAATATTTTGAGCTAGCCTCAAGTTTCCAAATCATAGACTTCTTCAGTTTTCCCTGAAGATCTTCCTGAGTTACGGAGCCAGCACTGATTTTTTATTGCTGTGTCCTTGGACAGCTGACTTTCTGCAGCACATAAGCAGTTTGTCTAGTCTGGTTGGTTGTTTTTTATAACTTAAGGAAAAGAAAAATCAATTTCTTTATTTGCACAAGAAAATGAAAACCCAGTTGGCCTCAGAGGAGCAAACCATCTCATTTATTTTGCAATGCTTTCTAAGAATTATTCCAGAAGACTTGCATTTATGGACCGCATCTAAATAGGACTTCAAAAATACTTGCACTGGTTTGGTAGTTTTCTTCTTTAGAATGTATCTATATGATGATACTCTATAAGAGAAAATGAAGTTAAAATAATGCTTGTGGACTATTTATGTGTGAGGACCAACCCCCAATTCTGCAAATATTTTTCTCAGTAGTAAGACCACTCTCATTGTGGTAGCAATTTATTATTTAAAGCTAATCACTCACCTAGTGCCATTGAATTGATTCTGACTCAAAGCCATCCTACGTACAGTTTCTGAGGGTGTAAATAAGATTTAGATAGATTCTAATTTTCCCTTGGAGCAAGTGGTATGTTTGAACTGTAGCCCAGACCTCCCCCACAGTAGCACCAGGACTCCTTATTAAAGCCGATGATGGCTAGTTATTGGAGAGTTGTTTGCTGAAATTGGTTCAAGTGTGGGCAATAAAACAAATTCTATCTTCTCAAGTAGGCTAGTGTTTAAAATGAAGTGCACAAGGACATAAACTGCATAGCCAATGCTCACCCACTCATGTTGAGGCAGTTCTGCCTCATGGTGACACCAAGCTGAAAGAGGCATTTCCCAGCCCTACACCATTGGTTTGCTCAAGTCCGTGCTTGGGGCGCATCTTCCAGCACGGTATCAGACAATATTCTGTGATCCATGGGTTTTCCATTGGCTAATTTTCTAACATAGCTTGTCAGACCGTTCTTTCTAGCCTTAGTCTGGAAGCACCATTGAAACCTGTCCACTATGGGTGACCCCAGCAATGTTTGGACGACCTGCGGCATGACTTCCAGCATCGTAACAGCACACAAGCTATCACAGTGTGACACGCTGACAGATGGGTGGTGGTGGAAATAACCAGTGCAGAGTGCTAATGGAAGGCCTAAAAAGAGGTGCATATGTGGGGCCCAAAGAGAGACCTTCAGCTGGGATGCAGTTCAGAAAGCTTCATAGAACAATGAACTTCAAAGCGGTAGTAACAGTTCCACATGCACAATAGGAAATGACTGCGGCTTGGGACATGTGTGTGAAGCACGGTGCAAACCAACTCAAGTGGAGGCAAGGAGCATGTAAGAGACAAGCAAGCAGCACATGGTGGACCATGTAACTAGATGAAAAGCTAGATAATTAGGTTCAAATGACAGGATGTGAATCCTTGGCACCCTGAGAGACATGGGTCTTTATGTGACCAGTGGATCAAAGCCATCAAGGGGCTTTGAGAGCAGTAGTGACAAATCCACCTTTGCTTTTCATCAGCATAGCGGAGACTGGAGGAGCCATAGGCCAATTAGGAAGTGGCTGCTTTGTTCTAAGAGCAGAATCCTGAGAGCCCAAAGGCAGGGAACGTGAGGGAAAGGTAAACGCCAATAGCATTTGAGATAATGTTCAGAAAGAAGCTTCAGAGTAGGCAGAAATGGAATTTTAAAGGTGCACAGGAAGACAATCCACAGAATTTTTAAGCATACATATATCAAGTAAGACTTTATCATCTCAGAGAACAGGAAAATAGAGAAGTCATTGTTTTTATATTTCCCCAAGACATATGCAGTATTGGAATCCCACATCTCGGTATCTGAAAAATCTCCTATGCCTCTGACCTTGCAGTCATCACTTGATTCTCATTTTCCCTCCTGCCCACACTTTTTTATTTTACCTTCAAAATGGACCCAGAATTCACACATTGCAGGTCTCGGTGGCTGATGCCATTCTGGGCACCATTTTTCTTGGGTCTGTATTAATATAGTCGTCTGGAAACCAAACCCAAACCCATCTCCACAAAGCCCATTCTAACTTCTAACACTTGAGGGCTGAATAGAATTGTTCTATTTGGTTCCAAGGTTGCAAAGCTCTGGGGAAGCAGACCACTCCACCTTTCTCCCCGGAAGGGTCTTGTGGACTTGAACTGCTGACTTTGGGCTGTCAGTGGAGTGCTTAAGCCACTGTGCAACCAGTGCTCCTCTTTGTCTCCTATCTAGCCAGTTTCCCCAATTTACGTCTGACCTCCTTCTAAACCACAGCCCTCAAAGCCGTCTTTTGAAAAGGAGACTTGCTGGCTACCAGTTACTACAGAGTCGGCGTGAGCTCCCGATGACCGTGACACGTTTGTAAGTGAACTGCCGTCATAGGGTTTTTAATGGATTTCCAAATTTCTTTCGTAGATCCCTAGGATTTCCTGCTCAGGTGGCTCTGGATCAGCTCGACCATCCAAGCCTCGGGTGCGTAGTTGAGCATTTGCCTGTTGGAAACACGTAGGGATTCCTTGAATGAAATGAAAATGATATCGCTCTTATTCTAAAGACGTTAGAGTAGTCCCCACTGCTCTAAGTCAGCGGTTCTCAACCTGTGGGTCACGACCCCCTTAGAGGTCAAATGACCCTTTCACAGGGGTCACCCGATTCATCATAGTAGCAAAATGACAGTGATGAAGTAGCAATGAAAATAATTTTATGGCTGGGGGTCACCACCACATGAAGAACTGTATGAAAGGGCCACCCCAGTGCTCTAAGTAAACGGCCAAGGTTCTAACAGTACCCCCTCCAGTTCAACATAATCTACAACTTCTACCTCGATGTCCTTTGCTACCTTTCGTTAGCTGGATGCCCTGCTCTTCTGGAAATGCCAGTTATGCCCCCGCCTTAGGGCCTTTGCATTAGCTGTCCTCTCTGCTTGGACGGCTCTTCCCTTTAGATGGCTGCTCAAAGTATCACTTTGTCAGAGCGGCTTTTCTCTTCCCACTACTACATTCCATAGCCACCTTTCTCCACTTGATTTTTCTCCATGACATTTAACAAAAACCCATTATCTACAGTGTTTGTTTCTTCTCTATATAGCACATACACTCAATGAGGGCAGGCATATTGATCTCCCCTCTCCACCTTTCATTGCTGCATTCCCAATACCTGGGACAACTCAGCCCATTTAAAGTACAAAAAGACACCTCCAAGGAGACGCCTCATAGACCTACCCCGATGCAGCCCTGGGTGCTGGATCAGCTGTGTAGAGACCCCTGCCAGCGCTGAGATGCTTACACATTCACTGACTCGGCTTTCCTCCTGCAGTCGACATCACTGCGTGTGTTTTGTGAGATGGAGGAGGACTTTGTGGATTGGTGTTGGACATATGGGTTAATGGGTTAATGTCGGACTTGTGGGCTTGGGCAGCACTGGGTTGGGATATTTTCTTAATGTGCACTTAACCTTTACATAAAACTCTCTCTTATACATAAGTTTCTGTGGGTTTGTTTCTCTAAAATACCCAGACTAACACACTCAATGAAAGAATAATCAAATGAATTTCATTAGCAACTAACTAAATACTTTAAGTATATGATACATATAAATATCAAATGTGTAAAGAGGAGCAATTCTCTAGTATTGATTAATGTTATTTTTAGGACAGTTTGCTACTTCATTCTAACAAAAGTGAGAATTTTGAGATGTGGGGGACGCATTAGCAAGTGTGCTTGGAATAATTTTTTTCAAATAGCTCTAAGCCACAGGGTTTACTAATTTACTATATATATCTTTATATAACAGCCCAGCTTTGGACATGCAAAAACAAATCTTCCTGCCCTGAAGGGACGTACTCACTCGCTCATTGCCAGAGAGTAGATGCCAGTTAGTAGTGATGCTATAGGACAGGTTAGAACTGCTGTGTGGATTTCCAAGGTGTAATTATGGGAGTAGAAAGCCTCATCTTTCTCCTGATGGTCCGCTGGGGGTTTCAAACTTCAGACCTTAGGTCAGCAACCCAATAGTAGCCACTATGCCAGCAGGGCTCCTTAAACACCCTAGAGAGGCATCAAGATCGAAGACGTTGAAATGCTCTCAGGAGGGTAACAATGTGGTATTGAATAAAGTAATTTTATTTTCCAGGAAAACATGAGATAATTGACTTTCTGAATAAAGACTGCAATCATTGTGTGCAGAATTTGTATTTCCTTAGGCTAAAAGATGAAAAGACTTATTCCAAGTGCCAAGAAATATATAGTTCTGTTATAAGACTGTGTTGGAAAGTAGAATTACAGCTGCCCGGAGCTTATTTGAATTTAAAATGAAGGGGATTCAGGAGGGAAACAGTGCAGAGTTGATATCATCAATGTTGTGATCCCTTTTAAGACTCCAGATTTTTTGATAATATAAAAATAGGCTTGAAGTAGCAGCATTGGACAGAATCCAGACTCTACTACAGTCTGCGAGAAAGAATTCTTCCGTGCAGTGAATAGATCTAGGCACGATACAAACAAACCCCCGTCTATTTATTATAGTTCATGGTCTGGTCATGTCCGCTGCCAAAGCTTTTCTGGGAAGCTGTACGGAGAAAATGATGTGCTGGCCTCACTTCTGACTTGACTTCATTCCACTCTGTGGGGGATCACTTTACATTTCCTAATTGCAAGGACAGCTTGTATGGCTGGCAGTTGTTTGAATGAGAAATGGATTTTAATGAACCGCAGTTTCTTGTGCTCAGCTGGAATTTAAGTAGTCAAAGACTAAATTAACAGCTCTGGTCAAAGCGAAGCAGAGAGCTGTGTCACAGAGAAAGAAAAGTGAGGATTTATTTTGCGTTCTTCTCTATCAGGATCATGCTCTTCAACAAATAGGCTTTAGAACATCATACTTTTGAGTTATGTTACTTTTTTTTAAGGTACCTAAAGCTCCTCCAAGAGAATTCGATAAACCTCAGATGTCCAGCGAGGGAGAGGCACCTGACTGAAAGTCATTCATTATTAATGAGATCATAATTTATATTCATCCTGTGATTACAGTAGATAGTTTTCTTCACAGCGGCCAAATGTAATAGGTCATTACCATGATTACTTTTTAACAGTGAAAGACACACACACACACACACACACACACGCACACACAGGTTAAGCCAGACGGGCTAACGGAATAAGAATTGTAATTATATTCCTTAACCTCCAATTTAACCAGTGGTGCAGCTTCTGCATCTTCTGTCTGCTTCACAAACATTTCTCCAGGCGTTTGGGAAGTACATTTTATGAAGCATTATGTAAATGAAGATGATTAGTATCACATTTGTTTTGTTCATTCTTAGTTCATTACTTCTAAGGAATTGAACTTGCCCAATACGTTCCCAGAAAACTGCTAATGATGTGTTTCAAGCACGTTCCCCCCACATTCATCATTTTGATAAATGGGTTTAGATGAATATCCTCCTTAGTTTGGAGGCGCGGTGGCACTTTCAGGTAAGTGTTGAACTGCTAACCAGAAGCAGCCTTGCAAATCTTCCAACCACTCATCCTAAAGCTAGCTGGTCTTGTGAAGATTTACAACCTTGGATGCCCTGTAGAGGTCCCTCTAAACCCACTCACTGTCAGTGGGTGCTACCTAGAAGCTCACGGATAGGGAGTTGATTCCAACCCGTGGCAACCTATAGCACAGTAGGACTGCCCTTTTGAGTTTCCGAGAATTTGGTTACTAGGGGTACTGGATGGGTTAGTCTATTTTACAACTGTGTAAGTGACTTTGAAACAGAAGGGGCAGATATGATGGGGTGAGTATTGAATGAATTACCTTTCCAAAGACTTTGGTAAAATGACATGAAGCAAAAATCTGGTGAGAAAAATCACATCATAAAAATTCTAAGCTCTCTCTCTCTTTTTTGTTTCTCTTAAAGTAAAAAAAAAATCATTTTATTGGGGGCTCATACAATTCTTCTCACAATCCATACATACATTGTGTCAAGCACATTTGTACATTTGTTGCCATCATTCTTCTCAAAACATTTTCTTTCTACCTGAGCCCTTGATATCAGCTCCTCATTTTTCCCCTCCCTCCCCGCTCCCCCTTCCTCATGAACCCTTGATAATTTATAAATATTATTATTTTGCCATATCTTACACTATCCAACGTCTCCCTTCACCCGCTTCTCTGTTGTCTGTTCCACAGGGAGGAGGTTATATGTAGATCCTTGTAATCAGTTCCCCCTTTCTACTCCACCTTCCTTCCAGGTATCACCTCTCTCACCAGTGGTCCTGAAGGAATCATCTGTCCTGGATTCCCTGTGTTTCCATTTCCTATATGTACCAATGTACATCCTCTGCTACAGCCAGATTTGTAAGGTAGAATTGGGATCATGATAGTGGGGGAGGGGGGGAGCATTTAGGAACTAGAGGAAAGTTGTATGTTTCATCATTGCTGCCCTGCACCCTGACTGGCATATCTCCTCCCCACGACACTTCTGTAAGGGGGTGTCCAGTTGCCTACAGATGGGCTTTGGGTCTCCACTCTGCACTCACCCTCATTTAAAATGATATGATTTTTTTTGTTCTTTGATGTCTGATACCTAATCCCTTCAACACCTCGTGGTCACACAGGCTGGTATGCTTCTTCCATGTGGGCTTTGTTGCTTCTGAGCTAGATGGCTGCTTGTTTACCTTCAAGCCTTTAATACCCCAGAAGCTATATCTTTTGATAGCCAGGCACCATCAGCTTTCTCCACATTTGCTTATGCACACATTTGTCTTTAGCAATCGTGTCGGGAAGGTGTGCATCATGAAATGCCAATTTAACAGAACAAAGTGTTCTTACATTGAGTAAGTACTTGAATGAAGGTCCAATGTCCATCTGCTTTAAACTCCTCTCTTGTAGTGACAATCTGCATCTTATCTCCAAGGATAAAATTATGGTGGAGTAAAATTTCTTAATATGGATCTTCGACCCAATTTCTCTCAAACTCCCACCAAATGATTGAGCAGGACTATTCAAATATGACATGTGTAACCATAATAGAGGGGATGGGTCACTTTTGTTATCACCTACATGACACCCCACCTACCCCCACCCCATCCCACTCCCCGGCTATAAGGAACAATAGGAGAGAGAGAGAGCTCAAGACCTTTGGAAGAGTGCGTTCCAGAACACTGTGTGAATTGGCTGAGGCCAAGACTAGCACACCACAAACTGCAGACAGAGGCTATGGGACAGAGCAAGAGGAGCATCACGGAGACTATGGGAGGGTAAGACAAACCAACAGTCCTGCTTCTTGGCCCTGAGAGGCAGAAGTCAAGGGACTACATGGTGGAGAGGCTGAGGACCAGAGAGAGACTTGGTTGCTGGCTCAGGGGAGGTGATACTTTGGATCAATGACTGTATCCTTGCTCTTCACTGACCTTTCCTTGTGGTCATCTGTAACTTCTTTAATTAAAAATCAAACAAACAAAAAACCCTCACTGCCATTGTCCATGCCAACTCATAGTGACCATACAGGACAAGGTAGAACTGTCCAGGTGGGTTTCCAAGACTGTCATGCTTAACAGAAGTAGAAAGCCACCTCTTTCTCCCAAGGAGCGGCTGGTGGTTTTGAACAGTTAAACTTGCAGTTAGCAGTCCAGGTAGTAACTACTACACCACCAAGGCTCCCTATAAGTCCTCATACTTGTGGGTGTCATCTGAGAGTTCTAGATGGCCAATCCAGTAAACTCAGCATAGAAGTAGAGTAGCGTGGGAGGAATGTTTGGCGTCTGAGTAGGTCAAGATGCACGGAGCTTGGAAGCAAGTCTAGCCCCTGCCCTTTGGCAGCAGGAAAGCCAGAGGGGCTCAGACATGTCCCCCACCCCATGGTGTTTATTGCAACAAATAAAAGTATAGTAAATATAATTATCTCTCGTGTCTAGGAGATCCAACTGTCCATAATTTGCTCAGGAATTTCCCAGTTTTCTCTTTCAACAGCTGGAAAGCTGTTATGGAGGCATGGGATTGCCTTATTTTACGTGATTCTTGAATAAAGGTCAAAGACCAGTAGGAAGAATTACAAGAAGAAACCATTCTTGGACATTTTCTTGAATGTGGAAGATTGTTTCACAGCGACAAATGTCATCCATCTAGTATCAAGTCCCTGTTTAGTCTGACTTTCTTCCTTTCAGAAGAGGAGTCTATTTCTTGACCTCCTTACATCAGGACTGGGCTTATGGCTTGCTCTAACCAAAACAGTGTAGCAGAAGTGATATTATGTGAGTTTGGGATCCTAGGATTTGAGAAGTTTGTCCGTTTGCCTGCATTCCTTTGAGCGCAGTCCTGGATCATTTGGTCATGCCCGTCCAGTATAGACGAGGATGAGAAGTCATGTGGTAGAAAACCACAGTTCTTGAGCCCACACCCACCACCAACGGCTAGCCATGTGAGTAAGACCATCAGAGACCAGCCAGTCCAGGCAATTCTCCAGCTGAAAGCAACCACAGTATTGAATCCAGACCAAACCTGTGAAGGAATTGACTTGCGAATTCATAGAAATAAATATAATGATATTAAGTTATATTGAGACATTAATTTAGGGTGTGGTTCATTATTTATAGAAAGAAGATATGGTGATAATGAACGTTCTTGTCGTTAAAGCTCCCTGCAAATATTGTAGAACAAGCCTTGTGTGGTAATGATTTCACCATCAATGATAATAGTCAAATGGAGATCGTAAGGTAGAATATTGTAAAGAAGGTTTAAATATTAGGAGAGATGAGCAGATCTCATCTTTTGGCATCTACATCACATGTCATACAATTTAATTATTCAATCATATTAAGAATATTTATGCAATCATCACTACAAAGGACCTAGGGCATTTTCTTCTCTTTTTTGTTGTGGATAGCGTCCCATTATCTTCCATCCTTGTCTGCCATTCCCCTCGGCAATGATCAGTTCAATACAGAAAATCATGCAAAGCAGAAAGAGTAAGCAAACAACACCCAATAAAAATGACTAGACAACAGCTCAGAAAGACAACCAGAAAGATAGCATAACATATTTATAACTGAAACAACTGTAAAATGAGTCGAAAGGGAAATGAAATGATAAGGTATTACATTTGAACTTAACGGTATTTGCAATAGCTGACCTTAAAATGCTCTCAGAAGGACTATTCACATGCTTGGAACAAGGTCAGAGGAGAGTCACCAGAGGGTTAATCCATGTGGGGACCCTGCAAATGGAACTTGGGCTTCCACTGTCATCCATAGCCTTCTGAAAACCAGGTGTTCACAATTTGAGCTCGGATATCATTCCTTCCTTTGGATTTGGATTATATTCTTTACAGTCCTTGGATCACAGAAGCTGGTGTGCTTCTTCCTTGTGGACTTGGTTGATGCCTCACTTAGATGACTACTTGTCTGAAGACAAGAGTTTAAGAAGCCACACCTATTCTTTCTGATAGCCAGACACCATTGGGTTTCTTCACCACACTTAGCTATAGCACTCATATCTTTAGAACTCTCCTTAGGCGGGCGAGTGTCAAGTGGGACCATGTCATAAGAACTAATTGTTTTCGATTTGGAGCTAGAATTACGTGTGAACCCCAAATTCATTTATATATCTAGAGTTTATATACGTCCCTGGTACACTTTAGACTACATCTCTATCATTTTATTATAGAGAACATTACCAATTGTGTCAGTTTGAGTAGACTAGAGAAACAAATCCATGGACACACATATGTGTATAAGAAAGAAATTTACATACAAGAGCAATTGAACATTGAGAAAACATCCCAGCCCCATCCAGATCAAGTCCATAAGTCTGATATGAGCCCATATGTCCGATACTAATCTATAAAGTCCTCTTCAGAATCATGAAACACATGCAATGAAGCCATATGCAGGACGATCACAAGCCAGTGGGTAGAAAGTCTTTGGGTCCAGTGGCGTTGTAAGCATCTCAGTGCTGGCAGGGGTCTCTCTGTGGCTTCTCTGGCTTCAAAGGTTTGGCTGCATCCACGTGGCTTGTCTTCTGCAATGTCTCCTAGGGAGTGGCAGAGAGAGGTGTCTTCTGCCTCCAAGGAGGAATTACCAGATTTCCCAGAATTCTCAGGATGCCATCCCCACACAGAAGTCTCATTGGCTATCTCCAGATTGACAGCCTAGACTCCACCCCTACACTCTTACTCCTTAAATTGACACCAGATTAGGTGACTACCATACCAATCATCTCCCTGGGGCATAAAGTAATTCCACTGATGGTGTCATTAATTTGACCAATAGAATAGAATTTAAGACACTGTTGAGAAAAGCAAATGATACAAGTACAGGCCAGCTTCAAATTGCCACACCTGAATTGTTGACTTTCACAGATTAAACTCTTAAATGACGAGACACTATTTACGCATTCACTGGGGGTTGGTGACAGGGCAAAACTGTGACTGGTGGATTCTCGCCATGGTGATTAACCCCTCGGCTCTACATGGACACGTCAAGTGTAAGCACCATCCATTGGGGATAGTGCTGAGTTGACAGAACATTCTTCCACTCCCACGATTGAGACAAAGCTTTCACCCCGATAACTGCCCTACATGCACTCCTGTTTGTCTTCCGAAACCTCATAGAGCAAGTCTGATGCTCCCAGATTGTATCCCATCAATTAATTGAAGACAGGTACTTTCAGATTAAAGATAACCAATTTCTTGAAAGATCCTCCAGGATATAATTTTTAGACACTTGTGCACTGTACTTCCTTGAACAGCATTAAGGTGGTGGTTGTTTTCATCTTAAATTCTGATGGAAAACTCTAGCCTACGTATGTTCTGATCAGTGGCTCATAGGGTAAGACTTCTTTCTGGACGGTGGCCTCTGTAGCTTTATTAACTTGTCATTTGTTTGTTTTTGCCTTTTTAGCAGTTGTGTGAAACTGGTTTGATTTAGAAATTCCTGATTCGTTGAGCTCTAAACATAAGCTGATTTGATCTTTCTAGTAATTGTTACCAACTGTGCTGCTGAGGCTCTGGGTCAGTCCCCCTAATGACATTTTACGTTGATGTTGTCAATTTCTGTCTTTTTTAGTTGTGGCAACAATTATTTGTTAGTATAATTCTTTCCATTTTAAACCCCAATCTAGTATTCTCTTCTAAAGTTTCCTTTCACGGGGTAGACCCAGCTTCCAGCAATTATGGAGGCGATGGGAAATGGCTTGTTAATCTGTCAGTGCAGAGAGCGGAAAGTGAAGAATAAAATGCCTTTTCTAGTGTGGCTGTCAGTAGAGAACTCTGTGTCCCCTTTTTTGTCATTTCCCTATATGAACAACCCTACTTTGGTGAGATTTCTGTCCCCTTTCTGTCAGTCAAAAACCACTGGTCTAAATAAATGCCCATAAATTCAGCTTGGGTAGATGAAGTCCCTGCTGGGTCCCCTAGTCATTGGCTACCTCTCCTGAAGCATGCCTGCATTTCTGTCCACAGTGAAGAATTTGGGGTGTTGCACATTTTTGCAGCTGGTGGTATCAGTCTTAATTTCTTTGGTGCACATTCTTTGACCTTAAATAGAGGTGTTTCCAGCAAGCATGAAAGTCCCAATCTCATCATTTCTCTTAGCCTCAGACTATACCTTTAAGAAAGGCTCCTTATAGTAGAAGGAGGCCTAGTAGGGTCGTGGTTATGCAATGGCTGCAGTCTGCAAGGTCAGCAGTTCAAAGCCATCAGCTACTCCTTGGGAGAAAGATGAGGCTTTCTGCCCATGTAAAGAGTTAACCCTGTAACTTGGAAACCCGCAAGGGCTGTTCTAGCCTGTCCTACAGGGTTGCCTTGCGTTAGCATCAACTTGATGGCGGTGAGTTTGTTTGATTGACTCTTTGTTTACTTGTGCTGGAGGAGGTGTTGGCATGTTATGACATATGGTATCGGAACTTTCTGCTGCAATAGTATTAAAAGGCAAATGTATCACCTTGAAGACAAAGTTCAACTAATCCAAACCATGGTGTTTTCAATCATCTCATATTTATGTGAAAGCTGGACAGTAAACAAGGAATATCAAAGAAGACCTGATGCCTTTGAATGGTGGCATTGATGAAGATTAGAAAGAAAAAAAACAAAGAAATCTTGGAAGGAGTACATCCTGAATGAGTGATGATGGTGAGACCTGGCATCATATCCTTTAGGAATAGGAAAGACCGCTTGCTGAAAAGATCATCATTCTTGGGAAATAAAGGGTCCGCAAAACAGAGGAAGCCCCACAAAGAGATGGATAGATGCAGTGGCTGTGTGTTTGTCTGGGTACGTTAGAGAAACAAATCCGCAGAAACTCATATGTATAAGAGAGAGTTTTATGTAAAGGTTAAGTGCGCATCAAGAAAACATCCCAACCCAGTGCTGTCCAAACCCACAAGTCTAACACCATATGTTTGACACCAATCCACAAAGTCCTCCTCCATCTCACAAAACACTCACTATGACGCCAACTGCAGGAGGAAAGCCAAGTCAGTGAACGTGTAAGCATCTCAGTGCTGACAGGGGTCTCCACACGACTGCTCCAGCACCCAGTGCTGAATCAGGGTAGGTCCATGTGGCTTCTCCTTGGGGATGTCTTGCAGGAAGTGAGCCTTGCCAGCTAAAGCAGGGAACTGGCTAAGGCAGCTGCACCCTGGTGTGACCATCACAAAGCAAGAAACATGTATGTGTATGTATAAACAAAGATATTTATAGCAAGAAATGGCTTACACTGTTGTAGAAATACGTAAGTCCTGTCTGGTTCAAGTCCACAGCTCAGATGTAAGCTGGAGAACAGGAAGAATGAAGCAGAAGGGCCATCAGCGGGAGGATCTACCTCTCCCGTTTCTGCTCAAGGTCTCGCTTCTAGAGGATGATAACTACATTCTATCAAAATAAGTTGTTTTCTCTCCCTAGGACCATTTTACAGCTTTCCTTATTAAAGACCCTCCATATGTCTGACGGGAAGGCCAGGCATCTCATGCCATGAACCACTTGGTAAAATGTAGTATCATTCTCCACCGAAAAGCCTGTGCTGTTGTCATATTGCATATTCATTTGCACCTTGCAGTCAATTAAAACCCTGTGTCCTAATGCAAGTATATGGACAGGCATTTAAAGAACAGCAAATACATTATAGGCTGAAAGGGTAAGGAAATGTTTCGTCTAGTTTTGGGGATTTTTTCCCCTGAAAAAAAAAAAGTGTAAGATTCCAATGGGCTGAGCTTCCAGATTCAAATTATTCATATGTGAAGAAGAGTCTGAATGTGGGGAAAATCTGGTGAGTTGACGAGTGGGGGCTAAGAAGGCAGGAGGGATAGAGGGTCTGTTAGGAAAAGATTTAGCTCTCAAACAGAGGCAGAACATTTTAACACACACAACAAACAAGCAAACAAAAACAACCAACAATCCAAAGCCATTGCCAGCCAGTCAATTCTAACTCCTGGTAACTCAGTGACACAGAGCAGAACTGCCTCATAGGGCTTCCAAGCAGGGGGCTGGATAAATTCATTGTGGTTCGATCCCATTCTGACCATTTCCCTTTCTACCCCATATATGCTGATTTAGAATCTACAGCATCTCTGCGGTGGAAATGAACATCGCCAGCAGAGGGTAGAATGAGTAGGAACTGGTTCCCTGGCTCAAAGTCCTATTTCAAAGGTGGAAAATCTTTCAGAAGCAGACTACCATAATATTTTCCCCAGGGCAGGTAGGTTGGAACTCCTGACCTTTTGGTTAGCAGTTGTGGCCTACTACTACAGCCAAGAAGTCGATTCTGACTCATGGTAACCTTCTAGGAGAGAATACAACTGCTCCTTGGGTTTCCAAAGACCGTAAATCATTATGGGAACAATCTTATCTTTCCCCTTAGGAGGGCTGGCAGGTTTGAACCCCCCGTTTTGTGGATAGCATCCCAATTGTTCCTTCACCCCAGTATACTCAAACCCAAACCCCAACCAAAGAAAACCGCAAAACAAAACAAAACAAAAAAATCCACTGACCTCCATTTGCTGCCAGTGTATAGGGATTTATGGGAGCCTGTTGATGTGGTGCTTATGCCATGGGCTGCCACCCACATGGTTTGCAGTTGGCAGCTACCAAGCAGTCCAAGGGAGAAAGATGGGGCTTTCTACTCCCGTAAAGAGTTACTGTCTCCTAAACTCACCTAGACAATTCTACTTTGCCTATAGGGTTGCGATTAGCCAGCATCGACTTGAAAGCAGTGAGGGGTTCTTTTTGGTTTTGTTTTTAATCACTATTATTCTGGAGTCTTGGATCCAAGCTAAAGAATTTAGACTAGGGTATTGACAGTAGTTCTGAGGAGGAATTCCATTAAGAAAGTGACATCTGAGGATAGGTTGGTCAGCAGGACAGCTAGGAGGGAAGGGAGTTACGGTGTCATGACACATGTAAGCACTGTTGGTTCAGTGGTAGAATTCTCATCTTCTCTGCATGGAACTTGGTTTTGATTGGTGGTCACTGCACTTTGGGGTAATACCAATAACTCTCAGTGGAGACTTGCATGTTACTACTGTCTGTCAGTGGAGAGTTACATGTTGCTATGTTGATGAATTTCATGGTGTGTTAGACCAGGTGAACTAGAGAAACAAATACAGAAACACTCATATGTGTCTTACATACAAGAGTAATTGTGAATTAAGAAAACACCCCAACCTAGTTCAGCTCAATCCATAAGTTCAATATTAGCCCATATTAAAAATATTAACCCATATGTCCAATACTAGTGCATAAATTCTTCTACAGACTCACACAGCACATGCAGTGATGCTGGAAGCAGGAAGATTGTAAGCCAGTGGGTGAAAATCTTGTGGAAGCATCTCAGCTCTGGCAAGGCTCTCCATGTGGCTTCTCCAGCTCCAGGGCTCTGGCTTCCATAGCATAACTTTAGTTGGCTTGTCAACAGAATGTGCAGCAGAGAGAGGGTCTGTCCTGCCCCCTGGGAAGACAGGAGTTCCCAGAATCCTCAGGAGAAGGCCATGCCCACACTGAGGCATCATTGGCTAAGACTTGATTGACAGGTTAGAATCTACCTTTTCACTCAAGTTGACAGGAGATTATGCAACTGCCACACATGGATCTTCCACACCAAGAAAGACTAGGAATAAAGGCCTGGCTATCTACTTCCCCAAATCAGTCAACATAAACCATATGGATCACAGTGGTCTGAACCTGAATTGACCATGGAGATAGGGTAATATCGAGCAGTATTCTTTTCTACTGTGCATAGAGTCGCCTAGATCCTGAGCTCTCTGGGTGGCAGCCAACAACTATAACTATGTGCATTGTGGCAGAAAGGAAAAGGAAGTAGTAAGACATTCAAGAAAGACTGAAAAGGAAAAAGACACTTAACAAAATCTAAAGTATGGAAATCTTCACAGGGATGCTATTTGACCCGTAGTTGTATTCCACTAAATAAATAAGAAGAAGGAGAAGAACAGAAACACTAGCAGCAGTCTGGCTCTCAGAGAGCTTTCTTATAAGTTTCTCTTCAGAAGCTCTTCTGGGGTGTATTTAAAATTGCTCACAGAAACATTTCTGAATGTTCTATTTAGACACCTCCGTCTTCCTCAAGAGGAGCCTGGGTGAAGCAAGTGTGTGTCAAGTGACTGTTAAATTAAAGGTTGACAGTTCAAACCCATCCTGTGCTCTGCAGAAGACAGGCCTGGTGCTCTGCTTCGGTGTGATGCTATTGTCATTCATTGTCGCCGAGTCCATTTTGACCCACGGCAAGACTGTGTGTGCAGCTTAAAACTGCGCTCCACAGAAAAGATCTGTCCCAATCTTAGAGATGTTAACATGCAAGTAGGTGCGTCTTAAAATTGTACAACTTTTAGGAAGTAAACAAACAAAAACACCTCCCTAACACTAAATTCACTACCACCGAGTGTATTGCAAGTCCTAGCAACTCTACAAGACAGAGCAGAACTGCCTTTTTGAAGTTTTGAGACTGTAATTCTTTACGTTAGTATGAAGCCTGTATTTCTCCTACCAGACAGGCTGGTGGCTTTGAACTGCTGACATTGTGATTCGTAGCCCACAGTGTTACTATGCCACTAGGGTTCTTGGGTTACAAAATAATCATGTCTTCTTGCAAATATATAATATTTTGGTGTATTTTCATTAAGTATTTAAAAATTTTTATCTCTAAAGTTGCAATCTCATTGAACATATACTTTTGTACCTTGCTTTTCCCACTTAATAGGAGCATTATTTTATATTTTTATTAATACTGATAAATATTTAATAGATATGCAGTGTTCCATTCTGTGGATATGTAATAACCCACCTAATTATCTGGTTGAAAATGCCGCAAATGAAATTTACAAGCTGCAATTAGACTTTGTGAGAATTTTATATAAATAAGTGTCAAACATCAATATTCTAGGCTTTCAAATTTTAAGTGTTTTAAGTTATTAGCAATCACTGAGAATTATAACCTAAGCTATCCATAGTAATCTTACAATAGAAGGAAACTCATACCTAGCCTAATCGAACAATATTGATAATTTGATGTATGATCACCATAGGATGAATTTAATCCATATTTCACAAGAATAGATTTTGCTATGTAAGAAACATTTTTCCCCTAAATGCCTCCTAAAAGTGTTAAGAAAATCTCAAAGAAGAAAAAAGGTTTAAAAGCGGAATCAAAAGCTCAGGTCATCCGACCTTCTCATAGGAAAGGCTAGTAAAAGAAATAAGTGACATGATTTGAAAGCCAATAGCCAAGAATAACAGATAAAGAAAAAAAAGAGAAATAACAAGTTGTGCCTTCTAAAAGAGTTCATAACCATAGCCACAGAAAAGTAAAGTTAGTTCTATTCCCGACAATTGTTTTCTTTAAAATAAACCTCCAGGCTATTTAAATTCCGAGTTGGCCTAGACAGAGATTATTATTTGCACAATTAATGATTATGGCTCCTAAAATGATTTGCGTATTTGAGAAGCACAACAGCAAGTACTGACAGTACGAAACAAAACAAGACAGCACAAAACCCCCTAACAGATGAAACAAGAAGTTAACCTCTCCTTGTGTTTCATATTCTGATCGAAGCAACTTCTGGGGATACCTGGAGCCATAGGATGGAGGGGTATCCTGGGTGTTAACTGTAAGAGACAAGAGAGATGAGTGCCAATTAAAGACATCTTTATTTTTATTTGGTTTCCTATAGATGTAGCAAAAATGAAAACTGCAGTGAAAGATAAAAAGAACAAGAGATTTAGCTCCATTAGGCACTCATGGTCAAGGGGATATTTTTGCTTGGCAGCAACATGTTAAATAATTTTAAAATGATAGCACTGAACTTTATTTAAACAAAGCAGAAAGAAATAGAGGGAGAAATATAAGTTTCTAAGCAGGTTTGCTGGCATTGCAATAATCTTGAATAAGAACATATAGAGTGTGCTTGGATTAAAAAAATAAGCTACATACCCACAGAATGGGGGAATGGGGGACATGTTTACATATCATACAAAAAACCTGGCATTTTTTTCAAAGCTATGTATTGAAATTTTTTTAGAAAACAACCTTACAACCTTCCAAGTATTCTCTATTCTACTTAATACATTTGTCAAATCTGCAATTCTGTTCTTGAAAAAAATTTTTTCAAACTCATCTATTGGATAGCTGACAGCACCTCCCTTGTATTTTTCTTCACCTCTTCTACATCATCAAATCTCTGTCCTTCATGCCCCTCTTCATTCATGGAAGCAAAAAGAAGTTGCACAGTTTGAGGTCAGGTGAGTTAGGTGCATGGGGCAAGAGAGGCATGCTGGGTTTTTTTGCCCCAAACTTGCACACTTAGATGGCTACGTGAGCAAGTGCATTGTCATGTGGCAAAACCAGTTTACCGTCTGCCAAAAATTAGGCCTTTAGAAGGTTTAAAACACCTTTAAAAAGATTAAAACAATCTTTTCGGAACCTCTAAATTGAAAGCTTGATTCACAGCCTGATACCGTAGAATGAACTGCCAAATTGACATTTTCACCCACTGGGGAAGTTGATGGACGTCAAGAATGAGGTTTGTCATCAATCAGCATTTCACCTTTTCTGATACCAGAAAACCAGAAAAACCTTTTTTGAAACCAGAAAAACACTTGAGTTTTCCCCATAGTGCTGTCCTTGTAAGCTGTGTTCAACATCACAAAAGTTCTGCAGCATTTTTCCCAAGCAGGAAACAAAATGTCATACCACATGCTGTTCTCTTAAATCAGTCATCACACACACAAAAAAGAGGTTTGAGTGAAACTGATTAATGAAAAAATTCACTGTGAGCAGAGAGAACTTTCCCAGGTGACACCTCTAGGTGCACTAACTCAGAGAGACTTGCTCGGTGCTTGTCTAGTGAAAATTGTCCACTACAAAAGCTTTGCCCAGTGAAGCTTTTGTGTGTTTGTTTGTTGTTGTTTTTTTGGGGGGGCATTGCCCCTCATATATCTGATAAGGGACTTGTATTCAGATTATACAAATAACTCTTACAACAACGACAAAGGATAAGAAATAGACAATTCTCCAGGGAGAACACACAGGTAGTCCGTTATTGCAGGAAAAGAGGTTTAGCATCATTAGTCATCTCAGTGCCCTTGAGTCAATGCCAACTCATAGTGACCCATGGTGCCAGGTAGAACTGTGAGTTTCCCAAAACAGTACTTTGCAATGGAAACTAGAAAGCCTCATCTTTCTGCCAGTAGGTAAATGTAGATCATAGCCTTAATGTGATACCACTCTACATTGACTAAGATGATTATTTGATAGAAAGGACAATAAGAAGTGTGTGTAAAGATGTGGAGAGCTTGGAGTCCTTTTCAACTGCTAGTGGGCTGGGGCACCTTAGGTCAACAGTTTAGTGATTTCTGAATATCTTAAACGTTGAGTTACTATAAGATTCAGCATTCTACTTCTAAGTATATACCCAAGAGAAATGAAAACATGTGTTCTCAGGCACAAAAGATGAGATTTACACAGAAATGTTTATAGCAACATTATTCTTAACAGCAAAAACATGAAAACACAATCAAACCAAATGTTCACAATTGACACATGGATGGAAAATATATGGTATAGTCATACAGTGGAATATTACATTACCATAAAAAAAATGAAATGCAGCTATATGCTATAAGATGGATACATATAAAAATTATGTGAAGCGCTAAATGAAAAATAGTGTATAAATCCACTTACCAGTATGTGAATTATTCAGAGTGGCCAGTGCCAGAGAAACAGAAAGGGTAAGATTAGTGGCTGGCAGCAGTAGGCAGAAGAGAGAGTGAGTTTTCAATGGAGGATGGTCTTTAAAATATCCTCAAACCAGATGATACAGAACTGTGTGACTGTCAATAGACAGTCATGCAATATTAACTCTATTCGAGGGAAGCTATTACAAAATTCATGACAATTAAATGTAGGTGACAAACACAGAATATCTTTCTTTTTAAAATTTAATAAATCATTTTATTGGGGGCTCTTAAAGCTCTTATAGCAATCCATACATCAATTGTATCAAGCACATTTGTATCTATATGTTGCCATCATCATTTTCAAAACATTTTCTTTCTACTTGAACCCTTGGTATCAGCTCCTGGTTTGTCCCGCCCTCCTCCGCCTTTTCACCCTCGTGAGCCCCTGATAATTTATAAGTTATTTTTATATTTTGCACTGTCCTCTGTCTCCCTTCACTCACATTTCTGTTGTTCGACCCCCTGGTGGGGGTTGTGGGGGAGGGGAGGGAGGAGTTTTGTACATTGATCATTGCTGTCCGTTCCCCCTTTCTCCCTTTCTTCTACCCTCCTGGTGTCACTACTCCCATTGTCGGTCCTCAGGGGTTTATCTGTCCTTCATTCACATAGAATTTCTCATGAAACCAGGTGGAGTTAGATTCCCAGGTTCATTTATTCATTTTTGGTCTTCTCTTAGTATTACAAGTATAACACTACTTTTTCCCAGTGCGCTTGTCGAGAAAGTGAAATTGCTCTTTTACTTGACCAAATTCATCTGGCCTTTTCTTTTCTTCATTGCCACTGATCCTCTTACAAAGTAGGAAGGAGGTGGAACTTTTCGTTTAATTGAATGTGGCGTTACAGGGAAAATGTTTGCTACGTTGACGTGTTGGTTACTGTCTTCGCTTGTGTATGCTGATCATGTGAAAGCTTGCTTCGATTTGTTTTCCATGATATAATCGTCCAGAGAAGGACCAGGCCACAGTGCCGTGCCGAGTGAAGAAAAACCTCTATGATCTTGTCCTTTCGCCAGATTTTCTTTCACACACGACCCCGGTTTTCTAGCTTACTTATACAGTTTTTATGCCACATAATTTCAATTGTGTGTTTGCGTCAGTTGAACGCTTTTCCTTGGGCTCGCCTGTGTTTTATTGTCATTGTAACAGAAGGGAAATGGCCTCCCCCAAAGATCCACATCCGGGCCCTGTGACCTGTGAACACGCTGCCTTATTTGGCAAAAGGGATGTGGAAAACTTTTGGATGACGGGTCCGGAGTTGGGAAACGGGATCCTGGGTTCTCAAGCTTGGCCTGTTGCCCTGGCAGTGATCTCTGTAGGAGAAAGAGGACGAACCAGCTGTCGGAAACCCTCTGGAGCACGTTTTCCTCTGACTGACGTAGGGTGGCCAATAGAGGGTGTCGATGACAACTGGTGTGTAGACTTTCTAAGGCAAGAGAGACAGAGTTGAGGTGAGCATTGAAGCTTCTAACCCCCGGAAAAGACCAGGAGACAGAGTCTCCATGTGAACCTCCAGTAGGAACACAGCTCTGAACCGACTTGGAATTTGACCTCTAGAGCTGTAAAATAATACATTTTTGTTTCCAACCAATACCCGTGTCATAATTTACTCCAGTAGCAATAGAGAGCAAACACGAACATCAGATTAACAAACTGCCTAATATAATGGACCATGATGTTCCCAACGTTTCCTTGTTTTCTAAGGCCAGCCGCTCTGAGACAGCATTGGCGTCCCTACAGTCAGGCCTGCGTTTGGCAGTGTGGGCCATGAGCGCAGCGTGACCATTTCCATGCTGGAGCAGCTAGATTGGCAGCTGTTAGATTGGCCAGAGGCACACCATCCCACTCTCCTCTCCGAAGGAGTCTTACCACTGAGCAGGGCTGCACAGCCAGCGGTGGCGCTGGATGACGAAAGCTCCTCATAGCTCTCTTAGATAAGTTCACTCAGCTAAGCTTGACTGACAGTCCAAAGTGGTGAGTCCACAGGCCAGATTGTCCGAGCCAATAATCATGGGACAGATGATTTGAAATCTGGACCTCTGAGAAACCTGGGACCTCAATAGCTTAAAATCACATTAGTTAGTAGATATCAATGCTCGGAGTGCCTTACTTTTGCTTTCTTGATGAGTTATCAAACGATGCTACGTAACTGAAGCCCTGGAAGTTTCCATTTTTTTTCTCTTGTTTCACCTGAGTTCCAGCAGATGGAGGCTCAGCAGCCATTGCCAGGGATGGCCATGAAGAGAGAATTGGAAACAAGAGCAGACGAGAGTGATTACCTTCCCAGCTATAGAAATCCCCAAAGCTTACCAGCATTCAGAGTTTGCTGAGAAAACAAAATCATGAGACTAATGTTTCATTAAACTCATTAAACTCATGAGCAGATAGGCGGCGTTAGGCTACCTGAGCTATACGCTCTAGAGACAGAGTACACATTGTCCAATTAAACTTTGTTAATCTGACACCTATGTGGTGATGTGGATTATTATTAATATGCTGCATGCTAATTAAGGGGAGTGACAATTAGTCACACCAATGACTGTAATCAGTAGTCTTTGCACAGAGCCATTTTAAAACACTTGCTTTTCTGTTTTGTGTTTCCAAGAGGAATCAAAATCACCATTTCCTCTCATTCCAGGTAAATCATCACACAGACCCACCAGGGGATGCTAAGGTCCTGAGACCCACCTCCTCACCCAAGGGCTGACTTCCTTGTGCTTTATTTTTGCGTTCTTGACTTCTCTCCAGGACATTACTTATTCACTGTGCCTAGTGTTCTGGGCTGTGCAATGCTGTGCCAACACGCTTTGGCTTATTCGCCATTTGCCCAGGGTATGGAGGGGTCAGTCAATGGAGAGGCTAAAGACAGGAGAAGGCACATTACAGAGTTTCTCTGAGGTTTAGTAGCATGCCAAAGGCAGACTATTGGGAGCAGCCAATTTTGAGTACAAGCCTGAGAGGGTTCATTGTCTGCTCCGAAGTTCAAAACAATAATAAAAGACAAAGTCAGACAGCTTTTGAAAGTTGTTTCCATGGGAGAATTCTAAATAATGCCATTAGCGAAATAGTCCCTCTATTAAAACAGTCTTTTACTGCTGTGGTTTCTTGCAGACTTTAAAAGATATATTTCAGATATTTATTTATTTCCTCACTTCTATACCAGTTTGTTGTACTATAGTGGTTTGTGTGTTGCTGTGATTCTGTGAGTTTTCTACTCGTCTTTCAAATGCCTCAGGGTCATGCATGGTGGACAGGTTACAGTGGAGCTTCCAGACTATACAAAGTAGGAAGAAGGACCAGGAACTCCATACTTAACAATACTGGCCAGTGAAAAACGTTTGAACAGGGCAGGACATAGTCTCTGAAGATGAGTCCTTTAGGTTGAAAGACAATCAAAATACGACTGTAGAAGGGCTGCTTCCTCAAGGTAGCGTCAATGATCTATCTGAAGCACAGCACTGTCAGTGGTAGGACAATACCTATATGTCCCCGAGGAAGACCAGTGAACAGGACTGTTATTCAATGGCATGCAAATATTAGAGACAAGAAGGATCCAAAGTGTCCAAATATTGCAATATTGACTGTGGAGGTTGCATGATAGATGTTTGCAGGATCAAAACTTATTCCTTAGAAGTGTTTGTGTTTGTTTGTTTGTTTGTTTGTTTGTTTTTCTGAACAGTTACATAGTGACTATGCAGGCAGATCTTGGGAGATATAATACACAAGAACCAAATCAACTACATTGGGGGGAAATATAATAGAGAAGGTAAATAACATCAACCAGAAAAGGCAAGAAGTTGACTGTGGGACATGGATTGTTTACATGCAAGTTCAAGTTGAAGCTAAAGAAAATGAAAACAAATCCACAAGTGTCCATGTACAGCCTTGAGTATAGCCCACCTGAACTTAGAGACCATCTCAAGAACAGATTTGACATATTGAACACTTAGGACCGAAGAGCAGCTGAGTTTGTGGGATGGCATCAGAATGTCACATACAAAGAGGACAAAAGGGTCATTAAAAAAGATGGGAAATAGGAAAAGACCAAAATTAATGTCTAAAAAGACTGAAACTTGTTATCAAATACAGACTAGCTTAAAGACTACAGAAGAAATGGTGACGTAAAAGAACTAAAGATTCCAAAGGGTGGCTCTAGAAGAAGAAGCTGTCTAGTGAAATGTGTCAGACGCTAGACGACCCACGGAAAACATGCCCCGTGTTTCTCAAAAGGACAGAACTGAAGAAGATCTTCAAGTTTCATGATAGAGAGGCAACCTACTGACTGATGCAGAAAGCCTCAGTAGAAGGTGGGAAAAAAACACAGAGCCACTGCACAAGGAAGAATTGATCAATGGACGGCGATTTCAGGACAAATATATGATCCAGAACTGATGGTACTGAAGGAAGAACTTCGAGCTGCGTGAAGACACTGAGTAAAAACAAGGCTCCAGGAACCGATGGAATACCATCTGAGTGTTTAAACACATGAATGCAATGTCTATGGCAAGGACTTTGGAAGCCGCCTGACTGGAAGAGATCCACATTCACGCCACTGTCAAAGAAAGTTTATCCAGAGGAATGTGAACGTTATATGAGACCATCATTAATTTCAGGTGCAAGTCAAATTTTGCTGAAGATCATTCAAGAACAGCGGTAGCCAGGCATTGACACGGAGCTGCCAAAAATCCAGACAGATTCAGAAGAGGAATGGGCGATGGCCTTGCAGCAGTCAGATAGATCTCGGCTGCAAGCAGAGAATTCCAGAAGATGTTTACCTGTGCTTTATTGCCTGCAAAAAGGCATTTGACTGCGTAGCTCATAAAAAATGATGGATAACATTGCCAAGAGTGTAAATCCCAAAGCGCTTAATTGGGCTCAGGTGGAACTTGGTTGTAGACCAAGAGACAGTGGTTCAAACATGTAAGGGGATACTAAACCCCAAACTAATCCCACAAAAATCCCCAAACCAAATGAAATAGATTCCAGGTCTTAGCAAACCCATGTAGAATTTCTATACAGGATCTAAATAGTTAGGGGAGCAGACAGACTTGCATTTCATGGAGGAGTGTGTGGAGTTGAGCCAGTGAACTTGCAGTTAGCAACCCAGTGCCTATTCCACGGGAAAGGGGGGTGGGGGTGGGTGTGATTGTATCCCCTCACCATTTGCATGTGGTCTGTATGCTGAGTACGTATTCGGAGAAGCTGAATTTTATGAAGACCAGCAAGACATCCGAATTGGAGGAAGCCTCTTAACAACTTGTTCTAGACAAGTGACACAACTTGACTTACTGAGATTGAAGAGGTTTGAAGCTTTCCGTCTAGATTGCATATCAACCTAAAGTAGACAAACATTTTATAACTGTGCCCATAAGGAGCATGATGATAAATGAGGGTAATATTGAAGTTGTCAAGGATTTCATTTTGAGTCCACAATCAATGTCCATGGAATCAGCAGCCTAGTAACAAATGAACCATTGCTTTGGGCAAATATGCCACAAAAGATATGCTTTAAAGTATTTAAATGCAAAGATGTCGTTTTAATGTATGCCTGACCTATCGTGGTATTTTCAAACACTTAATATGCACATGAAAGCCGAACAATGAAGAAGACTGAAGAAGAATATATGCTTTTGAATTGGTGCTGGTAGAGAAAGAAGGAATCTACTTTGGAGAAAGTATAGCCAGAAACGAGGACGGAGAGACTTGGCTCCTGTGCTTTTGACATGTTGTCAGGAGGGACAGATATTTGGTGAAGGACATCAAGTTTTGTAAACAGAGGGCCAACAGAGAGGAGACCTGTCTGTGAGATGAGTTGACAGAGTAGCTTCAACCTTGGGCTTCAATGTAGCCATGAGGATGAGGATGTGCATCACTCTTTTCTTTTTCCCCCCCCCTATGACCCCTCCTTGGCTCCTGTGTGCTCTGACCACACCAGTCCCTCTTCCCCTCTTCTTGAGCTGTAGCATCAGTGCTGTTCTCTGAAGTGAATTCTTCTTAGGGGGAGGATGGGCTGTCCACTTAGTTGGTAATGGGGCCGGCACCTCAGGCCTCTCTGTTGGTTCCCTGCTTCATGTCAGTGTGTTGCGTTCTTGTCTTGGAGGTCCAGCTGAAGCCTTGTCTCTCTTTCCCTGTGGGGGAAATTGTTCATCCCCTTGCAAAAGGGCTGTGGGGAGGTGATGAGCCAGTCAGAGAGCAGTGTAGCAACGATGAAACATACAATTTTCCTCTAGTTCTTAAATGCTCCCCCACCCAGCCCCACTATCATGATCCCAATTTTACCTTACATATCTGGCTGGACCGGGGGATATACACTGGCACAGATAGGAACTGGAAATACAGGGAATCCAGGACAGATGAACCCCTCAGGATCAGTGGTGAGAGTGGCGATATTGGGAGGGTGAGGGAGAAAGGGGGAACAGATGACAAGGTCTACATATAACCTCCTCCCTGGAGGACGGACAGCGGAGACTTGGGTGAGGGAGATGTCAGATAGTGTAAGATATGATAAAATAATAATTATTTATAAATTATCAAGGGGGCGGGAGGCAGGAGAAAAGTGAGAAGCTGATACCAAGGACTCAAGTAGAAAGCAGGTGTTTTGAGAATGATGATGGCAACATAGGTACGAATGTGCTTGACACAAATGATATATGTATGAATTGTGAAAAGAGTTGTATGAGCCCCTAATAAAATGATTATGAAAAACAAGTTAATTGGGCAAACTCCCACTTATACTTGTATAGTCACCTGAAATACATGCGAACTCTGTTACACGTGTGCTTGTTTGGAGAGTAAGTTTATAATGGTGAGGTCTAGGTGAAGCTTACTCTGAGCACAATTTTTGTATCTAACTCCCATTGTACTATAGATTCCTAGGTTTAAAACAGTGAACTGAAAATAAAGAAATATATTCTAGTAGTTCTTTGCTAGAGTACTATTTAATTACTTATGAGAATATAAAAATGAACAAATCAAGTTATATGAATATGCAGGAAAAATTTTAAATCCACCCGGAATCTATCATAAGAACGGCAATGTTATTATTCATTACTGTGATGTTACAATTGTATAAAATTTCCCCTTTTTGAACCAAATGAAAACATAAATCCAGTTTAAAATGTTAATCTATTATTTTTCCCTTTTATGTTGTTATATTTCACTGGATTTTAATTATAATGTCCTTCTGACATGGCTTTATGTATAGAAAGTTAAATAAGAGGAGATTGCTGCTGTAATTTTAACTGGTGATGATTATTTGGTTCATTACATGGCTATCACTGAAAATGATTTTGTCTTACCCAAACCCACTGCCATCTAGTTGACCCTGATTCATAATGCCCCCTATCTGGGGTTTCTGAGACTGTAAATCTTTATGGGAACAGACAACTTCATCGTTCCAGAGGAGCAGCTAGTGGGTTTGAAGTTAGTAGTTAGTCGCTCAACGCTTATCTTACAGTGCTCCCAGATCCCTCACTGATATTTTATATATGTAAATCATTTTATTGGGGCTCATACAACTCTTATCACAATCCATACATACATCAATTGTGTAAAGCACCCTTATACATTCATTGCCCTCATCGTTCTCAAAATTCGCCTTCCACATTCAAAGGAAATAGAGGAAAGAGAGGGGAGACAGAGGGCATTTATAGAGGTCTAGATAAAGACATATGCATATGCAAATATATTTATACATGAGGATGGGGAAATAAATCTATGTGCATATATTTATAAGGTTAGTATTAAGGCAGCAGAGGGACATTGGACCTCCACTCTAGTACTCCCTCAATGCAAGAATACTTTCTTCTACTAAACTGACATTCTATGATGCTCACCTTCCCAACACAACCGCTGAAGACAAAGTGGGTGAACAAATAAATGTGGTGAAGAAAGCTGATGGTGGCCGGCCATCAAAAGAGATAGCATCTGGGGTCTTAAAGGCTTGAAGGTAAACAAGTGGCCATCTGGCATAGAAGCAATAAAGCCCACATGGAAGAAGCACACCAGCCTGTGTGGTCAAGAGGTGCTGAAGGGATCAGTTATCAGGCATCAAGGAACAAAAAAATCGTATCATTTTGTGCTCACCTCCCTGATATGATCGCTAAAGACAAGTGGATGCATAAGCAAATGTGGTGAAGAAAGCTGATGGTGCCTGGCTATCAAAAGATATAGCATCTGGGGTCTTAAAGGCTTGAAGGTAAACAAGCGGCCATCTAGCTCAGAAGCAGCAAAGCACGCATGGAAGAAGTCCACTAGCCTGTGCGATCACAAGGTATCAAGGGATCGGGTATCAGGCATCATCAGAACAAAAAATCTTACCATAGTGAATGAGTGAGGGAGTGCGGAGTGGAGACCCAAAACCCATTTGTAGGCCACTGGACATCCCCTTACAGAAGAGTCTTGGGGAGGAAATGAGACAGTCAGGGTGCAATGTAGCAAGGATCAAAAATACAACTTTCCTCTAGTTCCTAAATGCTTCCTTCCCCCCCACCCCCACTGTCATGATCCAAATCTTACCTTGCAAGCCTGACTAGACCAGAGGAGGTACACAGGTACAGATGAGAACTGGAAACACAGGGAAGTCAGGGTGGATGATTCCCTCAGAACCAGTGAAGTGAGTGACAATACTGGGAGGGTATAGGGAGAGTGGGTTGGAAAGGGGAAACCCATTCCAAGGACCTGCATTTGACCTCCTTGCTGGGGGACATACAACAGAAAAGTGGGGGAAGGGAGACGTGGGACAGAGCCAGATATGACAAAATAATAATTTATAGATTATCAGGGGTTCATGAAGGAGGAGGGATCGGGGAGTGAGGGGGAAAAATGAGGACCTGATTCCAAGGGCTTGGGAGGAGAGCAAAAATTTTGAGAATGATGAGGGCAACGAATGTACAAATGTGCTTTACACAATTGATGTATGTATGGATAGAGATGGGTGGTATATGAGTCCCTAATAAAATGATTTTTAAAAAGTGGGGGAAAGTGGAAAGATGCCATTATATTTTAATTCATTTTTTCTACACTTTAAAAAATCCCCTCACATTATACTTAACCTTAAATAATACATTGTTTAATAGTACATTTTTAAAATATCATATGCCATTTATGTAAAAAAGAAAGAAAGAAAATGTTTTGAAACTGACTCTGGTAGCAATTGTACAATACTGTTTTATGTGATTGATGGAATGTTATGATATATGTAAGAGCTCCCAATAAAATATTTCTTTAACATTCGCCTTCCACTTGGGTTCCTGGAATCAGCTCCTTTTCCTTTTTTCCCTCCCGCTCCCTCACAAAACCTTAATAACTTATAAATTATTACTCTGTCCTATCTTACACTGCCCGGCGTCTCCCCTCACCCACTTCCCTGTTGCCCATCCCCCAGAGAGGAGGTTACATGTAGATCCCCGAGATCTGTTCCCACTTTCTACACACCCTGCCCTCCCGGTGTCGCCACTCTCACCGCTGGTCCTGAGGGGTTCATCCGTCCTAGATTCCCTGTGTTTCTAGATCCCTACTGCTCTGCTGTGCATCCTCTGGTCTAACCAGGTCCGCGAGGTAGAATTGGGATCATGATAATTGGGGGAGAGGAAGCGTTTAAGAACTAGAGGAAGGTTTTGAGCTTCATTGTTGCTACACTGAACCCTGAGTGACTCATCTCCTCCCCACTACCCCTCTGCAAGGGATGTCCAGTTGTCTACAGATGGGCATTAGGGCCCATCATGCACTCCCCTCATTCACGATGATATGATCCCCCCCCCCCCACCGCCGCCTTGTTGTTTGAAACCTGGTCCACTTGGCCCTTCATGATCACACATGTTGGTGTGCTGCTTCCATGTGGGCTTTGTTGCTTTTGGGCTAGATGGCTGCTTGTTTACTTTCAAGCCTTTAAGTCCCCAGACGCTATATCTCTCAATAGTCAGGCACCATCAGCCTTCTTCACCACACTTACTTATGCACACATTCATCTTCAGTGTTTCTATGGGGAAGGTGATCACACAATGATGGTTTTTGTTCTTTGTTGTCTTCTACCTGATCCCTTCAACACCTTGTATCCACTTAGGCTTGTGTACTTCTTCTCTGTGGGCTTTGTTGCTTCCGAACTAGATGGCTGCTTGCTTGCCTTCAAGCCTTTAAAACCCCAGACCCTATATCTTTTTGATTGGCAGGCACCATCAGCTTTCTTCACCACGTTTGGTTATACACACGTTTGTCTTCAGCGATCATGTCGGGAAGGTCAGTATCATGGAATGACCGTTTAGCTGAGCAAGGTGCTATTGTATTGAGGGAGTGCTACGAGGAGAGCCCCCACTTCTAAGTAGTTACCAGGAATAAAAGGAAGAAAGGGAGAGTCTTTTTTTAAATGATGGTGGAAAATTTGGAAATGGATAGTGGTGATGGTTACACAACATGATGAATTTAATAATGTCATGTAAAATGTTGAATTGGCACGTGTTTTCTTATATATGCTTCTACCACAATAAACAATAAAATTAGTTTAATCTATTTACTCAAATAATTTATCTCTTCTGGTGCTCTTTCTTCGTTGTTGACTTTCATTTGGGATCATTTTCCTTCAACTTGACAACTCTCCTCAGTATTTCTTAGCATGTAGATGACTGAATACTCATGTCTTGTTTGTCTGAAAATGTCCTTATTTTAACAACAGTACTTTGAAGGATATTTATACAAATACAGAAGGAATATAGATGCACAGCTTTTGTTAAAGATGTCATTCCATTGTCTTCTAACTTTCATTGTTCCTAAATAGAAGTTTGTTTCACAAACTCACCATGGTTGGTTTCTCTCTGTCCTCTCTGACGTGATTTTCAGTAGGCGGATTATGATTTGTCTAAGTATGGTTTCTTTCTCTCTTTTTTTGAAGGATATTTAGTGTCCCCTGAGATTCTTGAGTCTGTAGGCTTTACTTGGAAAAAGGCAAGAAAAGGTTTTACAATAGTTACCTCATACCATATTTGCCCCTTTGTTATCGACTATTTTCACTCAGCAAACTGTCCTCTAGGTTCATCAATGTCATGAGGTGTTTCCCAGATTCATTTTTATTCTTTTATGTTGTGTAATAAACACTACTTGGACTTCTAACCTCAAGGTCAGTGGTTCAGATTCATCAGTCTTTCTGTGAGACAAAGAGTAAGCTGTCTGTGTCATTAAAGATTTACAGCGTACAAAACTCTATTGCTATGAGTTGCTATAAGTGGTTTTCATTTGGTTGGTTTTAATATTCCATTGTGTGTATCTACCCAAACCACTCACTTCCATTGAGTCAATTCTGATTCATTGTGGCTCAATAGGACAGAATATCACTGGCCCCATGAGTTACCTAGATTTAACTCAAGAAAGCCTCATCTCACTCTCATGGAGTCATTGGTGGCTTAGAATTGCTGACTTTGTCATTAGCATATGAAAGGTTTTTTGTTTGTTTTTAATCCATTCTTCCAATGATAAGCATTTCAGTTGTATTCATCAGTTTGCTATAGTGGGTATGAATACGGGCGTGGCTATGTTTATCTGTGTTTGGACTCTTGCTTATCTAACAGGTATACCATGTTGAGGGACTGGTAGGTTATGCGGTATTTCTATTCACCACTTCTCTAGGAAGCACCACACCGTTTTCACAGCGGTTGCAATATTTTAGAACCTCCCCTGCAGTGTACGGGGGTGGGGTGGGGTGGGGGGTGGGGTTGCAGTCCCTCGGCACCTTTGCCAGCGTTTGTTTTCTGTTTCCCTGAACCTTGCTAATAATGTTGGGCTGAGATGCTATCTTGTTTTCATTTGTATCTGTCAAGACTAATGATCTCGTGTTTCTTCATACGTTTGTTGGCTGCCTGAATGTCTCCTTTGACAAGTCCTCCACCCTTTTTAAAGTTGGACTATTTGTTTTTCTGCTTGAGGTGTTGAAGTATCCTATAAACCTTAGAGATTAATTCCTTGTCCAATATGTCATAGCCAACAAACATGTTTTCCCCTTGTCTATGAGTTCTCTTTTACTCTGGTGATGAATTCTTTTGATTCACATAAGTGTCCAATTTGTAGGAGGTCCCAGTCATCTGTTGGTCTTCCACTGTGTTTGTGTGTTTTTTCATGTTTGCTTGTGTGTGTCTGCTATGTATTAGGCCCCATAAGCTTGTCTTAATTTTTTAAATTGATGATTTTTATAGTTCTTGGTTTTAACATTTAGGTTTTTGATCCAACTAGAGTTCATTTCTGTACATGGCATATGATAGGGAACTTGATTCATTCGTACACCAATGAGATTGTTCTTTAAGGTTAGAGTTGATCTGTTATTCTCAGTGGGAAATGAGTGAAATTCAAGACGGCTCCTTTCCTTAGTTCCAGTTCATGTTTGGTATTAATTATTTTGAAAATGAAGCCAAGACTTTCGAACCTGAGTACCAAATGATTGCTCTCTGCTTTCCAGCCCTGGTCCCAATGTCCCCAGCATTCTCATTCAACTGCTTCATCAGCAACACATTTTCACAGCTCCAGGGAACTGACAGTCCCTGTGCCCCTCAGTGTTTTGCATTTCTTTACTCTCTTTTTGTGGGTTGTCAGCTCTCTCTGTTGGAGGTAAGTTCCATGAAGATAGACATTCCTTCTGATTGTTTACTATGGATCCTCAACATCTAGAATAACCTCTGCCCCATAAGACATGCTCAGGAATCGCTGAATGAGGACATGAAGGGAAGTGTAAGTGGGGTCCTTGAGCACCCATGTGAAGGCTGAGACGAGGAGAAGCAGAAGAATGAAACACCGTTTAAGTGATCTATGAGACAGAGATGCAGGAGAGTCTGGGGTCCAGAGACCCCCAAAAGTGTTTTTCAAGGAGCATCAAGTCACAAACCAGTGGAGATGAAGTTTGAGAAGGAAACATGGAATTTAGCAATGTGAGTCCCTGGTGACTTTCACGAGAGCAGTTCTAAGAGAGTGATGGGAAGAAAGCCAAACTGGAGGGAATTCAAACGAGCTTGGGAGGTGAAGAATGAAAGACAGCCTGTATAGAAGAGGCTCTTGGAAGAGTTTTTCCGTAAAGAAGTGTAGTTAAATGCAATGGTTGTAGGAGATGGAGGTGGAATTTATAGAGGGTTTGTTTTGTTTTTTCAGATGGAAGAGTATCGGATTCATTTCACTCACTGTCATGGAGTTGATTCTGACTCACAGTGATCCGATAGGACTGAGGTTAATTCCCTGTATGGGTTTCTTTACTGGAGCAGAAAGCCTCATCTTTCTTCTGAGGAGAGGGCTGGTGGATTTGAACTGCTTGTCTTGCAGTTAGCAGTCTGATACCCAATATCTCCACTGGGCTCCCTGAAGTGGTGGAAGGAGAGGGCATGCAGTGCACAAGTGAAGGGAGGCAGGAGCAAAGACAGTTCGTTGGGGACAGAAAAGGGAGGGCAAGCTGAAAGAGGCTGGGTAGATGTGGTAGGGGAAACGTGTGGGTGTTTTCCTCTCATTATAGTTACCCTCTTAATGCAATCTGAAGCAACACTTTAAGCTGAGAGTAAAGGTGAAGGGGGAGATGTTGTGCATTTGAAGAAGCAGGAGATGGTCTGACATATTCATTGAGAGGAACAAAAAAATTGAACACACTATGACAGTGTTGTATGATTTCTTGGTTGCGTAAGGGCTGACCTCAGATTTGTAGACGGAAATTTAAAGTGAGGTTGACATCATATTTGTCTGTTTCCTACAGTCACACTGAGTAGCTCAAGTATAATTTTAAGAAGCAAGCAATTTTAAAAAGAAGAGAGTTGGATTTAGTTAAGGGTTGAGATTTTCCTAACCAAGTGAATAGAGACCATGGGAGTCCAATGTACATGCAAGGGGGACGATGGCTATAATGATGGGCTGCAGGATTTAAGATGAGCAAGGAGAGAATTAAGGGACAGTAAAAAGGGGTTGGGATCAGCACTGTGTATTGTTGGAGTCAAGGAGGGAGCTGGTGAGATAGAAAGTAATGGTTAAAGAACAGTATACTTGAAAATATCTGTAATGTAGGGGTTTCAGTTATTGGTAAGGAGAACTTTGGGTATTGTAGTGGAAGTGACAGAGGTAAGATATCAGGAAAAGTCAAGAGAGGAGGGAAATGAGAGGAGAAAAAATAGTCTAAATCTAGTAACGAGCAGCAAAGAGGACACTTAACGTCTCCGTAGACCAAGTGGCGTTAGTGTTAGAGGTTGAATAAAACCAGCCACCCCTTGAAAGGACTGGAAGAGTTCTTGGGGAAGGTCATGTTTTGGATTGAGAGCAAAAATGCGCACTGAATACAGTCAGTTCACGTGAAGCACTTAGTTGAAATTGGAATTTGTACCAGCTCAATTGACATGTTAGGGGAAAAGTTGAGCCTAATGTTAAATTTTACCTTTGCATATATGAAATTGCATCTGAAATAAATACAAGGTGAAGGCAGAAAACTGTGTTACCAGAGCTACTCATTGTTGTTAATGACCATCTTCAAGGTCATGGGCAGACTTCAGTCCATTGTTATAGGCACTGACTGTCTTGTTTGAGTGACTTCCAAGCTATGGGCTAATCTTTCAGCACCGAACCAGACAATGCTCTATTGTGATCCACACAGGGTTTTCATGCATTAATTGCTCATGTCTCAAATGTCCACCAGCATGAGGTCCTTGTCCAGGGATGGGGCCTCTCTGAAAATATGTCCAAAGTATGTGAACCGAAGTCTCACTGCCCCTGTTCTCAAGTAGCACCCTAACTGTACTTCTTCCAAGATAAGATTTGTTTGTTCTGCTGGCAATCCATGGTACTTTCGTATTCTTCACCAACACAATTGACAAGCACAGGAGATTTAAAACAAGGAAGAAAATAGGGCTGAAAATCTGAGACGGAGCCAAGAAATTTATGGATGCAACAAACAGAGAAGGTTAGAGACACATGAATCAAAACGAATTCACAGCCGTCACAGTTTGCTCCATTTATTTTCAATGTGTGAGCAAGCGCTACGATCCGGATTTGGTATTACTTCTGTCAAAACTGTCAGGTACTCTTTGAAATTGTTTGTGAAGGCAAGACAACTCTTAGGATGGAAAACATCATTATTTTATTTTACAAAGGAAGTTAATTCTCTCTCTCTCTCTCACACACACACAGAGCTAAGGAAGTACTGAAAAAGCATGGGAGAAAATATCTTTCTCCAAAAATGCTATGGCCACCTTTAATATTTTTGTGTTTTCCTTTACTTACTGCATTTCATATTTAATAAAAGATGTTATTGCTGTTTGATAGTGAGTCCATCCCAAACCGAGAACAGCCCTACAGGGATTCTCGGGCTAAAATATCTTCCCCAGGTCATTTCTTCCATGGAACACCTGGTAGATTCGAATCACCATCCTTTTGGGTAGTAGCTATGGCTCATTAAATGGATCTTATGCCAAAAATTATCTCTACAAATCATTGCCTTCAACAGTGTTTTCTGATTGTAAAAAAAAAAAAAAACATATCAAAACCCTGCATGTATCATAAAAATCTGGAATTGGGGGAGAGTGGGAGGGAGGTGAGAAAAAAAAGAGGACCTGACACAAAGGGCTTAAGTGGAGAGCAAATGCTTTGAAAATGATTAGGGCAAAGAATGTACAGATGTGCTTTATACAATTGATGTATGTATATGTATGGATTGTGATAAGAGTTGTATGAGCCCCTAATAAAATGTTTTTTTTAATGTGGAATTGAAATAAAGCACAACAGAAAATGAAGATTGCTAAGAACTCCATCACGTAGTTTTTGTATCTCCTGAAGCCTATTTTGTTTACTGTTTAATATTACAATAGTCTGTGTGGGGTGGTTTTTCCAGCACAGTTCTGAGTTCTATTTACATGTTCTACCCCAGTACATCTCAAAATGGGCTTTGTGGGTGCTCTGCATGAGAAATACCCATGAAAGGGCTGAAATGCTGATACTTGGGCTGTCCGCGAGACCCACTGAATCAGCATCTCCAGGAAGTGGGCCCAGGATTCAGTATTTTCACTTACACCTCAGCTGTTTCGTATAGCAAAGTTTGAAAGTTAGTACCTTAAAGGGAGGTAATTTGAACAGGCATTTAGGGATAGATGTCTGGTTTATGAACTTTCTCCAATGAAAGTAACTGAGTCACTGACAGTATTCAGGAGCATTGATAAACAACCAACCATTCCAATATAATGTATCAAGTTTTTACAGATGGAAATCAAATTTCCTCAGGACTCTGAACACAAAGTCAGTCACATTAAAGGCGCCATTTCACTAATGTTCGCCCCTAACCTGCACAATACAGTCCAGTACTTGAAGCACTCAAGGGAAACACTTTACTAGACCCATTAATTCTTCACTTATTTAAGATTTTCCTTCTCACTCTGGTTCCAAAGATATTTTAATTTCTGTTATTCAATCCATGGCATACATGGTAATTTGTTAATTAATACACAGTGTTCTGTGTCTCCCAGCACTTTCTATTGTTCTGCCTCCCACTACAGCTTCCTCTACTTTTCTGCTCAAGCCACGGCCCTCGAGTCAATGCCAATACATAGTGACCCTATAGGACAATGTGGAATTGTCCTGTGGCTTTCCAAGATGGTAAACTTTCCAGGATTAGAAGGTTCATCTTTCTTCCAAAGGGCAGCTAGTGTTTCCCAGCGCTGGCCCTGTGGTTAGCAACTCAATATGCCACCCACTGTGCCACCAGGTCTCCTACTTTGCTCTGGATTTCATAATTCATTGCTGTGGCCACACAGAACTTTAAGATGAGACTTATGATTACAGGATTTATTAGGAAGTCCTCACTCCCATTGAGTTGATTCTGAGACATAGCCTTCAGGCCAGGGTAGAACTAACTTCCTATGTGGAGCTTCCAGACAAAGAAGAGACTATGAAGTAGGAATAGACTGTCCACTTATGAGAACATTTTATAAATGACAGTGGAACCTTGTCAGATTTAATGCCAGAAATGTCTCGCACGTTGGAAAGCACAGAAGCTATGACTGAGGAAGAGCTGCCTCAGAGTAGAGTGGATAATGATGTGAATTGACATTCATTTGCTGACGAGAAATAATTCAAAATAAGAAGAAACAAATATGTTAATCTGAAGGTGGAAAATGATGGGTTTAGAAAGATGGATGTTGTCAAAAATAGAATGGAACACATATATTGATATCCTGGGCATTACTGAGCTAAAATTGACTGGCTTTGGCCATTTTGAAATGGACAAATATATGACTGACTGTGGGAATGACAAATTCAAGAGGAGTGATGTAATCATTATTAAAAAGTATTCCTCAATTCTATCTTAAAGTATGTTTCTGTCTTTAAGGTATAGAACAATATCTATATGCATACAAGGAAATCTAGTTAATGCTATTATTCAAATTTATGCACCAACCACTAATGCTAGTGTGGAAGAAACTGAATAATTACACCAACTTCTTTAGTCTGAAATTGATCAAACATGCAATCAAGATGGATCATAATTATTGGCAATTTGAATGCAAGTGTTTGGGGGGAAAAAAGAGGATCAGTAGTTGGAAAATATGGTCTTGATGATAAAAAACAAAGCAGGAAATTCACAAGAAAATGTCAAGACTAATGACTTCTTTGCAAATAACTTTTCCCCCAACAACATAAGCAGTGACTGTACATGTAGATTTCACCAGATGGAATGGCCAGGAATCAATATCTGTAAGAAGAGATGATGAAGAAGCTCAATACCAGTAGCCAACGCAAGACCATAGGACAATTGAGGAATAGACCATCAAATGTTGAAGTTGACAAAAGTGAAAAGAAGTCCATGAGAGACAAAATACAACCTTGAATGTATCCCACCTGAATTTTGAGAACATCTTAAGAATAGATTTGACACATTGAACACTAATGCCAAAAGACCTAAGGAAAACATCATACATTTAAGAATCAAATTACAAGAAAGAAAAGATCAAAACACATGTCAGAAGAGACTCTGGAATTTGTTCTGGAACACAGAGTGCTAAAGCAAATGGGAAAAATCATGATGTACAATTGCTGAACAGAATATTTCAGAAGGCAGTTCAGACAAAGACAATGTAAAGTAGTATAATGATTTGTGCAAAGACAAAAGAGAATAATACCTTTAGCATTTCAAGTTGAATGAACTAAAGAAATATTCAAACTTTCAATTGTAATATTGAAGGATTCTATGAACAAAATATTGATGATGCAGGAAACATCAAAAGAAGGTGGAAGAAATAAACCCAGGTCACTGTACCAGAAAGAACTGGTCAACATCCCACCATTCTTAAAAAGAAGTAGCATATGATCAAGAACTGATGGAATGCCATGGAGAAATCCAAGCTGCATGGAAAATATTAGTCCATAGCAAGGCTTCATGAATTGATGGAATACTCATTGAAATATTTCAAAAAGTTGATGACGCACTGAATGGACTCATTCATGAGTCCTATGCCAAGTAATCTGAAAGACAATTATTTGGCCAACCAATTTGAAGAAATCCATATTTTGTACCCAATCCAAAGAAAAGTGGTCCGATAGAATGCAGATATTATTGAACAATATTATCAATATCATTTGCAAGTAAAATTTTGCTGGCAATAATTTTAAAAATACTTGCGACAGTACATCAATAGGAAGCTGCCAAAAATTCAAGTCAGATTCCAAAAAAGATGTGGCATAAGGGATAGCATAGCTGACATAAAAAAGAGGACACCAAAAAGATGTTTACTTGAGTTTTATTGACTATGTAAAGGTACCTCAATGGTGTGGATTATAACAAATTATGGCTAATATTAAGAAGAATGGGAATTCCAGAACACTTCCTTGTGCTCGTGTGGAACCTGTACATGGACCAAGACATAGTAATTCAAATAGAATATGTGAATACTGTGTGTTTTAAAATCAGGAAAGGTGTATGTTATGGCTGCATCCTTTCACCATACTCACTTAATCTGTATGCTGAGCAAATGATCCAAGAAGCTGGATAATAGGAAGAAGATGTCATCAAAGGGCATATTAACAATCTGAGTTATACAGATGCCCCAACCTTGCTTGCTGAAAGCAAGAAGACTAGAAGCACTTACTGATGAAGATCAAGGACCACCACCTTTAGTGTGTATTACAGCCCAAATGTAAACAAAAATCCATACATTGGGACCAATAGGTAACATCAATGATAAACACATAAAAAATTGAACTTGTTAAGGATTCATCTTGCTTGGATCCACAATCAATCCTCATGGAAGGAACAGGCAAACAACAAATTGCATGGTGCAATTCTCCTACACCAGATATCTTTCGATTGTTGAAGAGCAATAATGTGACTTTGAGGACCAAGTTGCAGTTGACCCAAGCCATGGTATCTTCTTCTAGGTATGTCTAAGCTGGTCTATGAATAAACAATCCTGGGTGACTGGTGTATTATGATGTCAGCAAAGGATATTGAAAGTACCAAGGACCATGAGAAGAAGGAACAAATATGTCTTGGAAGAAGTACAACCCACATGCTCCTTAGAAATGAGACTGGTAAGACTTCTCATGCACGTTGACCATGTAACCAGGAGAGACCAGTCCTGGAGAAGGTAGGCAATAAAGAGGAATGTATAAGGGTGCTTTACTCAATTGATGTATGTATAGATTGTGATAAGAGTTGTATGAGCCCCAATAAAAAGATTTATTAAATTAAAAAATAAGTAAAGAGGAAGCCCTTTAATTAGATGGCTTGCTACAGTGGCTGTAACAATGTGCTCAAACACCCATTTGTGAGGATGACGCAGGACTGGGCAGTGTTTTGTTTGGTTGTATATAGGGCTACCAAGGGTCAAAGTCAACACTTTGGCACTTAACAACTACAGATCCGAACTCCACGAATCCTTCAGTGTATGTAGTTAATATTTAAATTTTTATTTTATTGTTGTAAGCTCAAGAAAAACTTTTTTAAAAAAAGAAGGAAGAACAAACTCTCAGCTGTCGAGCTGACTTGAGCTCAGGGTGGCCCTGCATGATTAAGTAGCATCGCCACATAAGGAACCCAAGAATGTGATAAGTATGGAAACTGGCTGCACATCTTCCTGTCACGGCACAAGTGGAGCTTATTTGTTGACCTTCTGCTTAACAGCCAAAGGTTTCACCACGATCCCACTAGGGCTCTTTTGGTAAAACACATACAACTTAAAATTTGCTGTTGTAACTATTTTTCAAATGTACCATTGAGTGGTAATAATTACATTTACAATGTTGTTCAGCTATCGCTGCTATTTCCACAGCGCTTTCATCACTTCAAGCAGAAACTCTGTATCAATTAAGCAATAACTTCACTATCTTTTCTACCTCCAGGCTCTGGCAAAACCTCTCGTGGACTATTAGTCTCTGTGCTTATAAGGCATGAGACGCCTTGTTCTATTGTACTGCATAATTTAAAATTCAGAATAAAAATGTATTCGTGATATAATGAATGATTGTGCTTTCTTTAAACAAGGGAACTGGTATTAGATTTTAGAAGCAAATGTGTTTATGGAATGGCTAAAGAACTATACCCTTACCCACGTTCATTAGTTCGTTTCCTCTTTCCTACAGATCTTATTTGCTGAGTACTCAATGTGGCTTTCAGTCTAATTCATGATTAGTTAATTAACTAATTAATTAGTCTAATTAATTCATAATTCATGGAGCAGTTGATTGGGAGAAACCCAGAGTTTCTTTAATGAAAATACAACAAACACTCAACCTTTGTTTTATTTCCCTTGTTTCCCAGGGCTTCAGTCTTATGAAATACCGAAAAAAATTTAAATGTAAAATGTTGAGGGGCATCAAAAGAAGATAAGCACTCTTTTGATCACATGTGAAGTTAATTATTACTTATGCCATCTTTTATAGTTTTCATTTGTTTGATAAATTTATTCTGTTCCTGAAGCACACCAGCACTGTGTGAACATGAGGTGTCGATGGGATTCAGTATCAGGTATCAAAAGATCCAGAACAAATTTTATATCAATGCAAACGATGGGGGTTGGAGTGCAGACCCAAAACTCATCGGTAGATAATTGGAAATCCACGCCCCTTCCCCCCGCTGAAAGGGTTATAATCAGCGGTTCTCAACTTGTAGCTCCTAACCCCTTTGGGGGTCAAACGACCCTTTCACAGGGGTCACCCAATTCCTAACAGTAGCAAAATTACAGCTGTGAAGTAGCAATGGAAATAATTTTATTGTAGGGGTCACCAAAACATGAGGAACTGTATTAAAGGGTCACGGCATTAGGAAGGGATGATTTAACCGAAGTTCAGTATAGCACCGATGAAACACACATCATTCCTCTAGTTCCTGAATGCTTCCTTTCCCCCACTGCCATGACCCAGTTCTACCTTAAAAACCTGTCTAGAATGGAGAACACACATTGATACACATAAGAGCTCTTGACACATGGAATTCAGGACAGATAAACCCCTCAGGAGCAGTAGTGAGAGTGGCGATATCATGAGGGTAGGGGGATGGTGGGGTAGGGGGAAGGAGGAGAGCGAACCCATTGCAAGGTTGGATATATAGGCCACCCCCAGGGGGTGAACAACAGAAATGTGAGTGAAGGGAGACTATGGGCAGTATAAAATAACAATATATAATTGATCAAGGATCCACAAGAGTGGGAAGGTAAGGGAGAGAAGGGGGAAAAGAGGAGCTTATATCAAGGGCTCAAGTAGAAAGAAAATGTTTTGGAAATAATGATGGTAACATGTACATATATGCTTGTTACAACTGGTGTATGGAAAGTTATAAAAACTGTAAGAGACCCCAATTAAGTGATCTTTTAGAAATTTCCTTCCTTCCTTCCTTTTGCTCAAATATGTTGGGAGTAGAGATGACCACAGCACAATTGTTCTCTTCTTGTTCTTCAGCCAAGACAGCCAAAGAGATGATTTTGTGTGTGTCACCTTGAGTCATAAGTGAGAACAGAACAAGTCCAGAACAAAGGATTAAAACTGGATTGCTTATGTGTGAGCAAGGTGGGCCTCTCCGGTGCTTATGGTGATCAAATGGGATGGAAGTTGTAGATCCATAGACATTCTAGACAGTAGCATGCATTCAGAACCGTCCCCGCCTCTGGCATGCTTTATTTGTGCTGTTCAGGCTTCCGTGGGCGCCCAGACTAGTTTACTTGGACCTCTGCCTCATCTTTCTTCTCTTGTGCTTCATTGTGTGTGTTCACTCCACCCTCCACTAAGTCTCATAGTCCAGAGGTTTCTAACAAGGGGGTGTCTAGTGGGGGAGGACAAAGATTCATGAAGGTGCAACAAGGGGTTTCACCGAGAGATGGGGGGAGCTGAATGCACACTCAATATGGAGGAAGTCAAGCCTGTGCTACCAATTGCCAATGTGTTTTTGCGGCCTGGCCGTAGGAGGGCCAGGAGTGGCAGAACTGACCAGATGGCAAGGGCTCTACACAATTACCTTAGTGACTGTCAATCAAGAGATTTGCTGACAATACCCCCAATTTGGTACTAAAAATGAGGATTTTTATGATTGAAAAATTTTATGAGTGAAATTAGAAGCCATTAAAAGCACCATTTAGATCCAAATGACTTCACTTAACCTAGGGCCAACCCGCTGTTGTGGATCCCAGTTGCTAATGTGAATTGCACTCCGAGGTGGATCAGGAGCCAGAACAGACTGGGGCCCCGTTGTTCCATGCACCAAGCCAACACCTCTAGATGAGCAAGCTGCTGTACTCTGAACCTCCTGACACTTTGAGCTGTTTTCAAGAGAACCGGTGAGTTGAGAAAATTCTATCTTGGCAATATTTCACTCACTGGTATAGATTCAAGGCAAAAACTGTTGTATGTTCCAATAAACTCAGGAACCTTGCAATAATATAAAGCAAAACAAAATTTCCTATTGAAAGAACATAAATCAACCATTGTATAATGGTGCCTTAAAGTAGATGCTGACTCATGGTGACCCACGTGTTTCAGGGTGGAGCTATACTTCATAGGATGTCAATGGCTGTAAAGTGGATACTCAGGCCTTTCTTCTGAGCTACGCTTAGTTGGATTTGAACCGTCAACCTTTTGGGTAGCCCTTAACTGCTGAGAGCCCATAAGAATATTTCCCAAAGGTTTTTTTTTTTGTATACAAAATCCTCTTCCTTAGAGCATCTTCCAAGGCTTGTGTTCTGTAGAATACCTTTAGAAACACATTATTAAACGAATCTTTAAAAGCTGGCCTCAGTTAGGGTCACCATATAATTTATTATCCAAAGCAAGACTCTTCAAGCACGCACAGGGAGCTATTAATAATTATGCTTGACAACAGAAATAAACGGAAACTGTCTTAGGACAACCAGCATGTGTAATCCTCTTAGTTATAGCTAATAAGATGTTGCACTAACAATTAGTAGCTTGTGGCTATCAATCTAAAAGCAATAGGACATAAGTGGCTTGAATTAGTTCAAGTCCTCTAAGAAACAAGTCCCCAGATGAGCTTAGATATGCAAAATATTTATTGGATGAATGACCTACCTGTGAAGAGTAAAGGGAAAGCGAGCAGGAGGGATCAAGGAGTGCTTCAAATGGCGACGCAGGTTTGATACAAGAGGAGAAAAGAAAGAACAGAAATGAGATTGGACAGTTAAAAACCTTAGAGCACCGTCTAAGACTTGACCAAGCTGATAGACATCTCCAAGCAAAGGCTGACTGTTGACCAGGCATCAGCAGGAGGAGCCAGGTCTAGTACGTTCACTAATGAGACAATTCAGGGAGAGGTTGGCCTTGACCACAGTAGCAGCTGATCTTCAAAGAACCCTGAGGTCTGCATCTCTGTGGTTACCACTTTGGTTAAGTTGCCCAAATACGAAATGCTATTTGTTGAGTTATCATGTAATGATATCAATTTTATTCCTTACCTCTGGAAATGGGACCTTAGACTAGGTTCCTACAGCCTTGCAGGAAAAAAAAAAAAGACAGAAATTGCTTTGTAATTGAGAGATCTCCTGGCTATTATGAGAATAGCTGGAGAACACTGTCAGAATTAGTGCCGGAAGATGATCCTATCAGGTTCAAAGTCATTCAAACTACAACTGGAAAAAAGAGTTGCCTCAAGAATGTACAGATGTGCTTTATACAATTGATGTATGTATGGATTGTGATAAGAGTTGTATGAGTCCCTAATAAAATGTTTTTTTAAAAAAAGAATTAAATCGGAAAATTCACATTAAAAAAAAAGAGTTGCCTCCTCAGATAGAGTTGACTTAATGACATGGGTGGAGAAAAGTATTCGGGTTCTTTATTGGCTGACAAGGCATGACTCAAACTGAGAAAGAGATCATGGCAAATATAAGACAATATGCAGACAGTACAAACTATGACTCTAGAGAAATGAGACTTTCCAAAGGATGAAATAGAATGTATAAAGATCAGTATCCCAGGCATGAATGAGCTGAAATGGATTGGTATTGGTCCTTTTGAATCATGCAGACCTGAAGTACAACGCTGCCACTGATAGAATAATACTAAACACCTACAAGGTCAGGTAATATGACTGTTAATCAAATTTACACCCCAACCACTCACGCCAAAGACAAAGACATTGGAGATGTTCACCATCTTCTGCAGTCTTTACTTGATTAAACATGCAATCAAGAGGCATTCACAATTACTGGTGATTCGGCTGCAAATGTTGGAAGGAAAGAAGAATCAGTAGTTACAAAATATTGCCTTGTGATAGAAACAATTGTAGAGAGCTCATGATAGAATTTTGCAAGGCTAATGACTTTTCCACTGGAAGTCTGCATTTTTTGAACACCATGAGAACTGTACATGAGAACCTCACTGGATGGGCTACTTAAAACTCAAAACTCACTGCCATCAAGTCAATGCTGACTCATGGTGGCCCAATAAGGCCCTGTAAACAGGTTAGAACTACCTGTATGGGTTTTCAAGACTGTAACTCTTTACAGGAGTAGAAAGCTTCCTCTTTCTCCCACTGAGCAGCCAGTGCTTTTGAACTGTCAACCTCAGAGTTAGTAACCTAACTTGTAATCACTACACCACCAGGGGGTCCTTCGATGGTATACACACATGTCAAATTGATTACACCTGGGGAAAAAGACAAAGGAGAAGTTAGACCATGACCAGAGGTTGACTGTGGAACAGATGATGGTGGTAGTTAGATTTTATGTCAACTTGCATGGTGGAGTCCAACTTTATCAACTTTATCATTATGACACAGTTTGATGATGACTCCTGTGTTTTGCACAGTAGCTGAATCGTTGGGCTCAAGAATAGCAATGATTTTAAAGATTGCTCAGGACCAGGCAGTGTTTTGTTCTGTTGTACAATGGGTCACAAAGAGTTGGAACCAACTGACAGCACCTTGCTACATAACAATTCAAGAGAATATTCATGAAAGAGCTGTCAGCCTACCCTAGAAGATACACTTCATCACTAGAAATACACAAGTGCATAAATGCAGAGGATGTCATTAGAGGCTTGTCTGAAATTCTACTTCCAATTAAATTGAATCATGTTAAAAAACTTAACATGGCCCTCACTTGTCTGCTGTAATATGACATTTGGTCATCCAGCACACTCTCTGTTATAACAGGTATGTACCATCAGAATTGATGGGCTTGCTCAGTAAAGCTCTCTGTTTTCTCCCATGACTAGGCAGGCCCAAGTGGAAATGGATTATGACTCAGCAGAGCAAAAAAATAGCATCTCTCGATAGCCACTTGACAAAGCCAAGCAATCGATTTTGATTATGTCTCTTAATGGAGAGGACCATGCTACACTTAATAATGCTAAAGCGAGAAGTTAATATTTTACTCTGAAATGCATTATGTGCATTATCCCACACCTACATATCATCCTAATGATGAGGAAAAACTATAAAGTGTAGTATTGGTAATAGTAATCATGGTAGGTTTCATGGATGGTTAAAAAACCTCACGTGCTTAGCTGCTAACTGACGGGTTGGAGGTTCAAGTTCATGCCAAGCTGCCTCTGAAGAAAAGCCTGGATATTTGCTTTCTGAATGCTCCATGGAGCACAGTTCGATTCTCTATGGCAACAGGTTAGTTAGTTAGTTAGTTAGTTAGTTAGTTAGTTAGTTAGTTAGTTAGTTAGTGATATGACAAGTGAATGGATGAGGTGGCTTCAAGAAATATGGGAAAAATCTAATTTCCCCACAAACCGTTTGAATCCCCCTCCTAGTCAAACTATTTTTATGATATGCTTAACATGGGCCAGGCATTGCCCTATGCATTTTGCATGTAGTAACTCTTTGAACCCACACTTGTTCACAACACAGTGAAACCACACCAAGCATGCTGCCTTCGAATCAGTGCTGATCGTGACCCCTGTGGGTTTCTGAGACGGTAACTGTTCATGGAAGTAGAAAGCCCAGTCTTTCTCCCATGGAGCTGCTGGTGGTTTTGAACTGCTGGCCATGCAGATCACAGCACAACATGTAACAACGACACTACCAGGGTTCCATATTAAATAGGAGAAAACGGAGGCACAGAGAGGTTATGCAACTTGCTCAAGGCCCACAGCCAAGTTGGAGTGCCAAGTCAGGGAGTTTGGCCCCAGAGACTCTGTTAGTGACAACAGAACTCTATTGACTTTGTTAAGTTACTAGAACGACAGTGAAAATCTTCCCATAACTTTTCAATGTTGTTTATCACAAGCAGTTGTCAGTCTCTTAGGCACCACATGGTCTCTTGGCCCTCTGTCGTGCTCAGTGCAGCAGTCGCAGCAACACTGCACACCTGCCTGGTTTTGCCACAGAGACTTGCTTGTTGGGTGCAGTGGTTAGGTTTCAGCACAACCTTTAGTTGAAGTTGGACATCCTTCTTGTCTCTGCTACCCAGAATCGACTTTGGACAACACTGAGCAGGTGAATGCAAATAAGAAGCCGACAGTCATGAGAGCCCAGTCACTTAGTGTCATGAAAACAGACAGATCCCAAAGGTAGGTGGGGGGTAAGGTAGTGATGTTAACAAACCAAGGGACAAGGGAACAAGGGATCCAAATTGGTGGTGAGGTGGGTGTGGCAGGCCTGGGAGGGAATGATCAAGGGTAAGGTAATGAAGAGGTATAGCTGAAACCCAGATGGGGACAGAGCATGATAGTGGGACAGGGGGAAAGTCAAGAGAAATAGAGGAAAGAGCTAGGAGGTAAAGGGCATTTATGGAGGTCTACACAAAGACATGTACATATGCAAATATATATATGAGGATGGGGAAATAGATCTATGTGCCTATATTTATAGGTTTAGTATTAAGGTGGCAGAAGGACCTTGGGCCTCTACTCAAGCACTCCCTCAATGCATGAATACTTTCTTCTATTAAATTGGCATTCTATGATGCTCACCCTCCTGACACAACTGCTGAAGCCAAAGCGTTTGAATAAGCAAATGCGGTGAAGAAAGCTGATGGTGCCCAGCTATCAAAAGAGATAGTGTCTGGGGTCTTAAAGGCTTGAAGATAAACAAGCGGCCATCTAGCTCAGAAGAAACAAAGCCCACATGGAAGAAGCACACCAGCCTGTGCGATCATGAGATATTGAAGGGATCAGGTATAAGGCATCATGAAAAAAAAATCCTACCATATTGAATGAAAGGGGAAGTGCAGAGTGGAGACCCAAAGCCCATTTGTCGGCCACTGGAGATCCCCTTGCAGAGGGGTCTAGGGGAGGAGATGAATCCGCCAGAGTGTGATGTAGCACCGATGAAGAATACAGCTTTCCTCCAGTTCCTAAATGCTCCACCCCCACCCCCTCTTCCCCGACCACTATCATAATCCGAATTCTACCTTGCAAGTCTGGATAGAGCAGAGGATGTCCACTGGTGCAGATAGGAGCTGGAGGCACAGGGCATACAGGGTGGATGATTCCTTCAGGACCAGGGGTGTAAGTGGCGATACTGGGAGGGTAGAGGGTGAGTGGGTTGGAAAGAGGGAACCGATTACAAGGATCTACATGTGACCTCCTACTTGGGGGACGGACAACAGAAAAGGGAGATGTTGGACAGGGCAAGATATGACAAAATAATAATTTATAAATTATCAAGGGCTCATGAGGGAGGGGGGACTGGGGAGGGAAGGGAAATTATAAAAAAAATAGGACCTGATGCAAAGGGCTTAAGTGGAGAGCAAATGCTTTGAAAATGATGAGGGCAAAGAATGTACAGATGTGCTTTACACAATTGATGTATGTATTGATTGTGATAAGAGTTGTATGAGTCCCTAATAAAATGTTAAAAAAAACAAAACCAAAAGATTACTTCAGGGAAAAAAAAAAGAGTTGGAAATGACCCAATAGTACCTAACAACAGCTCTTCTGAAATTAAAGAATGGAAGAGTTGCTCAAATATTGTCATTATAACTTTAACAAGCAATTTCGCCAATGGAGCTCTGGTTCCTACAGGTTATTTTTGAAATACAGTGGATGAGTGGCTTTAGCCTAAATCATGAGCATCATGAGCCCTATCTTCTGGAACAGAAAACCCTCTCTGGTATTATCAAGACCGTCAAGTTTCTCATTTGAGGTCAACACTATGAGCATCAGCTTCAGACCCATCTATTCCTTCTTGACTGGGGGACCACAGAGCAGTTCTTCAGGTCTTTTTATCATCATCCACAATGCAATGATTGTTGTTTGGATAAAAAATGACCACAATGCCTGGTAGACAGCATCACTCTGTGAAGGATCGATACTGATGAACATTTCATAAATTAAATGCTCTAAGTGGAGCAACTTTTCTCTTCAATATTTTTTTACTTCCTTTACACATATTTTATTGTTTTTCCATATTAAATTTTCCTACTACAGGTTGTCTAGTCTCAATACACTTTGATGTGTTCTGTTTCAATTCTTTAGAATTGGATAGTCTTGTTAGCATAGTCACTCTCTAGAAATGATAAGATTGAACAGCCTTAAAGAATTAAAAACAAAGTCATCATTACTTGGTTGATTCTTGTCTAAGTATAATATTTATTCGAATCTCCTCTCCAAGTAACATTTCTACTTAATGAATTTTGTTTCAGGAGCACACAGAACATAGAAAGAAAAGCAAAACTATGGAAAACTTTGAAGAATTATTAAAAGTTAAACATATGCTTTTGACAGCTTGAGTGGAAAATATGAACATCATGAGTAGTTTAAATATAGTAATATTTAAAATCTCTATTTCAAGAAGCTAATCTAGATGAAAAAATTGGGAGTTAGAAATGCCAATCTATGATTTTTCCTATATTTTATAACGAATATTTTACTAAAGTTGATTAATACACAATTTCTCTCTTGTCACGTTCAAATCTTCAGTCATAAAAATAATAATGCATATGTCTGAGATGTTGAAATAATGGGCTTCTCAGTTATTATATGTTATCCTATTTTTGAATAAATTTTGTGTTCTATGAAACACAGTTTTTGTCCCTGCAAGTTTTGGAGAACGCTGACACATTCATCAATTGTTACCTGGATAGGATGCTGCAAGATGCACAAGTGAGAAAATAAGCTTCCTGACTGGCAAACTTCGGTATGTAGTTGTTGTTATTACTGGCTGCTATCTAGTGGTTTTAGTTCGAGGCATTTGTGTTAGTCTGGGTTGACTAGTGAAACAAATTTATAGACACTCATATGTGTATAAGAAAAAGCTTTATATAAAACAGTAATTGTACATTAAGAAAACATCTCAGCCCAGACCAGATTAATTCCATAAGTCTGATATTAGCCCATATACCCAATACCAATCTATAAAGTCCTCTTCAGACTCAAGCTACACATGCAATGACACTGAATGCATGATGATCACAGGCCAGTAGGTGGAAAGTCTTGTGAATCCAGTGGTGGTGGAAACATCTCAGCACTGGCAGGGATCTCCACCTGGTTCCTACAGTTCCTGAGTCTGGTTTCATCAGCAGAGCTTCCTGTGTCTTGTCAGCAGGAAGACCAAGCAGAGCATGTGGGTCTGGCCTCCAGTGAGCTATTTATCTCTGTCTCACCTCCAAATGAGGTCATCAAGCTGCAACCTGATTGACAGGCTAACCTCCACCCCTTCACTCTTAATAGTCTCAAGTTGACACCAGATTATGTAACTACCACAACGTGGTAAAGAATGCATTTGTACAGAATAGAATGCTTCATAAGTTTTTCTTGGTTGTAACCTTGGTGGTGCAGTGGTTGAGCACTTGGCTGATAGTCAAAAGGTGAGTGTTTACAAACTGAAGACCAAATCCACTGCTATCAAGGCCATGCCAACTCATAGAGACCCTCTAGGACAGGATAGAACAGCTTTGGTGAGTTTCTGAGACTGAAAGTCTCTATGGGAGTGGAAAGCCCTGTCTTTCTCCCAAGGAGCAGCTGGTGGTTTCAAACTGCTGATCTATGGTTAGCAGCTCACCCCATACCCACTATACCACCAGGGTTTCTGACCAGATTTGCAAATGTCCATGAATAACCTAACCCACATGGGCTACTCCTGTTTCCATCGGGTTAGAACTGGTACAACCCTTGTTGGAATTGTTACTCTTTTCTATGTAACTGCTAGGAATCCACAAGCTACACAGAAGGTACCCATTATCTGCTACACTCACCATCCCAGTTATGTAAATTGCCAAATACCTCTATAGTCTCCCTGGAAACATAGAGACGGTGAGTTAGGTATCTGTTATTTGACAGTGTCTTTAAACAACGGCTTTATTATTTCTCAGGCTTCCTTGGTTTTCTAGGTCCACTAGAGCTGTGATATTTCATCCAGCTCACTCGGCTGGAAGCTCAGCTGGGGCTACGGCATCCAAGATGTCTTTGTTCACATTGTTCGTCCTCCAGCTGGGTGCCTGGAAGGATTGGGGAATGGCTTCTTCCAGAAAGTCTCTCATCAGATTGTAGTCTAATTTCTAAACATGACAGCAGCCTTCGAAGAAGGGGATACTGGAAGCAAACTTTTTTTTTTTTTTAAGATCTTGGCTCAGAAATCCTGCCGAAATGAAGTCCCACTACTTACTTCCATCACTTTCTTTCCATCAATGGAAGTCATCAGATTAGGCCAGATTCAAGGGGAGATGGAGAAGGAATCAATTCGATCTCTTGTTTGAAAAAAGCAGCTTTGCAGGACAGCAATGAGTGGCATTGTTGGTGGCCATCTTTGGAAATGATCCGCCACAGCCCCCAATTACTCGCTCTAGCAGGCCACCAGCAGACAGCAGCTTGTTTCTTCTCCTCTATCAATTAGTTTGCCTCCCTTAGCCCGAGATTTTCTCCCCATGTCCCTTCAGTGTCCGCGGGGTCAGGCACAGTCCTCTGGATATAACATGGCTCCTTTCAGCCTGTCCTATTGTGCCGTGCACAGCAGCACTGTTGGGTACCACAGCGGAGGCATCCCTTATGTAACAAGCCTGGTATGACCAGCACCCTTGGTAACTGGTTCAATGGTACCTCTTGCACTTAACAGTCTAATTAATTCTTTAAAATGCAAACATAGTTGTCGTCAGTCCAAGGTGATATCGTTCTGCCTACTTTCTGTGATGACCTGGAAAGCTTGTTGTAGCTATCCAAGCTATCTTGTGCTAACCTAAGATTCTTCTTGTCATTTCTAAGAGGCAAATTTAACAAGAACTTGCAGTTGACTCCTTGCAAAATGAGCCTATTTTTTCTAGAATTTTGGTGGGTGAGAAATGTAAGAAATGGGCAGTTTTTAGTCTGAAGATGCTTCTTATTGGCTCTGTCCTTGGGGAGCCCTGTCAAGCATTCCTGTCTCATTATCTCCCAGAGTTCTTCCAGTGGGAAAAAGCAATGGACCCCACTCCCTCTTCTCCTCAGAGTGTTTCTTGAATTAAAAAAACCAGCTGAGATTGCCTTTGGATGAAAAATCTCTATTCCTCTTTTATTACCCTCATTTTTGTGGATTTTTAAGATTCTATTAAAAATTTTCCCCCCTAGAGCCAAGAAAACTTTTGGACAGTGTTTTAGAGCTAGATTAAAAAGGCACACTTTATGCATCTTTAGTATAAAACGAAATGGAATTATTTACTGTTTGCCCTTTTCTCTGTAGGGAAATCATTATTCAGATGACGGAAAGCTGTGTCCTCTCACCTCATCGAACAGATATTTTGGAACCTCTTTCTGCTTCTCTAAACTCAAGTTCAAGGAGCAAAGTAATTTGCATATTTAAACTGTCATAACTATAAAGTAGAACCATCTAAAGGACTGAAAAGGTTTTACCCTCACATTTTTATCATTTCTTTCAACGTGGCTGACCATGGCTTACTCAGAATAAAAGGAGCACCATCTATTAGAATGGGGCTGGGGAAATTTAATGTGGTATTTAGTAAGGCAGTAAACAAGCTCCTAGTTGAGGGTCTGGCAAAGTATTGTTGTGGCTTTTAATTGCAACTAAGTCCATTCAGACACATGGTGCCATCGTGAGTGAAGACTACAACTGCTCGATAGGGTTTTCGATGGCATGACCTTTTGGAAACATTTGACTGGGCCTGTTTTCTGAGGCATCATTGGGTGAGTTCAAACAACCAGCCTTTCAAGCAACTCATCGTTTGTGCCACCCAGGGACCTGGCAAAGTAGTAAGGTGTTTCCAAAGAAAAGCATGGCAGTAAGAGAGAACACTTTTGTATAAATTGTTTTTGGAACTCGAATGGCAAACCGTCAGGGAAGACTTTTATAGCTAGCAAGACCTCCAGCCTCTACATTGTGGGCTGTGGCAGTGACATAATCTCTTGTTAACTTGTGAAGGCTGGAGTCTAGCCTGTCAATCAGACCATAGCCAATAAGGTCTCCATGGGGGCATGGCCTTCTAAGGATTCTGGGAATTCCTGTATTCCTCCCTGGAGGTGGGAGACACTTTCTGATTGTCTTCCTGCTGGCAAGCCACATGGAGACCCCCTGATGGAACCAGAGCCCTGGAGCATACGGAGCGGCATGGAGACCCATACCAGTGCTGAGATGCTTCCGCCACCAGTGCATCCACAAGACTTTCCACTCACCAGCCTGTGATCTTCCTGCATTCAGCATCATTGCATGTGTTGCGTGAGCCTGAAGAGGAAATTACAGACTGGTATTGGGCATATGGGCTAATATAGGACTTATGGACTTGATTTGGACTAACTAGGATATTTTCTTAATATAAAATTACTCTTTTATATAAAGCTCTTTCTTATACACATCTAAGCATCTATGACTTTGTTTCTCTAGATGAACTGGATTAACACACAGGCTAAGAGAGGGAACAAAATTTTTCCAAGTATTTGGTTAACAGTGGCAAGGCATATCTTTAGTTCCCAAAGCACAGAATCCTAGGCACTTTTTAAAACTGGAAATGAGGCAAAGATCATTTCTTAGATGCGGGATGTGGGCCCCAAAATGTTACATTGTTGCTTAAACTAGAATTTTTAAAATTCCTTCTAAGTAAGGAACTCTGGGATGCGGTGGTTAAAACATTCCGTTACTGACCCAAAACTTGACAATCTGAGCCACCAGCCACTCTGGGAGAAAGATTCAGCTTTCTGCTTCCCTAGAAATTGGCAGCTTTGGAAACCCTGTTGGGCAGTTTGCCTCTCCTATAGGGTTGCTACGAATCAGAATCAACTCGACAGCACACTTGATGGATTTGTTTTTAGAGCACCTACATCGGTCACTGGGAAGTCCTGGCGGCGTAATGGCTACACGTCAGGCTGCTCACTGTAAGGTCATCGGTTCAAAACCACCGGAGCTTTCTACTCTTGTAAAGAGTAGAAACCCACAGGGGCAATTCTATTCTGCCCTATAGGGTCACTAGGAGTCAGCATTGACTCAATGGTGGTGAGTTGAGACATCTGTCACTTGACCTCACCACTGGCAGGATGAGGCTCAATGGTTAGTAGCCCTGAAAGGTCCATGGGTCCCTGAATAATGCCTCTTGCACCAACTATGAACAAGTGTGCGAGAAGTTAGGGACTGTTTTAGTCCACGGTGATCTTATGATTTAGTTTTCTTCTTTTTAAAAAAATCATTTTATTGGGGGGCTCACAAAATTATTATCACAATCCATCCATCCATCCATTGTGTCAAGCACATTTGGACATTTGTTGCCATCACCATTCTCAAAACATTTGTTTTCTACTTGAGCCATTAATATCAGCTCCACACTTTTCCCCCTCTCTCCCCACTCCCTCATGAACCCTTGATAATTTATAAATTATTATTATTTTGTCATTTCATACACTGTCTGATGTCTCCCTTCATCCACTTTTCTGTTGTCCATCCCCCAGGGAGGAGGTTATATGTACGTTCCTGTAATCAGTTCCCCCTTTCTACTCCACCCTCCCTCCACCCTCCAGGTATCGCCTCTCTCACCACTGGTCCTGAAGGGATCATCTGTCCTGGATTCCCTGTGTTTCCGGTTCCCATCTGTACCAATGTACATCCTCTGGTCTAGCCAGATTTGTAAGGTAGAATTGGGATCATGATAGTGTGGGGAGGAAGCACTTAGGATGTAGAGGAACATTGTATGTTTCATCGTTGCTACCCTGCAACCTGATTGGCTCATCTCCTCCCTACGACTCTTCAGTAAGGGGGTGTCCAGTTGCTACAGATGGGCTTTGGGTCTCGACTCTGCACCCATCCCCATTTACAATGATATGATTTTTTGTTCTTTGATGCCTGATAACTGATCCCTTTGACACCTCGTGGTCACACAGGCTGATGTGCTTCTTCCATGTGGGCTTTGTTGCTTCTGAGCAAGATGGCTCCTTGTTTATCTTCAAGCCTTAAGACCCCAGACGCTATATCTTTTGGTAGCTGGGCACCATCAGCTTTCTTCACCACATTTGCTCATGCACACATTTGTCTTCAGTGATCATAGCGGGAAGGTGGGCACCCACTGATATGATTTTTTGTTCTTCAGTGTCTGATACCTGGTCCCTTCTACACCTCAGGGTCACGCAGGCTGGTGTGCTTCTTCCATGTGGGCTTTGATGCTTCTGGGCTAGATGGCTGCTTGTTTACCTGATTTAAAGTTTTTCATACTTCTTATCTATATAGTTCAGAATTGTAGTGAGCAGCTTTGTATCCAGAAAAATTTTTTTTATATATGTTGAGTACAAAAATTCCATCTAGTACCTGGCTTGACCCAAGGCAATATTGTAAGTTTGAATCATGGAGAAGCTGATGACTGCGATGAAAATAGATTGTGGAGAGAAAATGGATTGAGGATCTGGAAGAGAAAATTAACAGGGAATGACCCCCACCCCAACTTGTTCACAATAGAGACTGGGACAAATGTGGACCAATATAATATCTGTGAATGATTGTAAAGATTATTGTAAGCATTGGCTAAAATCCTTCATTGGCCAAATGAACTTTTTCCCCTGGATTCAATCATTTACACTTTTGTTACCCTAGACTTAGCTGAAGAGGGCAGGAATTAAGGGAATAACTCAATTTGAATTGATTTCTCCTTAAGATAAATTTCAGAGCATAATATACTCTAACAAGAAGAAGGTGGCTCCTTCTAATAACTATATACATATATATAACACAGGTTATTAATAATCTTTTCCCAAAAGTGAGGTTATGATCTCTCTGCAATTTCTTCAGATGGTAATCACGTGGACTCAAAAAGTGTGTATTAGACCTCTCTTGTGTACTCTAGCACCATACAAAACATTTCGAGCAAAGCCAAATAAGCACAATAGCTAGTCTTTGATAAGTGCCATACATGGAGTGTTTAGCTTCTCCTTGATTTACATGTCTCATATAATGCTTGGAGCTATTGATCCAGTTGCTATATAACAAATTACAGCAACACTTGACAGCTTAAAACAAGCATTCTGTTATACTCCCATATCCTTTGGATAAGGCATTTAGGCAGGACACAGGGGGGAATGACTTGTGTATGATCCCAGCTGTCATCACTTGAAATCTGCTTATTCAAATATCTGTTTGCTGATGATAGCACTTGATCAGGACCTCAGCTGGGCTACTTACTGAGGAGTCAGTGATCACGTGTGATCTTGGTTTCCTAATAGGGTAGTGGTTTGAGGATAGTAAACCTCCAAAAGAGAATGCCCTAAGTAAAAACTGGGGAACGATACTGATCTTTATGAGTAGGCTCAGTTTTCATGCGGCATCATTTCTACTGCATTCCGGTGGGTACATGTGAATTCCAAGTCTGACCTATCATCACAGAGAGGGTACAAAGACCCTGCCCCTTGAAGAAAAAAGGTGCTCAAGAATTTGCTGATAACTACCTTTTAAAGCAGCCACATCATATTCACTTGTCCTCAAATGCCCATTTACAATGACATTAGCCTAAGGCTTAACGTCAAGAATCTTATCATGAAATCAAGTCCATGTGAATAAGGCTCCTCATGTGTAATTATTCAGGTACAATGGTGGTCTAGTCATAGGCTAACGACTACTTACAGCTCTGATTTTTAAACGGTGCAGAATGGCAGGCACACAGGGGTCAGTGATCCGTAGCAAATTTGAAATCGGGTTGAGCGCAGCTGACCAGATGCTTGTTTAGAACCCAGAGCTGCTCTTTGGCAGTCGACTGTGATTGTTATCTCTGCCCTGTGGGTTCTGGGTCCTCCCTCTGAGTCATTATTCTGTCTTCATAAGAACTGGTCCATGTTTGCAACCAAAGAATCTTCTCATCCTGTTTCCTGCCCACAGTAGCTAGAGATCTCAAAACTCCCCAAACCAAACTCTGCCATGGAATCAATGGTGACCCATAGGGACTCCACAGGGACTCTATAGGTCAGGGGAGAACTGCCCCTGTGAGTTGCCGAGACTGCAACTCTTTACTGGAGTAGAAAGACCTGCTTTTCTCTGGCATCTATCACGGCCAAACATGTAACCACTATGCCACTGGGATCTCTAGAGATCCAATGTCTTCTTTTTATTTCACATTGTTCCTGTTACTATTCGTACATGTTCCTATCAATGCAATTCCCTTAAAATGCCCTGGATGTTCACATCAACATAATGGGGTTCACTCCATTAGACAAGAGCCATGACCAAAGACCTGGTGGTGCTACCAGGTTTGTACTGAATAGCTAACTGCAAGGTACGGGGTTCAAACTCACAAGCCAGTCCTCAGGAGAAAGATGAGGCTGTTGGCTCCTCTAGTGATTTACAGCTTGATAAACTCTATCTATACAGGGTCACTCTGAGTGAGAATCACCTTGATGACCATAGCGTAGGAATAAGGGGTTTCTGAATGACAAGGTCCTTATAATTACTGGAAGAAGCCCTTGAAGAGAAGGATCTATGAGATATGACTTTTAAGGTTCTTATAGGTCTGAGATAGTTAAACTTTATTGTGGCAACCTGGCCCATAAAACACATGTGGGGTTAATTGAAGGGCAGAAAGAGAAATGGCTCAATGAGCCTTGCCTTTCTAGTTCTCGAGTCTCTTGCTTTCTGATGGTCGCACTAGGGTGCAGCTACTTTAGCCTATTCCCTGCTTCAGCTGGAAAGGCTCACTTCCTGCAAGACATCCCTGAGGAGAAGCCACATGGACCTACCCCAATGAAACCGTGGGTGTTGGAGCAGCCGTGTGGAGACCCCTGCCCGCGCTGAGATGCTTACACGTTCACTGACTCAGCTTTCCTCCTGCAGTCAGTGTCATTGTG